>NC_044565.1:112772456-113082041 GCF_007565055.1 Rhinopithecus roxellana | reverse complement strand
AGGCTCCTAAGTAACTGAGACTACAGGCATGCACCACCACACCTGTCTTTATAGAATATTTGATCCAACAATATGGAATACATATTCTTAAGCTTGCATGGAGCATTCACTAAAAGCGAACACATTCTAGACCGTAAAATACAGCTTAGCAAATTTAAAATAAAAATCATATAAAGAACATAAGAACATAATGAAATTAAAATAGAAATCTATAACAGATAAAAGCTAGAAAGTTCCAAAGTGTTTTCCTATGGGGATATGTAAAGAATAGACTTCAGAGAAGGGGCACCGAAGATGGCCGAATAGGAACAGCTCCAGCCTCCAGCTCCCAGCATGAGTGACACAGAAGATGGGTGATTTCTATATTTTCAACTGAGCTTTGAAGACAGCAGTGGTTCTCCCAGCATGGAGGTTGCGATCTGAGAACAGACAGACTGCCTGCTCAAGTGTGTCCCTGACCCCTGAGTAGCCTAAATGGGAGACATCCCCCACTAGGTGCAGACTGACACCTCACACCTCACATAGCTGGGTACACCCCTGAGATGAAGCTTCCAGAGCAAGAATCAGACAGTAACATTTGCTGTTCAGCAATATTCTATCTTCTGCAGCCTCTGCTGCTGATTCCCAGGCGAACAGGGTCTGGAGTGGACCTCAAGCAAACTCCAACAGACCTGCAGCTGAGGGTCCTGACTATTAGAAGGAAAACTAACAAACAGAAAGGACACCCACACCAAAACCCCATCAGTACGTCACCATGATCAAAGACCAAAGGCAGATAAAACCACAAAGATGGGGAAAAAGCAGTGCAGAAAAGCTGGAAATTCAAAAAATCAGAGCACATCTCCCCTCCAAAGGAACACAGCTCATCACCAGCAACAAAACAAAGCTGGATGGAGAATGACTTTGACAAGCTGAGAGATGAAGGCTTCAGTCGATCAAACTTCTCAGAGCTAAAGGAGGAACTACATAACCAGCACAAAGAAACTAAAAACCTTGAAAAAAGAATGGACGAATGGTTAACTAGAATAATCAATGCAGAGAAGACCTTAAAAGAATTGATAGAGATAAAAACCATGACACGAGTACTATGTGATAAATGCACAAGCTTCAGTAACCAATTCGATCACCTAGAAGAAAGAGTATCAGTGATTGAAGATCAAATGAATGAAATGAAGCGAGAAGTGTAGAGAAAAAAGAGGAAAAAGAAATGAACAAAGCCTCCAAGAAATATGGGATTATGTGAAAAGATCAAATCTACCTCTGATTGGTTTGCCTGAAAGTGAGGGAGAAAATGGAACCAAGTTGGAAAACACACTTCAGGATATCATCCAGGAGAACTTCCCCAACCTAGTAGGGCAGGCCAACATTCAAATTCAGGAAATACAGAGAACACCACAAAGATACTCCTCGAGAAGAGCAACTCCAAGACATATAATTGTCAGATTCACCAAAGTTGAAATGAAGGAAAAACTGTTAAGGGCAGCCAGAGAGAAAGGTCGGGTTACTCACAAAGGGAAGCCCATCAGACTAACAGAAGATCTTTCAGCGAAACTCTCAAAGCCAGAAGAGAGTGGGGGCCAATATTCAACATTCTTAAAGAAAAGAATTTACAGCCCGGAATTTCATATCCAGCCAAACTAAGTTTCATAAGTGAAGGAGAAATAAAATCCTTTACAGACAAGCAAATGCTGAGAGATTTTGTTACCACCAGGCCTGCCCTACAAGAGATCCTGAAGGAAGTGCTAAACTTGGAAAGGAACAACCAGTACCAGCCATTGCAAAAACATGCCAAAATGTAAAGACCATCGAGGCTAGGAAGAAACTGCATCAACTAACGAGCAAAATAACCAGCTAATATCATAATGACAGGATCAAGTTCACACATAACAATATTAGCCTTAAATGTAAACAGATTAAATTGTCCAATTAAAAGACACAGACTGGCAAATTGGATAAAGAGTCAAGACCCATCAGGTTGCTGTATTCAGGAGACCCATCTCATGTGCAGAGACACACATAGGCTCAAAATTAAGGGACAGAGGAAGATCTACCAAGCAAATGGAAAACAAAAAAAAGCAGGGGTTGCAATCCTAGTTTCTGATAAAACAGATTTTAAACCAACAAAGATCAAAAGAGACAAAGAAGGCCATTATATAACTGTAAAGGGATCAATTCAACAGGAAGAGCTAACTATCCTAATTATATATGCACCCAATACAGGAGCACCCAGATTCATAAAGCAAGTCCTTTGAGACTTACAAAGAGACTTAGACTCCCATACAATAATAATGGGAGACTTCAACACCCCACTGTCAACATTAGAAAGATCAATGAGACAGAAGGTTAACAAGGATATCCAGCAATTGAACACAACTCTGCACCAAGTGGACCTAATAGACATCTACAGAACTCTCCACCCCAAATCAACAGAATATACATTCTTCTCAGCACCACATAGCACTTATTCCAAAATTGACCACATAGTTGGAAGTAAAGCACTCCTCAGCAAATGTAAAAGAACAGAAATTATAACAAACTGTCTCTCAGACCACAGTGCAATCAAACTAGAACTCAGGACTAAGAAACTCAAAACCGCTCAACTACATGGAAACTGAACAACCTGCTCCCGAATGACTACTGGGTACATAACAAAATGAAGGCAGAAATCAAGATGTTCTTTAAAACCAATGAGAACAAAGATACAACATACCAGAATCTCTGGGACACGTTTAAAGCAGTGTGTAGAGGGAAATTTATAGCACTAAATGCCCACAAGAGAAAGCAGGAAAGATCTACAATTGACACCCTAACATCACAATTAAAAGAACTAGAGAAGCAAGAGCAAACACATACAAAAGCTAGCAGAGGGCAAGAAATAACTAAGATCAGAGCAGAGCTGAAGGAGATAGACACATAAAAAACCCTCCAAAAAAATCAATGAATCCAGGAGCTGGTTTTTTGCAAAGATCAACAAAATTGATAGACCGCTAGCAAGACTAATAAAGAAGAAAAGAGAGAAGAATCAAATAGACGCAATAAAAAATGATAAAGGGGATATCACCACCAACCCCACAGAAATACAAACTACCATCAGAGAATACTATAAACACTTCTACACAAATCAACTAGAATATCTAGAAGAAATGGATAATTTCCTGGACACTTACAGTTTCTCAAGACTAAACCAGGAAGAAGTTGAATCTCTGAATAGACCAATAGCAGGCTCTGAAATTGAGCCAATAATTAACAGCCTACCAACCAAAAAAAGTCCAGGACCAGACAGATTCACAGCTGAATTCTACCAGAGGTACAAGGAGGAGTTGGTATCATTCCTTCTGAAACTATTCCAATAAATAGAAAGAGAGGGAATCCTCCCAAACTCATTTTATGAGCCCAATATCATCCTGACACCAAAGCCTGGCAGAGACACAACAAAAAAATAATTTTAGACCAATATCCCTGATGAACATTGATGCAAAAATCCTCAATAAAATACTGGCAAAACGAATCAAGCAGCACATCAAAATGCTTATCCACCATGATCAAGTGGGCTTCATCCCTGGGATGCAAGGCTGGTTCAACATATGCAAATCAATAAACGTAATCCAGCATATAAACAGAAACAAAGACAAAAACCACATAATTATCTCAGTAGATTTAGAAAAGGCCTTTGACAAAATTTAACAGCCCTTCATGCTAAAAACTCTCAATAAATTTGGTATTGATGGAATGTATCTCAAAATAACAAAAACTATTTATGACAAACCCACAGCCAATATCATACTGAATGGGCAAAAACTGGAAGCATTCCCTTTGAAAACTGGTAGAAGACAGGGATGCCCTCTCTCACCACTCCTATTCAACATAGTGTTGGAAGTTCCGGCTAGGGCAATCAGCCAAGAGAAAGAAATCAAGGGTATTCAGTTAGGAAAAGAAGAAGTCAGATTGTCCCTGTTTGCAGATGACATGATTGTCTATTTAGAAAACCCCATCATCTCCTCCACAAATCTCCTTAAGCTGATAAGCAACTTCAGCAAAGTCTCAGTATACAAAATCAATGTGCAAAAATCACAAGCATTCTTATACACCAGTAGCAGACAAATAGAGAGCCAAATCATGAATGAACTCCCATTCACAATAGCTTCAAAGAGCATAAAATACCTAGGAATCCAACTTACAAGGGATGTAAAGGACCTCTTCAAGGAGAACTACAAACCACTGCTCAGTGAAATCAAAGAGGACACAAACAAATGGAAGAACATACCATGCTCATGGATAGGAAGAATCAATATTGTGAAAATGGCCATACTGCCCAAGGTAATTTATAGATTCAATGCCATCCCCATCAAGCTACCAATGACTTTCTTCACAGAATTGGAAAAAACTGCTTTAAAGTTCATATGGAACCAAAAAAGACCTCGCATTGCCAAGACAATCCTAAGCGAAAAGAACAAAGCTGCAGGCATCACGCTACCTGACTTCAAACTATACTACAAGGCTACAGTAACCAAAAGAGCATGGTACTGGTACCAAAACAGAGATATAGACCAATGGAACAGAACAGAGCCTTCAGAAATAATACCACACATCTACAGCCATCTGATCTTTGACAAACCTGACAAAAACAAGAAATGGGGAAAGGATTCCCTATTTAATAAATGGTGCTGGGAAAATTGGCTAGCCATAAGTAGAAAGCTGAAAGTGGATCCTTTCCTTAGTCCTTATACGAAAATTAATTCAAGATGGAATAGAGACTTAAATGTTAGAACTAAAACCATAAAAACCCTAGAAGAAAACCTAGGTAATACCATTCAGGACATAGGCATGGGCAAGGACTACATGTCTAAAACACCAAAAGCAATGGCAACAAAAGCCAAAACTGACAAATGGGATCTGATTAAACTAAAGAGCTTCTGCACAGCAAAAGAAACTACCATCAGAGTGAACAGGCAATCTACAGAATGGGTGAAAATGTTTGCAATCTACTCATCTGACAGAGGGCTAATATCCAAAACCTACAAAGAACTCAAACAAATTTACAAGAAAACAACAAAGAACCCCATCAAAAAGTGGGCAAAGGATATGAACAGACACTTCCCAAAAGAAGACATTTATGCAGCCAACAGACACATGAAAAAATGCTCATCATTACTGGCTATCAGAGAAATGCAAATCAAAACCACAATGAGATACCATCTCACACCAGTTAGAATGGCAATCATTAAAAAATCAGGAAACAACAGGTGCTGGAGAGGATGTGGAGAAATAGGAACACGTTTATACTGTTGGTGGGAATGTAAACTAGTTCAACCATTGTGGAAGACAGTGTGGTGATTCCTCAAGAATCTAGAACTAGAAATACTATTTGACCCAGCCATCCCATTACTGGGGATATACCCAAAGGATTATAAGTCATGCTGGTATAAAGACTCATGCACATGTGTGTTTATTGTGGCGCTATTCACAATAGCAAAGACTTGGAATCAACCCAAATGTACATCAGTGACAGAGTGGATTAAGAAAATGTGGTACATATACACCATGGAATACTATGCAGCCATAAAAATGGATGAGTTCGTGTCCTTTGTAGGGACATGGATGCAGCTGGAAACCATAATTCTCAGCAAACTATTGCAAGAACAGAAAACCAAACACCACATGTTCTCACTCGTAGGTGGGAATTGAACAATGAGATCACTTGGACACAGGAAGGGGAACATCACACACCGGGTCCTATTGTGGGGAGGCGGAGGGGGGATAGCCTTAGAAGATATACTTAATGTAAATGATGAGTTAATGGGTGCAGCACACCAACATGGCACCTGTGTACATATGTAACAAACCTGCACATTGTGCACATGTACCCTAGAACTTAAAATACAATAATAAAAATAAATAAAGAATAGATTTCAAAACAATAAATGGGTCAAAGAAGATGTATTAAGAATTTAAAAAATATATTGTGAACAAAATGGCATTAGAAATTTTCAAATCTTGTGTGATATATCAAAAGTAATGCTTAGAGATAATGTATAATAATGTTGAATACATGTAGAAAAAGTGAGAAACCTAAAATCTATGCTTCAATATTAACTTGAAAATGAAAAGGAAATTGAAATCAAAGTTAGCAGAAAAAAGAAATAAAAGAACAAAAAGTAGTGAAATTGTAATTAGGAAATCAGTATAGAAAACCAATTATGCCAAAAGCTGGCTCGCAGAAAATATCAATAAAATTGATAACTCTTAAGCCTAGCCAAACAGAAGGAAAAAAGACAATGATTATTAATATCATAAATGAAACGGAACCAACACAGCTGATCCTATGGTTGTTAAAAGAATAATAAAGGAATATTAACTCTAAGCCTCGAAATTTGACAAGTTAGATGAAATCAACAAATTCTTTGAAATCAATGACCTACTGAAACTGACACAAGGAGAAAAGTAATTTGAATAGGCCTATGTCTATTAAAGAAAGTTGAACCCACAATCAGTGACCTTCCAAAACAACAACAAAAAACAACAGGCCAGTTGGTTTCACTGAATTCTATCAAATATTTGCAGAACAATACTAATTATCTACAATTTCTTCCAGAAAAAAAAGCAGCAGAGGGAATACTTTGTAACACATTGTATGATTCCAAAGTTACCCTAATATCAAAAGCAAAGAAATATACTAATTGGGAAAATAATTCTAGACAAGTATCTTTCACGAATATACATACAAACATCCTCAACAAAATATTAGCAAATTGAATCGAACTAAGTATACATATTTTATATATATAAATAATTATATACTCCAGACAAGTGAGATTTAGTCCAGGTATACAAAGTTGGTTCAACATTCCGAAGTCAATTACTCTAACATATCACATTAATAGGCTACAGAAGAAAAATCACACCGCAATATCAAAAAATGCAGAAAAAGCATTTGACAAATCGAATTACTTGTATGTGATCAGAACTCTCAGCAAATCTGGCATGGATGGAACTTCATCAGCTTTATAAAGAATATCTACAAAAAGCCCTAGAGCTAACATAGTACCTAATAGTGAGAAACTAAATGTTTACGCCCTATAATAAAAAAACATAATCTATAGTTTCACCACTCCTATAAAGAGTTGGGCATTCTAGCTAATTCAATGAGACAAGAAAATAAATAAAAGACGCCTGGTGCAGTGGCTCACTCCTGTAATCCCAGCACTTTGGGAGGCTGAGGCGGGTGGAGTACGAGGTCAGGAGATTGAGACCATCCCGGCTAACATGGTGAAACCCCCTCTCTACTAAAAATACAAAAAATTAGCCGGGCGCAGTGACGGGCACCTGTAGTCCCAGCTACTCCTGAGGCTGAGGCAGGAGAATGGCTTGAACCCGGGAGGCGGAGGTTGCAGAGAGCCTAGATCGCGCCACTGCACTCCAGCCTGGGCGACAGAGCCAGACTCAAGACAAAGGTGGAAGGAAGAGAAGGAAGAAAGAAAAAGAAAGAGTCTTTTTCACATATGTACATAGAAAATCACAAATAATTGAAACCGAAAAATCTGGAGCTAAAAAAAAAAAAAAAAAAAAAAAAAAAAAAAAAAAAAAAAAAAAAAAAAAAGATACAGAAGTTAGAGAATACAAAGTTAATATACAAATGTCAATTGATTTCTTACATGGCAATAATAAACAACTAGAATTTGGAATTAAAAACAAAACAGTGTTCACATTAACAACAAAAAATGAAATATTCCCATATCACTTAAAAATGTATATGCTATATGAGGAAAACTATAAAACTATGATGAAAGAAATCAAGATTTTTATAGAAATGGACAGTTATTCCATATTCTTGGATAGGAAGAGTATAGTAAGATGATAGTTCTTCCCAGCTTGACTTACACATTTAACACAATCCCAATAAAAATCTCAGCAATTTAGTTTATGGATATCAACAAACTGATTCTAAAGTATACATGAAAAGATAAGACATAGCAAAGCCAAGGAAGCAGTATTGACTACATGACTTCAAGACTTTCTACAAATCTATGGTGATCAAGATAGTATGTCAATCATGAAATAGACAAATACATAAATGGAACAGAATAGAGAGCCCAGAAATAGACCTACACATATATAGTCAACTGATTTTTGACAAAGGCAATTATATGGAGAAAAAAATAGTCATTTTAACAAATGTGGAAACAAGTGAAAATCCGCATTCTCTGTGTGTAGGGTGTGTGTGTGTGTGGAGAGAGAGAGAGAGAAAACCTTCCATAAAAGAAAATTAACTCAAAATGAACCATAGATCTAACTTTAAAATTCAAACTGTTCAATCTCTAGAAGATAGGAAGAAATCTAGCTGACATTAAGTTGGACAATGACTTTTTAGATGCAACACCCAAAATATAATTTATCAGAAAAAAAATGATGTTATAGTTCATTAAAATTAAAAAGTTCCACTTTTCAAAAAAACAGATGAAAGTAAAAAGAATTGCAACAGACAGAAAATTTTTCAAATAACATATCTGATAACTGGTATTAGTATTAAGGGCTCCTAATACTTCAGAAAACAAACAATAAACAAATGGGCAATAGATCTGAACAGACACCTCTAAGGAAGATATACACATAGAAAGCAAGCATAGAAAATGATCCTCAGCATTGTATGTCAATAGGGAATTGTGAATTAAGACATCATGGAGCTACTACTACACACCTATCAAATGGTTAAAATATAACACTGACAACACCAAATGCTGGCAAGGATGTGAAGCAACACATGTATTGCTAGTTGAAATGAAAAATGATACAGTCAATTTGGAAGACTATTTGGCATTTTCTTACAAAGCTAATCCTGGGTTTACCATATGATCCTGCAATCACACTCCAGATGTTTACCCAAATGAGTTAAAAACATATATCCACACAAAAACCTACACACAAATGTTTATAGCAGCTTTGTTCAGAACGTTCAAAAGGGAATGAATAAGTAAATTGTGGTACATCTATACTTAGGAGTTTCTCATCATCAACAAAAAAGCTATCAAGGAGGGAATTTAAATACATGTTGCTTAGTCAAAGAATCAAATATGAAAAGTAACATACTGAATAATTACGCTACATGACATTTTGAAAGATAAAAGTGAAAAGATCAGTGGTTTCCAGTGGTTCACGACAAGGGAAGTAGGAATGAACACATGGAACACAGAGCATTTTTAGAGCAATAAAACAATGCTGTACCATACTGTAATGGTGAACACATAACATTGTGCATTTCTGAAAAACACAGAATACAACAAATGAGCTCTAATGTAAACCATGTAATTAATAATAAATCAATTTTGGTACATTACTTATACTATATTGCAAGATGTTAATAATAGAGAAACTGGGTGTATCTTTGTGTTTGTGGAGGGGTGTGTTTATGACAACACTATAGTCTTTGCACAATTTTTCTATAAACATAAAACTGATGGCTTATGCTTGTAATCCCAGCACTTTGGGAGACTGAGGCGGGTGGATCACGAGTTCGGGAGTTTGAGACCAGCCTGGCCAACACAGTGAAACCCCATCTCTACTAAAGATGCAAAACATTAACCAGGTATGGAAGGTGGGTGCCTGTAGCCCCAGCTACCTGGGAGGCTGAGGCAGGAGAATCACTGGAACTCGGGATATTAAAAACTTAAAAAAAATGTTATCAGAATAAATGAATTGATATAACAGATGGGGTTTTTATTTTATGTTATGGAAATAAACATTTTATTACGAATTTTAAAAACTGCCTATACAGTTTCATACATGAATCAATTATCTTAGAATGAATTTATGACTTTGCTATATAGTGTGAAGGATAAAGCTCGTGGAAGAAGAATGAGAGTACCTATCATTCAGAATGTTATGGCACCTTACTCACCACTACTCTGCTTCTGTTTCTAAATCCTCATAAATTTCATTTGCTGTATTTCATATATCTAATAGCTGATGATCATCTAACCATCATCCCTCTCTGTTTCCACTAGGAGTTCCATTATAATAGTTAAATAATGAAATATTGGAACAGGTTTTAGCAATATGATGATAAAATGGTACTTGGAATTAGAATCTGATTTTTTAAAATTTCTACTTTATTTGGCATTCTAAGTATGCTTTCTCTCTAAACTACTTCAGGAATTTAAAATTATAAATTCTATAAGAATAAATAAAATGTTATAAATTATCTGTTCAACAGTTATTAACAAGATACCAAAAGAAAAATACTTGATATTGATTTACCTCTTCCAGTAAGAAAATATATATTCTAATATAATTCTAATGCATTACTGAGTCGTGAGATATGGTGATGTGACTTATTATTCCCTTGAAGGGTCTCAGAGTCTAAATTTTATGATTGTAAAAGTGGTCTGGCATGTTTGCTGCTTTGTATATGTATTAAACTTGTTAGAAGTGGTCCTTAATGCAGATTAATCCCTCTTGGGCCTTATTCTGGTAATAGAAGTAGCTGCTGGTTGACATTGCATATGTGCATACAAATGGATTACTCAGTAGACAGGTAACTAACCAAGAGTTCAGAGCATTTGGTATTGAATGTAGTGCTGTATTAAAAGAAATATATTTTAACTCTGTATGGTTATGCACTGAATATATGTAATTAAAATAATTACTGTGTCTTGAGTCCTAACTATATTAGGCATTTTACTCACACTTGACATGTATTATCATACTTAATATTCATGAAAATGCCATGGGGTAAATATCACTATCAGAATTCTGTGAATTAGAACTCTAAGGCTTATTTAGATTGCCCAAAAGTCCCACAGAGAGTAAGTAATAAGCAGCTGAGCAAGAATTTGAGCACAGTTTATTTGAGTCAATTATTCATGTTCACAACTATTACATGCTGTTAGAGCAAAATCTATTTTGAAGAGGAATATTGAAAATAAGCACACATGCAGCATATTTTCACAATGCTGTATAATAAAAAAAACTTCCCCAAATATCTTGATATGCAGTAATCATCATTTCACTCATGTGTCTGTAGGTAAGCAGGGGTATGGCTGATTTAAGCCTCTACTGTACTAGGTTCCAAGCTGCATGGTAGATCAAGCTCTGCTTTATGTAACTCTCAATTAGACAAGACTTTATTTGAAACATGTTCTTATGGCAAAATGCAGGAGCTTAGAAAAGTAAACACAGCTGCACAGCCATTTTAAGCAAGCTCTACATTTCACTGGCTAAAGTATGTTACTGGCAAAACCCAATATCACTGACAAAGGAAATACCATTGTGGTCAATATTTGCTAGATCATAATAGAGTTAGCACACATGTGTGCACACAAATATCACCATCACCCAATCCCATAGGCATATATTGCATATGAGTGTCTTCTTCCTTTCTAATCAAAGGTTTATGTTATCATTTAACTAAATCCACTGAATGTTCCACTGTTTCTCTGGTTTTTAGTTGGGTTCATTGAGTATGAGATTCCGGTTCCAGCAAGCATCATATTTGTAACAATTCAAAGAGAGAATTCTTGCTGCTTGCTGGACTTAACTGCACAACTATATTTTTGAAGGAGAAACAACTTGTTATCACTGTTCAATGACTTATAATTTGGGGGAAAAAAAGTAATGGGATGAAGATAGATTCACACTCAAGTCTGAATTATCAGAGATATAGGCCAAAAAAATTTTGGCAATTAGCAAACCTGGCTGTTTATAGCACAGTTCACAAGCATTAATACATTTGCTAATCTAGCAGAGTCTACGGAGTTTGGCAACTTGATTTTTTTTACCTTTATGACTTCAGGACGTAAGCCTTATTGTTACATACTAAGAGAAATATAGGTATTGATAGGTATGGGGTTATTCAAACTAAGAGACAAAGGTGGGGCTGTCTCAGTTTAAAGCTTTTTTGAATTGATTTTAATATGTCATGCTTCTGTGTGTCTGTGACTCCAAAATTCAGGAGGGGAAGTATAATTTGAGAGTACATGTTCAGGGTCGCAGCGTGATGAGCAATCCTCTCACAGTGAGACAAATATTTGCTTCATAAAATCACTGAATGGTTTTAAAAGTCACATGGCAAGCAGATTTGTCTTATGCAAGTGAGAATCAATTTAGAAAAGCTGCCCGTGCCTTCTCCACTACCACATGTTCAGCCTTACAAACTTATTTCTTAGTACTCAAAACAAACATTTTGGAAGATTCTGAGATTATTTGACACATTCTCCTCATTTTGCATTGCCATCTGGATGCAGAATCCAAAGCAGCACCATTTTGTCAAGAAAGCTATTCCTGGGAAACAGAAAGCTGAAGTTGAATTGAAGAATGCTCTGGTTTTAATGCTTAGTCTGACTTCATCAGAATTCCAGCAGGAATTCTTTTCAGAAACCTCAGAATTCAGTCCAAGCTTAGTCATTTTTCAGCCACATGCTAGGGTAGAGATTCAATTCACGATTTTTTTCTTTTGTTATTCAAGGCAAGGAAGTTACTAAGGACACTTGCCCTGTGTCGCTGTTCAGAGGGACTCTGCAAAACTATAACAAGAACATATGAAAATAGATAACGCTGAAGTGAGATTATTATATTGGCGAAGAGAGAGGACAGATTTTTGCTTAGAAAAGACTAAAAACTTGTTACTACCCATTCTGAGAAGGATTAAAAAAATCAAAGTTGATATAGTTATGAAGGAGATGAAAAGTATGGACACAGCATCATCAAGTTCTGGAAGATGTGTTAGGAAGTCAGAGAGAAGCATGGCTACCCATACTTAAAGAACGTAGATTTGATCTAATTATATGTCCTATCAACCAACAGTTGCATATCTAAAAAGGATCATAAAGGCAATTTAGGCTGACACTAAAAATTTTTAAGAATGACTGTCATTGGTTTGTATCTCCCCTATAAATTCTATTGAACATATTTTTCCTCAAGTCGAAGCTACACAATTCAGTACTCATTTTCCATTGTCCTGTACCTACCTATACAAACACACTTGCATCTATGAAGAAGTGTCAGGTAGTGGTGCCCTAAAATTTCTACTGTGGTTAAATATTATTCCTTAGTCTTTTTCCTGGTATAATGACACATTTATCACAGGTATCTGAAACGCAAAAATCCCAATGAAAAACTGACTTCTGTCCTTTATAAAAACTTGTACAGTCTCTAACCACCTTTAGCCTCCACCCAAGCCCTATCCCCAATGCTAAAGGTATAGAGCACTCTCTCTCACGCACGCGTGCCCACACGTACAACTACACACACACGCAGCTTAAGTGAGAATTAAATTATTGGAAAAGAGTGCTTTGCTTTCTCTTTCTTGGGTAATTCATGTTCAAAATATCATTTTGTAGCTAGATCCTGTTTGTCTTTTTGTTTCCATGCTGCCCATTGTTTTCACCCATTAAAATCAACCAAATTCATCTCCGATTAATGTTTCCTTAATTGGGAGTCCCACAATAGGATTCCAGTCTCCAGATAAGAGCCTTTAATCATTCCAATTATACCTGCTGGGAAACTCCTTCCTTCAAAACTATTCCTCCCATCACCATCTTCACAGCTGCAAAATGGGACTTTTCCTCTCTCTGATGCTTTGGAAACAGTATTTCAGATATTACAAATCCTGAAGATTTAGGCACAGCTGGTTTACACTAAGCTCAATGTAAAGTCTGTATCTAAGTATTTTTATTTCTGCCAAAGGGATAATGAAACGGAAAAGGTTCTCTTGTCCCCATCCCAGGGCATGTGATGGGGGTGTGGCTGGCTTCTTCAGTGCCCTGCTGCTCAAACCTCTAGGGGAGCATATAGACGGGCAAGCTGTGGGGCTTCGAGCCCATAGCAGTATATAGGAGTGAATATTTACAGCTGAAGCCCCAGTGGCCATGTGTTACATGGTGCTCTTTTATTTTGTCATCTATAGACGGCTTGTGTTAACCAGCTCAGACCCTCTACCTTGTCACAAGGACAGAGGGCTCTCTGTATCCCAGGTTCTTGCCTTGGTATGCTGGAAAAATTAGATCTCACGTAGGCTTGGAGAATGAGTGCAAAGTTTTATTGAATGGAAGTAGCTCTCAGCTGATGGGGGAGCCAGAAGGGAGATGGCTTTTCCCTAGTGTTGGGCCCTTGGGCATCTCCGGCTCTCCTCAGACTGCTCTGGCCAAACTCCACCTCCTTCCACCAGTCAATGACCTGTTGGCATGACGGTGTCTTGTCTGTGGGCTATTCTGTAGGCATGCTCACCTCGACATTCTCTTGACGTCCAGCCACTGTCTTCTTCCACTGATGTGTTCCTCTCACCATACAGTAGCTTCTGTCTCTGCCTTGCTAGGGTCTTGGATTTTTGTAGACCCAGGATATAAAAATCCTGGGCATGGCAGGACAGGGTAGTCTTGGAAAATGCAACATTTGGGCTCGAAGGGAGAAGTGCCTGTCTTCACCTAGGGCCATGGGGGTAGAGCCCTAGCCAGGGACCACACCCTCCTCTACCCAGAACTTCCTTTCCCCTCTTCTGTATCATTTAAAGGAACCACACTCTCTCTTCCCAGCACTCCTATATCAATGACCTTGCCTTTACTTAACATACACAAGTAAGCTACAAAAGTTACATACAGTGACTTATTGAGCCATCAAATGCTTCCTTCCCATGGAATGAGGTCCCTCTTTGTGGTGTTTCCTGTCAAGGCTTTTTCTTTTTTACTCCAGATACCACTGGAAGCAATGGGATTGATAGAATGGAAGTACTAGCAAATAGACCTCTGAAATTTGAAGGAAAGAACCTGGAGTACCTCCTTTCGTGCTATGGAACCTAAGGAAAGACAGTTTACAACCTCTTGCATTTAAAGAGGATAGTAATACCTTATTTTTTTAATTTATTTTTTGTTTCAATAGGTTTTGGGGGAACAGGTGGTGTTTGGCTACACGAATAAGTTATTTAGTGGTGATTTCTGAGATTCTGCTGCACCCTTCACCCAAGCAGTGTACACTGTACACAATGTGTAGTCTTTTCTCTCACCCCTTCCCATCCTTTCCCCCAAGTCTCCAAAGTCCATTGTATCATTGTGATTCTAATGTACAACTTGCTTTAACAATGAACTAGCCTGTGTAAAAGCTTACTGTTGTAAAGTTTCATTAAGAAAGTTTCATATATTAAATGTAAGATAAAATGATTTTGTTTTAAAATTCACCCCTTATTAATTGTAGCTTTCATAGCAGTGTAAACGCAGTCTTAACATGAATTAGAAAATCTGAATTACAGCTCTGCAAAGATTATTAAAATCATTTTTTCCATTTGCTTCTATCTAGGCCTCATTGTAGCATGAGGAATCCCACCTGCCTCATTCTCTCCTACTTGAACAGATGGATCATAAAATTGTGGGCTCACCAAGGAAAATTTAGTCTCATTCCATTACATCTGATGGCCATGGGAGAGATGCAAAATAGACACTCTCCAATTCATGTACTTATAGCCATCTAAGAGAATGGTTCCATAGGCCTTGCTGAACAGCAGGGTTTATCCTTGGCTTTCTCCCAGTAATTATAGTAATTGCTGACCATCAGATATCACACATTTGTGGGCACTAAAAAGTGTAGGGTGCAAAAAGGAGGTAGATTTCCGATACAGAAACTGTAAGGAACATTTTTTTAAGTCTTAGTTTGAAAAAAATGGTCACTCTCAGACATTAGGCATACTCATTGCTCCAGGGATTTCATGTTTTACAATTTAAGAAACATCATGCACATATGAAAATATATATTTGCAAATATGGAAAATTGACTGTGATGCAAAATGATTTGAAATAAAAAATATATCAATGAAGACAGGATTAATAAACTATGGTATGTATATACAATGAAACACCTAGAGGTCCATTAAAAATGAGCACAAGTGAAGTTATTGGCCTATAAATTTTTCCACGAAATATATTTGACTGAAAAAGCACATTGCATAATTTGTTATGATCCAACTAATATAAAAGTCTAACTCATATGTAGATATCTAGAACTCACCAAAATATTAATGATAAAAATTTTAATGACTTGTTCTACTTTCTGTAGTTTTCAGTATATTTACATTATTTAAAATGAGTATATGTCATATTGACCAAAAATGATAAACCTCATTTTAACATCATGCCAAACTGCATATGTCTAAATGAAGAAAACAGACATAGCCCATTCATTCAACATGTTTATGTGCCTGATATGTTATAAAGGCCATTTTCTCTTTTTTACCTCTCAAATCTGTCAAGGAACAATGCAGGAGAATAAGATAATGGTAAACGTGTGAAACAGGATAAACAATAAACTACTGGAAATATCACATATATAGATATTATGGAAATATTGAGTTGCTTTAAAAAGTTTCTAAAATCTTAGTTTGCTACCACTTGCTAACTGGTAACACATAGGGTATAGTTCAGCACATGTCTGTAGACTACACTTTTGAGTATCACCATTCTAGAAAATGGAGTAGTTATAAGAGTTAAAGCTTGATATTTTTTAAAGGACATCTAGTTAAAATGCTGAGGTTAAAAAAAAATCTTAGTGGCTTTACACTAATAAAGCCTTACTGAATCATTCAAGGCTGTGATCCTCTGTCTTATAGCTTAAACCACTTTGGATACTTGGCCTCCTCATCATGACACAGGAAAAAAGATATGAAGGAATAGTAGTCTCTGACTCTTACAGTAAGGAATGCAAATCATTGTTGTTAGTGCATTAACCAGAATTGATTATATGATTCCAATCCAAGTACAATTGAAAGTGAGAAACATAGGAAAGAATATGGCTATTTGGTGATCACTAAATTTATGGAGGAGTCATTAAGTTACCTGACATGATCAAGATCAGAAAACTGATGAAGGTATTGAGATTAAAACTTGAATTTTTTAAATTCAAAATTTAGTATATATTTGTATCCATCAGGATGTATTAGGTTATGCTGAATTGAGAAACTGACCCTTAAATCTCAGGAACTTAATACATAAAAATGTATGGTGTGCTCCATTTTGCAACTGGGCCATCTTGGTTTGGTTTTTCCACGATGACAAAGGCAAGAGAGGAGAGTGCCTGGAGAAGTTATACCCATCTTCTATATTTTGTCTTAGATGTGATACTTGCCACTGTCTCCCAGAGGTAATTGGCAAGACCTGGTCACATAGACTTACAACTTCAGGGGCTGAACATTGAGGAAAAGCACATGTATGTCTAATGAACAGTATATGGATACATGTACACTGAATAATGTTCAACTAAAACTGGCTCTCAATAATTACAGTTTGGATATTTCTACCTTGTCAGGTGCAGCTATATAGAATGGATGGATGAAATTTGGAAATCTTCTACTTTATCCCTTATATTTGATTCCTGAAACTAGGTGACTGTCAACCAACAGCCAATCAACCATTTTCCCCAAATTGTTCAATCCTGTAGAAAAAAAAATAAAATCAGTCAAAACTATTAGGTTATTTAAAAGACAGACAAATGTGTCCATCTAAAATCTATATAGATATCTTTACATTTCCATAGGTTTCTGGGGAACAAGTGGTGTTTGGTTACATGAAAAAGTTCTTTAGTGGCGATTCTTTTCTGAGATTTTGGTGCAGACATTACCTGAGCAGTATACACTCTACCCAATTTGTATTTGTAGTCTTTTATCCCTCACCTCCCTCCAACTTTACACACAAGGCCCAAAAGTCCATTGTATCATTTTTATCCATTTGCATCCTCATAACTTAGTTCCCACTTATGAGTGAGAACATACAATATTTGGTTTTCCATTCCTGAGCCACTTTACCCATAATAATGGTCTCCAATTCCATCCAGATTGTTGCAAATGCCATTATTTTGTTCCTTTGTATTGCTGAATGGTCTTCTATTGTGTATATATTCCAAAATTTCTTTATCTACTCATCGATTGATGGGAATTTTGGGTGGTTCCATATTTTTGCAGTTGCGGATTGTGCTGCTAAGAACATGCATGTGCAAGTATCTTTTTCATATAACAACTTCTTTTCCTCATGGTAAATTCCCAGTAGTGGGATTGCCAGATCAAAAGGTAGTTCTACTTTCAGTTCTTTAAGTAATCTCCACACTGTTTTCCTTGGTGGTTGTACTAGTTTACATCCCCACCAGCAATGTAAAAGTGTTCCCTTTTCAAGAATGCCTACCAACATCTTTTTTTAAATTATTTTTTTATCATGGCCATTCTTGCAGGAGTAAGGTGGTATCGTATTGTGGTTTTGATTTGCAATTTCGCTGATCATTAGTGATGTTGAGCATTTCTTCGTATGTTTGTTGGTCATTTGGATATCTTTTAAGAATTGTCTAGTAATGTCCTTAGCCCATATTTTGATGGCATTATTTTATTCTTGCTAATTTGTGTAAGTTCCTTGCAGATTGTGGATATTAGTCTTTGTCAAATGCATAGATTGTGAAGATGTTCTCCTGCTCTGTGGTTTTTCTGTTTACTCTGCTGATTGTTTCTTTTGCTGTGCATGAACTTTTAAAATTAAACCCCACCTATTTATCATTGTTATTGTTGCATTTGCTTTTGGGTTCTTGGTCATGAAGTCTTTGCCTAAGCCAGTGCCTAGAAGGGTTTTTCTGATGCTATCTTCAAGAATTTTTGTGGCTTCAGGTATTTAAGTCTTTGATTCATCTTGAGTTGATTTTTGTATAAGGTGAGAAATGAGGATCCAGTTTCATTCTTCTTCATATGACTTACCAATTATCTCAGCATAATTTGATGAATAGGGTATCCTTTCACCACTTATGTTTTTGTTTGCTTTATCAAAGATCAAGTGGCTGTATTTGATTTTATTTCTGGGTTATGGATTCTGTTCCATTTGTCTATGTGCCTATTTTTATACCAGTACCAGGCTGTTTTGGTGACTATGGCCTTACAGTATAGTTTGAAGTCAGATAATGTGATGCCTCCAGATTTGTTCTGTTTGCTTAAGTCTTGCTTTCCCTATGCAGGATCTTTTTTGGTTCCATATGAATTTTAGGATTGTCTTTTCTAGTTCTGTGAAGAATAATGGTGGTATTTTGATGAGAATTGCAATGAATTTGTAGATTGTTTTGGGCAGTATGGTCATTTTCACCACATTGATTCTACCCAACCATGAGCATGGGATGTGTTTCCATTTGTTTGTGTCGTCTATGATTTATTTCAGTAGTGTTTTGTAACTTTTCTTGTATGGGTCTTTCATGTCCTTGGTAAGGCATATTTCTAAGTATTTTGTATTTTGGCAGTTATTGTAAAATGGGTTGAGATTTTTATTTTTCAGCCTGGTTGCTTTTGGTTTCTAGCAGAGTTACTGATTTGTGTGCATTATTTTTGTATCCTGAAACTTTGCTGAATTCATTTATCAGTTCTAGGAGCTATTTTGAGGTATCTTCAGGGTTTTCCAGGTATATAATCACATCATCAGCAAACAGCAGCACTTTGACTTCCTCTTTACCAGTTTGGATGCTTTATGTCATTCTCTTGTCTGATTGCTCTGGCTAGGACTTGCAGTACCATGTTGAATAGAAGTGGTGAGAGTGGGCATCCTTGTCTTATTCTCTCATTCTCAGAGGAAATGCTTTCAACTTTTTCCTATTCAGTATTATATTGGCTGTGGGTTTGTCATAGATGGATTTTATTACATTAAGGTATATCTCTATGTTGACTTTGCTGAGGCTTTTAATCATAAAGGATACTGGATTCTGTCAAATGCTTTTTGTGCATCTATTGAGATGGTCATGTGAATTTTGTTTTTAATTCTGTTTATGTGAAGTATCACATTTATTGACTTGTGTATGTGAAACCATCTCTGCATCCTTGGTATGAAACCAACTTGATCATGGTGGATTATCTTTCTGATATGCTGTTGGATTCGGTCAGCTAGTATTTTGTTAGGGATTTTTGCATCTATATTCATCAGGAATATTGGTCTCTAGTGTGTTTTGTTATGTGCTTTTCTGGTTTTGGTTTTAGGGTGATGCTGGCTTTATAGGATGGTTTAGGGAGGATTCCCTCTTTGTCCTCTGCAATAGTGTCAATAGGATTGGTATCAATTCTCTTTTGAATGTCTGATAGAATCCAGCTGTGAATTCATCTGGTCCTGGACATTTTTTTGTTGTTGGCAATTTTGTTATTACCATTTTAATCTCACTGCTTGTTATTGGGCTGTTCTTCCTGGTTTAAGCTGGAGGGTTGTATATTTTCAGGAATTTACCCATCTCCTTTCTAGATTATGTATAAAGGAGATCACAGTAGCCTTGAATGATCTTTTGTATTTCTGAGATGTTGGGTTGTAGTATCTCCTGTTTCATCTCCAATTTAGCTGATTTGGATTTTCTCTCTTCTTTTCTTGGTTAATCTTGCTAATGGTCTATCAATTTATCTTTTCAAAGAACCAGTTTTCTGTTTCATTTATCTTTTGTTTTTGTTGTTGTTGTTGTTTCGATCTCATTTAGTTCTGCTATGATCTTGGTTCTTTCTTTTCTTCTACTGGGCTTGGGTTGTGTTTGTTCTTGTTTCTCTAATTTCTTGAAGTGTGACCTAAAGATTGTCTATTTGTGCTCTTTCAGACTTTTTGATGTAGGCATTTAAGGCTATGAACAGCAAGAGCTGTATCCCAGAGGTTTTAATAGATTGCATCATTATTATTGTTATTATTACAGTTCAGTTCAAAGAATTTTTCAATTTCCATCTTGATTCCATTGTTAACCCAGTGATTCTTCAGGAGTGGGTTATTTAATTTCCATGTATTTGCATGGTTTTAAAGGTTCCTTGTGGAGTTGGTTTCCAACTTTATTCTACTGTGGTTGGAGAGAGTACTTGATATAATTTCAATTTTCTTAAATTTATTGAGACTTGTTTCATGACCTACTGTATGGTCTACCTTGGAGAATGTTTCATGCACTGATGAATACAATGTATATTCTGCAGTTTTTGAGTAGAATGTTTTGTTAATATCTGTTAAGTCCATTTGTTTTAGGGTAGAGTTTAAATTCATTGTTTCTCTGTTGATTTTCTGTCTCGACAACCTGTCTCGTACTGTCAGTGGAGTATTGGAGTCCCCCACTATTATTGTATTGCTGTCTATCTCATTTCATTTCTTAGATCTAGTAATAATTGTTTTATAAATTTGGGAAGTCCAGTGTTAAGTGTGTGTATACTTAGGATTGTGGTACTTTCCTGTTGGACAAGGCCTTTTATCATTGTATAAAGTCCCCTTTTGTCTTTTAACTACTGTTGCTTTAAAGTTTGTTTTGTCTCATGTAAGAATAGCTACTCCTGCTTGCTTTTGCTGTCTATTTGCATGAAATGTCTGTTTTCACCCCTTTACCTTCATTTTGTATTGGTCCTTATATGTTAGGCAAGTTTCTTGAGTTTCTTGAAGGCAGCAGATACTTGATTGGTGAATTCTTAGCCATTCTGCCATTCTATATCTTTTAAGGGGAGGATTTAGGCTATTTACATTCAAAGTTAGTATTGAGATGCGAGGTACCATTCTATTCACTGTGCTGTTTATTGCCTGAATACCTTGCTTTTTGTTTTTTCGTGTGTGTGTGTGTGTGTGTGTGTGTGTGTGTGTGTGCTGTTGTTTTATAGGTCTTGTGAGATGTATGCTTTAAGGAGTATTTCAAGGATTTTTTTCAAAACTTGGAACTCCTTTTAGCAGCTGTTATAGTGCTGGTTTGGTAGTGGCATATTCTCTCAGCATTTGTTTGTCTGAAAGTGACTGTAACTTTCCTTCTTTTATGAAGTTTAGTTTCCCTGGATGGAAAGATCTGAGCTTATAATTATTTTGTTTAAGGAGGCTGAATACAGGGCCCAATCCCTTCTAGCTTGCAGGATTTCTAATGAAAAAGTTGCAGTTAATATAGATTTTCCTTTATAGGTTACCTGGTGATTTTGCTTGACATCTCTTAATATTTTTTCCTTCGTCTTGAATTTAGATAACCCAATAACTATGTGCCTAGGCATTGATCTTTTCGTGATGAATTTCCCAGGTGTTCTTTGAGCTTCTTGTATATGGATGTTTAGATCTCTAGCAAGTTCGGAAAAGTTTTTTCTTGATTATTTTCCCAGATATGTTTTCCAAACTTTTAGATTTCTTTTCTTTCTCAGGAATTATTCTTAGATTTGGTCATTTAACATAATCTCAAACTTCCTGGAGGCTTTATAATTTTCTTGTTCTTTTTTCTTTGTCTTTGTTGAATTGAATTAATTCAAAAATCTTGTCTTCAAGCTCTGACGTTCTTTCTTCTTGTTGTTTGATTCTGTGGCTGAGACGTTTTAGTGCATTTTGCATTGCTATAAGTGTGTCCTTGATTTCCAGAAGTTCTGATTGTTTTTCATTTATGCTATCTATCACTGAAGATTTCTTCCTTCATATTTTGTGATATGGTTTGCCTATGTCCTCACCCAAATCTTGACTTGAATTGTGTCTCCCAGAATTCTCATGTGTTGTGGAGTGACTGAGAGGATAGGTAATTGAATCATGGGGGCCAATCTTTCCAGTTCTATTCTCATGATAAAGTCTCACAAGATCTGATGGATTTATCATTGGTTTCCACTTTTGCTTCTTCCTCATTTTCTCTTGCCACCACCATGTAAGAAGTGCCCTTCACCTCCAGCCATGATTCTGAGGCCTCCCCAGTCATGTGGAACTGTAAGTCAAATTAAACCTCTTTTTATTCCCAGTTTTGCGTATGTCTCTATCAGCAGTGTGAAAATGGACTAATACAGTACATTGGTACCAGTAGAGTAGGGCATTGCTGAAAAGATACCTGATATTGTGGAAGCAATTTTGGAACTGGATAACAGGCAGAGGTTGCAACAGTTTGGAGGGCTCAGAAGAAGACAGGAAAATGTGGGAAAGTTTGGAACCTCCTAGAGACTTGTTGAATGGCTTTGACCAAAATGCTGATAGTGATATGAACACTAAGGTCCAGGCTGAGTCGATTTTAGATGGATATGAGGAACTTCTTGAGAACTGGAGCAAAGTTGACTCTTGTTATGTTTTAGCAAAGAGAAAGGTGGAAATTTGCCCCTGCCCTAGAGATCTGTGGAACTTTGAACTTGAGAGAGATGATTTAGGATATCTGGTAGAAGAAATTTCTAAGCAGCAAAGCATTCAAAATGTAACCTGGCTGCTCTTAAAAGCATTCTGTTTTAAAAGGGAAACACAGAATAAAGGTTCAGAGATTTGTAGCCTGACAATGTCACAGAAAAGAAAAACCTATCTTTTTAAGGAGAAATTCAAGCTGCCTGCAGAAATTTGCATAAGTTGCATGGAGCCTAATGTTAATCACCAAGACCATTGGAAAAATGTCTCCAGGCTGTGTCAGAGACCTTCACGGCAGCCCCTCCCATCACAGGCCAAGAGGCCAAGGAGGAAAATGTGGTTCCATGGGCCAGGCCGAGGAGGATCCCTGTGCTGTGTTCAGTCTAGGGACTTGGTGCCCTGGGTCCCAGCCACTCCAACAGTGGTTGAAAGGAGCCAACACAGAGCTCAGGTTGTGGCTTCGGAGGGTGCAAACCCCAAGTCTTGACAATTTCCACATGGTGTTGAACCTGTGGGAACCTGTGAGTCAAGAATTGAGGTTTGGGAACTTCTGCCTAGCTTTCAGAAGATGTATGGAAACATTTGGATGCCCAGGCAAAATTTGCCGCAGGGGCAGGGACTTCATGGAGAACTTCTGCTAGGGCAGTGCAGAAGGAAAATGTGGGATCAGAGCCCCACACAGAGTCCCTACTGGGGCACTGCTTAGTGGAGCTATGAGAAGAGGACCACCATCCTCCAGAACCCAGAACATTAGATCCACCAACAGCTTGCACTGTGCACCTGGAAAAGACAGACACTCAATGCCAGCCCATGAAAGCAGCCAGGAGGGAGGTTGTACCCTGTCAAGTCACAGGGGCAGAGTTGCCCAAGGCCATGGGAAGCCACCTCTTGTATCAGCGTGACCTGGATGTGAGACCTGGAGTCAAATAAAATCATTTTGGAGCTTTAAGATTTGACTGCCCCATTGGATTTTGGACTTGCCTGGGCCTTGTAACCCATTTGTTTTGGCCAATTATTCTCATTTGGAATGGCTGTATTTACCCAATACTTATATCCCCATTGTATCTAAAAAGTAACTAGTTTGCACGTGATCTCAGATCACTGCAAGCTCTGCCTCCTGGTTTCACACCATTCTCCCGCCCAGCCTCCCGAGTAGCTGGGACTACAGGTGTCTGCCACCACACCCAGCTAATTTTTTTTTTTTTTTTTTTTTAATTTTTAGTAGGGACGGGGTTTCATCATGTTAGCCAGGATGGTCTCAATCTCCTGACCTCGTGATCCGCCTGCCTCAGCCTCCCAAAGTGCTGGGATTACAGGCATAAGCCATGGTGCCCGGCCACTATCTTGCTTTTAATTGTGCAGGCTTATAGGTGGAAAGGATTGTCTTGTCTTAGATGAGACTTTGAACTGTGGACTTTTGGGTTAATACTGAAATGAGTTAAGACTTTGGGGGGACTGTTGGCAAGGCAAGATGGGTTTTGAAATTGGAGGGCATGAGATTTGGAGGGAATAGGGGTGGAGTGATTGGTTTGGCTGTGTCCCCACCCAAATCTCAGGTTGGATTGTATCTCTCAAGATTCCCATGAATTGTGGGAGGGACCCAGGGAGATATAATTGAATCAAGGGTACCATTCTTTCCCATGCTATTCTTATGACACTGAATAAGTCTCATGAGATCTGGTGGGTTTATCAGGGGTTTCCACTTTGCTTCTTCTTCATTTTATCTTGCTGCCACTATATGAGAAGTGCCTTTCACCACCTGCCATGATTCTGAGGCCTCCCCAACCATGTGAAACTGTTAAGTTCAGTTAAGCCCCTTTTTGTTCCCGGTTTTCGGTATGTGTTTTTCAGCAGTGTGAACACAGACTAATGCATCTTTATAATTTTTTTATTTCATTAAATTGGACTTGACCTTTCTCTGGTGCCTCCTTGATTAGCTTAATAATCAATCCTCTGAATTCTTTTTCTGGAAAATCAGGGATTTCTTCTTGGTTAGGATCCATTGCTTATGAGAGAGTGTGGCTTACTGATGGTGTTAAAGAAATCCATTTTGTCATATTACCAGAATTATTTTTCTGGATTCTCCTCCTTTGAGTAGGCTATGCCAGAGGGATGATCTCGGGCTAAAGTTCTGCTGTTCAGATTACTTTCTCCCTTGGGGTGATCTCTTAATGTAGTACTCTCCCCATTTTCCTAGGGATGCGGATTCCTGAGAGCTGAACTGTGGTGTTTGTTATTTTTCTTCTGGATCTAGCCATTTATAGCAGCACCTGCTTCGGTGGAGGTGCAAAAAGAGTGAAATGAACTTTGTGAGGGTTCTTGGTTGTGTGATTATTGTTTCTTGCACTAGTTTTGTGCTGGTTTGCCTCCTGCAAAGGGCAGATGCTTTCAAGAGAACATCAGCTCTGGTTATATAGGATCAGGCAGTGGGTGGAGCCCTAGAATTCGCAAGAGAAATGACCTTTGTCTTCAGTCACCAGGGTGGGTAAAGAAAGACCACCAGGTAGGGGCAGGGTTAGGCATGTCTGAGGTCAGATTCTCCTTGGGCAGGGCTTGCTGTGGCTGCTGTCAGGGCTGGGGGTATCCTTCCCAGGTCATTGGAGTTATGTTCCCAGGAGGATTATGGCTGTCTCTGCTGTGTCATGCAGGTTTCCAGGGAAACTGGGGAAACCAGCAGATACAAGCCTCACCCAGCTCCCATGCTACCCAAAAGACTGGTCTCACTCCCACTGTGCCCCACCCCAACAGCACCCAGTTTGTTTCCAGGCAATGGGCGAGTAGGGCTGAGAACTTGCGCCAGGCTAATAGTCTCCCAGTTGAAAACGAAAGCAGGGCTTCCAGGTTTCATGCCTCCTTGCCTGCACGCATCTGTACTCTGGATTCACCTCTTCCCCCAAGTGCTGTCCAAGAAACTTTATGTTCAGCTGGAATTGTTACAAAGTTCAGCTGGAGGTTTCCTTCTCCATGTGAACTTTTCCCAGTTCCTCTGGCAGTCCTCTCCAAGGACCTCTGTGAGATAATGTCAGAAATGGCTTTTGTGGAGACTGAGAGTGCCCACAAGACTCTTCCTGCTGTTTCCTCTACTCCTGAATTTTGCTTGGCTCTCTAAGTTATCTCAGTTCCAGGTAAGGTCAGATCCTTCTACTGTGACCTGGACCTTCAGACTCCCCAGTGAGGGTGTGTGTTTGGGGGCAGATGATCCCCCTTTTACATTTTCACACTTTGGGCTCTCACAGTATTTGCGCTGTCTCCAGGGTCCGTAGGAGCAATCCACTTCCTTCAAAGGATCTGTAGATTCTATCAGCTTCCCTGGTGTGTTCCTGCAGTAGTTCTTGGAGCAAAATTTCACAATGTGAGTCTCCACATGCTGCTCTGTCTGTCTGAGTGGGAGCTGCAATTTAGTCCTGCCTCCTACCCGGCACATTCCTCATATCATTTATATTCCATTCTTTAGTTCTTTTTTTCTATAAACTGAAAATGGATATATCTTCTGTTGGCTTTAACATGACCTAGAAAATATGTGTAGGGCACTTACTTGTCAGAAACCCCTTTATTTGAATCAGATTGTACATGAGACTTAATCCCTAGAGAATCCCCTGAAAAGATTACTCAAAGAAAGTATATTTAATTAACTGAAGAAAAAAGAGAGCCATCTGTCTTAGCTGATCTAGACATCCTGAAGTATGAAGCCACAGGAAGAACTATGTATTTCTTCAGACAAATATTAGCTCAGGAGTACAATACTCAAAGCCATATGCTTGATTTAGATTACAATAATCACACAGGACTATCTCTCACTTTGAATATTCATATGCCATCAAAAAATATAAGTTCAAAAAAACAGCAAGCTGGTGTAGGAAAATGGTACCTACAGGTATACAAGAGACATCAGCTCACGAAACTTTTCAAGACCTTACAAAAGAGTGTGTTGGTTTGCAATCCTCTGCTTATCAAAATTCTGTGTCTGTGGTGCCCTCCATCTGTCTTGGAAGGTATGAGGATAAAATTATCAGTTCTTTATTAGCATATGTTTTACTTCTCAGATGTTTGTTTATGGGAAAAATTAATGTAGCATGAGACTTGCAATTAGTTTTTACACTGTTAATGACAGGTTCCCATAAAATGCCTTGCATCGAAATGTGGAAACTGATGGCATTAATAAGGTTTGTAGATGCTCATACTCAGGGCTGCAAAAAGAGGCCAAATCAATAGAGTTTACCTACAAAAATTGAGCCATTTGACAAGATTGCTAAGATTTTTGCAATTGGCTACCTGTTTGGTAACTTGAATATTAAGTAGTAATTTATGGCAAACATCTTTGATATAATTTGGCCATAGTGGTCACAGAGTGAGCAAAATAGTTACTTTTATGTGATTTATGTGTATATACAATTACAGGGAGAGCTTCAGTTCACATTATATTGGAAAACTGCTCTGTACTTGGTCTGAAAGATACATATGTGAGTAAGGCATGGTCCCTGTTCTCCACAACACTAGTTATAACAATGACTCCTACACAAGTTCTAATTCATCAACTTGAGTTAGATCTAGGCACCTGTTGGCCAGGCGCGGTGGCTCACGCCTGTAATCCCAGCACTTTGGGAGGCCGAGGCGGGTGAACCACAAGGTCAGGAGATCGAGACCACGGTGAAACCCCGTCTCTACTAAAAATACAAAAAATTAGCTGGGCGCAGTGGTGGGTGCCTGTAGTCCCAGCTACTCAGGAGGCTGAGGCAGGAGAATGGCATGATCCTGGGAGGCAGAGCTTGCAGTGAGCCGAGATCGAGCCACTGCACTCCAGCCAGCGGGACACAGCCAGACTCCTTCTCACAAAAAAAAAAAAAAAAAAAAAAAAAAAGATCTAGGCACCTGCATTTTTTTTTTTTTTTTTTTTTTTTTTTTTCAAATAGAGATGAGGTCTCACTCTATTGCCCAGGTTGGCCTCAAACTCCTGGGCTCAAGCAAGCTTCCTGCCTTAGCCTCCCAAAGTGCTGGGATTACAAGCATGAGGTACTGTGCCTGGTGGGACCTGCATTTCTTTTTAATCCTCATATATATTGTAACTGTTAGCTAATAAATGAGAAAGTTTATTTATCTAATTCCATTTTTATTCTTTAAATGTACTATTATCTCCACCTGAAGTGATTTCCTCCAGTTTTTCATAGCTTACACAACTTAAAAAATCAACTTATATAACATTTCTCATGACTCCTCAGATCACAATTCCCAACACTTTCTGATTATCATTTTGTTCTCCAGTTGGGGAAGATATATATAGAAGTAATTAGTGCTGAATACAGGACTAATTGTACTATAATAAAGTCATAAAATTCAGTGAGAATACAAAAGTTGGGTATATTCTGACTTGCAAGTAATTCTAATGGGCATCTTGACAGAGTGAAGACTATCCAGACTTTGACAGCTGGTGTAGATATTCTCAATTTTCTTTTCATGTCTGAGCATGACACTTCTGTTTCTTCTCCATGTCTGGAAGCCTGACTGCATCTGTAAGAGTCTTTTCAATTTCAGATTCTGGTTGAAGTTAACTGATTGAGAACATGGGCATGAGATCAGACAGAGGAAAGGACTTACTATTTATTCTTCCTTCCCTGTCATCCTATGGATTGAAGACTAGTCCTACTATAGGTCATAGCTGCTCTCCTACACTTGTGGTTTCCCTGGGAATCTAGCCAGTACTACCTCTTTCATAATTTTAATATTAATATTCACCTTTTGAAACATTATAATTCAATGAATTATAATATATTCACAGTTATACACCCATCACCACTCTAATCACAGAACATTTTTATCATCCTTAAGAGAATCTCATATTTCTCAGTAGTCACTCCTCATTCTAGCTTGCCCCATCCTCTTTCAACCATTAATCTACTTTATGTTTTTTTATTTTGTTTTGTTTGAGAAGGAGTCTCCCTCTGTCACCCAGGCTGCCGTGCAGTGGTGTGATCTCGGCTCACTGCAACCTCCGCCTCCCAGGTTTAAGCGATTTTCCTGTCTCAGCCTCCTGAGTAGCCAGGATTACAGGTGTGCACCACTAAGCCAGGCTAACTTTTGTATTTTTAGTAGAGACGGGATTTTCCCATGTTGGCCAGGCTGGTCTCGAACTCCTGACCTCATGTGATCCACCCACCCCAGTCTCCCAAAGTGCTGAAGTTACAGGCATGAGGCACCGCACCCAGCCCTTCTTTATGTTGTTATAGATTTTCTATTCTAGACGTTTCATATAAATAAAACCATATAGTATATGGCCTTTTGTGTATGGCTTCTTTTGCTGTGCATACATTTCTTAAGGCTCATTCATATAGCATGAGTCAATATTCTCTTTTTTATGTCTGAATGATATTCCATTTTGTGACTATACCATATATTGTTTAACCATTCAGCAGTTGACAAACATTTGCATTGTTCCACATTTTGGCTATTATGAGTAATGCTCCCATAAACATTCATGTACAAGTTTTTGTGTGAAAATATGTTTTAAATTCTTGGGTATGTACCTAGCATTAGAAACTCTGAGTCATAGAGTGAGTTTAATCTTGTGAACAATTATCAGGCTGTTTTATAAAGGGGCTTCATCATTTTACATTTTCACGAGCAAAATATTCCAGTTTCTCTTCACTCCTCCCAGGATTTGGTATTGTCTTTTGATCCTAGTGTGAGTAAAGTGGTATATGTCATTGTGGTTTTGGTCACAATGTGTATTTCCCTATTAATTAATAACATTGGGTATCTTTTTATGAGCTTATTGGCCATCTGAATATCTTCTTTATAGAAATGTCTATTCATATCCATTTTTAATTAGGTTATCTCTCTTTTTATTATTGAGTTGTGAGTTCTTTAATATATTATAGTATTAGATTCCTATTGGATACATTATTTGTAAATATTCCTACTATTCTCAGACTTACATTTTCACTTAATAGTGTCTTTGAAGAACAAAACTTTTATACTGATGAAGTCAAATTTATCTTTTGCTTTGGTGTTTGTGTGTGTCAATCTAAGAAATAATTACGTAATCCATGTGAAGATTTATATCTATATGTTCTAAGAGTATTATTGTTTTAGCTCTTAAATGTAGTTCTTTAATCAATTTTGAGTTAAATTTTGTGCATGTTGAGTTAGGATGATTTTACATTTGCATATACAATTGTCACGGCATTATTTGCTAAAAAAGAGGATTCCTTTCCCTTTTACTTGTCTTGGAAAACTTTTTGAAAATAAATTTACCAAAAACATGAGTTTATTTCCAGACTTTCGATTCCATTCTTTTTGGTCTATATGTCTATCTTTATGTCAGTACCACACTGTTTTGAAAACAGTGGTTTCGAGGTAAGTCTTAAAATTGAAAAGTGTGTCTTTCACTTTTTGTTTTTTTCAAGATTATTTTTGCTTTTCTGGGTCTTTGCATATCTGTATAACTTTTAGGATCAGCTTGCAAATTTCTACAAAAAAGGCAGTTAGGATTTTGATGGGATAGAACTGAATGTATACATTAATTAAATAATAGCCACACAAGCCAGAAGAGACTAGGTGTCTTATTTCAGCCTTCATACAGAACAACAACAACAACAAAATACCAGCAAAGAATTTCATATTCTGCCAAACTAAGCTTCAACTAAGCTTCATAAATAAAGGAGTAATAAAGTATTTTCCAGACAAGGATACACTAAGGGAATCTGTCACCACCAGATTGACCTTACAAGAAGTGCTCAAAGGAGTTCTAAACATTAAAACAAAAGAACAATACTTGCTACCATAAAAGTACACATAAACAGAAAGTAAAGAAATCTTATAAAGCTATTACACAATTAAAGCTACGAAGTAGCTTACGAAACTATGTCTGGAACAAAATCTCATTTATCAATATTAACCTTGAACATAATAGGCTTAAATTCTCCATTTAAAAGATATAGAGTGGGAAATTGGATTAAAAAAGAACAAAGTCTAACCTTCTACTGCTTTTAAGAGACCCATCACACATGTAATGACACAATAGGCTCAAAGTAAAGTGATGGAGAAAGATCATGCAGGTGGAAAACAAAAAAGAACAGATGTTGCTATTCTCGTATCATATAAAACAAACTTTAAAGTAAAAAAAGACAGAGAAGGGCTATTATACATTGATGAAGGGTTCAATTGAACCAGAAGATTTAACTATTCTAAATGTATATGCATCCAACTTCAGAGCACCCAGATTTCAATAACGAACATCACTAGACTTAGAAAAGAGATCAAAAGACATATGATCATAGTGGGGAATTTCAACATCCCACCATTAACACTAAGCAGATCATCAAGACAGAAAAGTAACAAACTCCGGACTTAAACTGGACTTTTGAACAAATGGACCTAATAAACATCTGTGAAATACTCCAACAAACAACCACACAAAATGTATTCTTCTCATCTGTACATGGAACATTCTCCAAAATTGACTACCTGCTAGTAATAAAGTAAATCTAAAAAAAACTCAAAAAAATCAAAATTATATAAAGCATCTTCTCAGACTAGTGTGGAATAAAATTAAAACTCAGTGAAAAGAGGAAATTTCAAAAAGCACATAAGTATATGAAAACTAAACAACTTGCTCTGGAATGACTTTTGATAAATGGTGAAAGACAGAAATAAGAAAATTGAAATTAATGAAAATAGAGACGACCTACCAAAACCCCTGAGATACAGCAAAATAAGTGTTAACAGAAGAGATTATAGCACTAAATGTCTACATGAAAAAGATAGAAAACTTTCAGATAAACAACCTAATGTCACACCTAAAGGAACTCAAAACAAGGAAAAAAAAAGCTAGAAGAAGAAAAGAAATTTAAAAGATTACAGCAAGACTAAATGAAATACTATACAAAGAGGAAACAAAATGATAAGCTTAATCTTTGAAAGGATAATCAAAATTGGTAGACTGATAGCTATGTTAACCAAGAAAAAAGACAATTCAAATCAGCATAGTCAGAAATGACAAAGGTGACATTCCAACTGATACCAAAGAAATACAACAGATACTTGGAGACTACTATAAACATCTCTAAGTGCACAAACTAGAAAACCTAGAGAAAATGGATGAATTCCTGGAAATATACAACCTCTCAAGATAAAACTAGGAAGAAATTGAAATCCTGAATAGATGAGTAGTAAATGAGTAGTAAAATTGAATCAGTAATAAAAATAATCTCCCAACAAAATAAAGCCCAAAACCATATGAATTCACAGCCAAATTCTGTCAAAAGTACGAAGAAGAGCTTTTACCAATCTTACTAAAACTATTCCAGAAGATTGAGAAGAGATTTCCCCTTAACTAAGTTTATAAAGCCAGTATCATCCTGCTACCAAATATGGCAAGGAAAACAAACAAACAAACAAAAAAATAGACCAATGTTCCTGATGTGTAGAAATGCAAAAATCCTCAACAAAATTCTGGCAAATCAAATACAACAGCACATAAAAAGATAATTTATCAAAATCAGTTGGGCTTTATTCCTGAAATGCAAAAGTAGTTGAACATACACAAATCAGTAAAGGTGATTAACCACATAGATGGAATTAAAAACAAAACCATATGATTATCTCAATACAGAAATATATATATATATATATTTTTTTTTTTTTTGAGACGGAGTCTCGCTCTGTCGCCGGGGCTAGAGTGCAGTGACCGGATCTCAGCTCACTGCAAGCTCCGCCTCCCAGGTTTACGCCATTCTCCTGCCTCAGCGTCCCAAGTAGCTGGGACTACAGGTGCCCGCCACCTCGCCCAGCTAGTTTTTTGTATTTTTTTTTAGTAAAGACGGGGTTTCACCAGGTTAGCCAGGATGTTCTCGATCTCCTGACCTCGTGATCCGCTCGTCTCAGCCTCCCAAAGTACTAGGATTACAGGCTTGAGCCACCGTGCCAGGCCAGAAAAAATATTTTATACAATCTAACATCCCTTCATGATGACAAGCCTTCAACAAACTAGGCATCAATGGAACAAACCTGAACTATCTATGACAAACACAAAGCCAACATCATACTGAGTGGGCAAAAGTTGAAAACATTCCCCCTAAGAACTGGAAAAAGACAAGGATACCCACTCTCACCATTCCTATTCAACATAGTACTGGAGTTCTTAGAGCAATCAGGCAAAAAAAGAAACTGCTATGCATCCAAGTAGGAAAAGAGAAAGTTGTGTTATCTCTGCTCACTGATATGATCCTAGGCCTAGATAACTCCAAAAATTCTAAAAAGCTACTAGACCTGATACACAACTTTAGTAAAATTTTAGGATACAGAATCAATATGGAAAAAATAAGTCACATTTCTATACACTAATAATGTTCAAGCTGAGAACCAAATCAAAAATCTCAATTTACAATAGCCATACACAAAGATTAAAAATCTAGCGATACATTTAACCAAGGACATGAAAGAGAACTACAAAACACTGATGAAAGAAACCATAAATGACATAAACAAATGGAAATGCATTTCATGCTCATGTATTAGAAGAATCAGTATTGTTAAATGACCATGGTGCTCAAAGCAATCTACAGATTCAACACAATTCCTATCAAATTACCAACATCATTTTTCACAGTATCATTAAAAATTCTAAAATTCATATAGAACCAAAGAAGAGCCAGAATTGCTAAAGTATTACTATGCAAAAGGAACAGAGCCGGAAGCATCACATTACATGACTTCAAACTATACTGCAAGCTTGTGGTAACCAAAACAGCATGGTACCGGTATAAAAATAGGAACACAAATCAATGTAATAGAATAGAGAACCCAGAAACAAAACCAAATATCAAACACCTACAACCTATATTCAACAAATTCAACACAAATAAACAATGAGGAAAGGATCTTCTATTAAATAAACGATATTCTACTAAATAAATATTCTATTAAATAAACTGGCTAGCCACATTCAGCAGAAAGTAATTAGACCCTTATATTTCAACATATACAAAAATTAACTTATGATGGATTAAAGACTTAAGTGTAAGACTTGAAACTATAAAAGCCCTAAGAAAAATCATAGGAAAACTCTTCTGGACATTGACCTAGGCAAATAATGCATGAGTAAAACTTAGAAAGCAAATGCAAACAAAAATAGACAAATGTGACTTAATTGAAGAGTTTTTGCACAGCGTAAGAAACAATCAACAGAGTAAACAGATAACTGACAGAATGGGAGAATATATTTGCAAAACTATAAGGAATTTAGTCAATAAGACAAAACAACCACATTAAAAAGTGGGCAAAGGACATGAATGGACAATTCTCAAAAGATGACATACAGGTTATGAACAAACACGAAAACATGCTCAGGATCACTAATCATCAGAGAAATGTGAATCAAAACCACAATGAAATACCGTCTTACAACAGTCCAAATGTCTATGATTAAAAAATCAGAAAATAACAGATGTTTGCCACAATGCAGAGAAAAGGGAATGGCTAACATGGTGAAACCCCGTCTCTACTTTAAATACAAAAAATTAGCCGGGCGTGATGGCGAGCTCCTGTAGTCCAGCTACTCAGGAGGCTGAGGCAGGAGAATTGCGTGAACTCGGGAGGCGGAGCTTGCAGTAAACTGAGATGATGCCACTGTACTCCAGCCTGGGAGACAGAGCGAGACTGTGTCTCAAAAAAAAAAAAAAAGAAAAAAAAAAAAGAATAAACCGTATTCCTTTATAATACCTTTTTATTTCTGTAAGGTTGGTAACAACATCTTTTTTTTTTTTCAAGACAGAGTCTCGGTCTGTCACCCAGGCTGGAGTGCAGTGGTGCGATCTCGGCTCACTGCAACCTCCACCTCTCGGGTTCAAGTGATTCTCCTGCCTCAGCCTTTTGAGTAGCTGGGATTACAGGTGCACACCACTATGCCTGGCTAAGTTATGTATTTTTAGCAGAGTCAGGGTTTCACCATGTTAGTCAGGCAGGTCTCAACTCTTGACCTTGTGATCTGCTTGCTTGGGCCTCCCAAAGTGCTGGGATTACAGGTGTAAACCACCCCGCCCGGCCCCCTTTCATTCTCTATTGTAATAATTTGGTCTTCTCTACTTTTCTCGGCCGGTCTAGCTAAAATTTTGTCTATTTTGTTGATTAAAACAAACAAACAAACAAAAAACACTTGATTTTGCTGATGTACTCGGTTTTTCATCAGCTATTTATTTCCTTTGCCATTATTTGTCAGTCTAATATGTATTATTTCTTTCTTTCTGGTTACTTTCTGTTTATAATGTTCTTTTTCTGGTTTCTTTACATGGAAAGTTAGGTTGTTGATTAGACACTTACAGCTATTAATTTCCTTCTAACCATTGTTCTGGCTACATCCCATAAGTTTTGGTATGCTGTATCTTCATTTTTGTATCTCAAAAATTTCTGATTTCCCTTGTGATTTCTTATTTGATTCACTATTTAGTAGTATGTTAATTCCCACATACTCGTGAACTTCTCTGACCCCTCTGAGCTTAGGATTAATAAGTAATTTTGGCTATGAGTATTCCTGTTATGTAAGTCATTTCTTCTTTCCTCGTCCTATTCCAAACCTTTAGAAATATTCTCAAAATTCACATGTCCTCAGATTCTTCTTTTAAATGTGCCACATGTTTTCTGATGGGATTCAAACATGAACAGGTAAATATAACTGTGGAACAGGAATTGTGGTTGATGTACTAAATGAGGTGGTTGGAGAAGATGGGAAATGCTGTGAAGCACAGCTATCCATAGCCATTGAAGATATGTCACTGTTTAAATACTCTCTTATGTTTCCTTTAAAATCATTATTTTATTTAGTGTAAGGTGCTACCTACCGTGAGATAAATCATAATTCAGTATACAAATTCCAAAGAAAATATACGGGTAACTAAACTGTGTAAAACCATTAATTATAAGATATAGACAAATTTCAAGGAAGCTAAGTAATAAAAAATGCTCATCTTAAAATATATGCATCATGAAACATCATTCCCTTTATCAACATGATATAGATTTTATAATTATAAAAACAATCAATATCCATAGTTCCATAACCTGATATAAGTGATAACATATATTTACTTTCCATATTATTTTATACAGAGTTTGATATTTTTATATGATTGAAGTGATGTAACTCCTTTATATGCTTTCTTTTGAAACACAAACTTTCACTTAAACTTGTTTTATAGCATTATATAAAATTTCTAACTTATTTTTGATGGTTTTTAAGTGTATATGACATTGTTTAATCCCCTTCAGTTTGGCATTTATATTGTTTACAATTTGTTAGTATAATGATGCTGTTAAAAGCATATTTTGAACTTTATTTTGTAGAATTTAGGATTATTTTCTTAGAATACATACATTGAAATGAAATTACCTAGCCAGAGGGTAATAATATTTAAGACCCTTGAAATATACTGTCAAATTATTTTACAAACATACTAATATCCATTGCAATATAAGTGTGTCATTTCATATCAATATAAAATGATAGTGGACAGGTGGGGGTACTCACCACTATACAGATGAGGAATAACATCATAGTTGTTTTAAAGTCAGAGGTCAACCAAATATTTCCTTTGTACTTTCTATGTACAGAAATAAGAATACTTTCTATGTACAGTAACAAGAATACTTTCTCTGTACAGTAATAAATAATGATCTGAAAGCTAGAGAACATTACTTGTCTGTGGTGGGTCAGCAATAAGTACACCTAACAGCAGTGTGATGGGTGGAACTGCATTCCACCAAATTTATATTTATATATTTATATATAATAATTTATATATTTATAAATAATTATATAAATATATATTTATTAATACTTTATATATTTATATTTAATACCTCAAACTGGGATTGTAATTGGAGATAGGGCCTTTAGAGAAGTAATTTAGGTAAAATGAGGTCACATAGCTTGGCCTTAATCCAATATGCCTGTAGTCCTTATAAAAAGAAGAGATTAGGACACAGATGCAAAAAGAAGATCACATGGAGAAGACAGCCATATACAGGCCAAGCAGAGAAGTGTTTGTTAGATAAAACAACTTTGCCAACACTTTGATGTGAGACTTTTAGCCTCCAAAACTGTGAGAAAAAAAATATGTTTTTGTCGTTTAAGCTGCCCAGTCTTTGGTAATTATTATGGCAAACCTACAAACTAATATGAGTAGTCACTCAGAAACACGGCTGCATGAGGTTTCACCTGGCAAGGCAAAGAACAAAATTATGGACGATTGCACTCTGATTCACAAATCATCTGTTCACAAGTGGTATAAATCATTGCCTCATACATTAAATTGTGCAAGACAAATCTTACACCCCCAGTCAATTTCAAAAAGGGCTTTCCTAGCATGTCTCCAAGAGAAAAAACAGGGTATTCATGCATACTCATGGGCTCAAATTGAGGAGGTTTTTAATTTGGAGTAAATCCAATGGGGGCTGGATGAAGCTATCCCCTTTTCCTTTTTATGTGAATTATATCCTTTGAAAAGCTGCTTTAATTTATCCACCTGTCCCCAAATCTTAGCTTTGTTTTACAGCTGTGGTTTGATATGCAATGCTCTCTCTCCCTGGATAGTCTCTTTATGCTTTCTGCAAAATATTCCAAATTAATAACCAAATTAATCTTCTTTTCTACCATAAGTCTTTACAAATACAAAACAAAGTCAAATCAGCATGCCTGTTAACTGCTGTGAATCCCTATAGGATTTGGCTCCACTGTTGATTTGGCACTTGGAAGTACACTGCCATGAATTACATAAAGTACCATGTAGTCAAGAATACTATAAGAAACATCTGGATGATACACTGCCCTTCAAAGCACACACAGTATATACTATATGACTTTTTAGCAATTCATGATATTGCAAACCCTTAATCAAGAATGTGAACAAAACTTTAACACTATTTTTGTACACATTGAATAAGACTTGGATGTTTTACTTACTGCAGAATAATCTAGGGAATACTGAACGATATATTTCACCCAATAATAGTATTTTATAGGTCAATCTGTGCTAAGAACAGTGAGCAAAAAACCCATAATATTTCTGTTCTAGTAGACTTACTTAAAATTTTAGTGTGTAGGCGTAACAACTGCTAAACAGAAAAAGTTTACCTCTGTGAAAATAGAAAAATCTACCTCTGATTGGGTAGATGGTGGGTTAAAAGCTTTTGTTGCTATTCCAATTTGTTAAGAAATTTGGAATTATGAACTTTTTTGAAAATTGATTTACGTATCCATGTTAATTATATAATAAAACAATTTATATAAAAGTAATTGAAAACTATAAAACACTTAAAAGAGGTATTTAAATTGTTTCCCTCTGTTACATGAATTATGTATTTTATACAACTAGGGATTTATCTGTGGTGAATCTGAGGGCCAGAGAGTTTAATAAAATTATTTAACTTCACACCGCTAGATGGGAGAAAAATATTAGGCCCATGAAAATGTGTGCTTCCAGACCTGGCATGTTTTTTCTAGTTCACCATTGCATTTTCACTTGATTTTTCTGACTCCAGTTTCAATTTGAAGGCAATAAGTCCTTGCTTTAAAGTCCTGAAGGACAGATGAACTCTTCTGCCCATGGAGAATATAATTCTCCTTCTGTCCTGCATAATTAAGCACATAACTGGGTTTCTATTTCGTATCTCTTAAATACACCTTTTTTTTTTTTTTTTTTTTTTTTTTTTTTTTTTTTTTGGTGTAAGCTAGAGAACCCAGTGCATCTAATCTGTACATTATTCTGACATATAGATATTAACTCTTTAAGCTGAATTTCTAAAGTATCTCAATTGATAATAATCCACTGTTTACATCCTGAGAAGTTAAAGCACTGATAGACTTCAGCATTTTATAATTATAACTAACTTGATTCCTTTATAAATATAAAATTAAACCAGATATTGGCCTTTTTCTTTTTGTGTCTATGGAATTGGCTGGTTATTTTTTGCCTTTATAGAAAGACACAATTATGAGATTATTAAAATCCTATTAATATATGTGGACACTCTTTATAAGATTAAGTTTCTCTCTCCGTAGTAGTCAGCTATATGTTTTCCAAAGATTTTGCCTTTACCTGTGAGCAACATCTTGTATATTATACATGCCAACTGACAGTGTAACAGCCTGATAGAATCCTGATTCAAAGATGGTAGTACAATAATAAAAAGCAGTCAAAAATATTCAATAAAAGATACAAAAGTAGATGAAAAGTATTTGTTTCCTGTATATTTGAGATTGCATTAGGAATTCTATAAATAATTTTGTATGACTACAGAGGCCAAAAACAGAACTCATTAATAAACATACAGAAATTCCAAATAACTAGGCTTGAGATGCTTCCCCCCATCCAAACAAAAAAAAAGAGAAAAAAATATTTAATTAAGACAAATTGGTATTTCCTGCGATTGAAAATTAAATGTAAGGTTGAAGAGATACAGAACTTAATAAAGACTGTACTATTTTGATTCTGGAAACAATTCGTAAATTAAAGTGAAATTCCTCCTGTTTAATACATTAACTTTTACTATTCTGAAGTAAGTTTATTCTCCTCTCCAAATGTTGTTTATGGTGAAAGAAACAAAGATGTATTCATCATTACATTATCGTATTTTCTATTTTCAAGTTCTTCTAGGAATTTTTCAGAGAAGCTTGTGGACCTCTTTAGGTATACCCAGAATTTCCCAATAAAGAAAGCATCCCTAAACTTCTGAGATCCATGAATAGCATGCTAGCTTATAGGTTGTATAGCTACATCTGAAGGCTGATTAATGAGTTCTATTATTTTTTCCATCATTTTCTTCAGCATTAAAGATCACATTTTTCATATGAGTAATTTTCCAGAAATTGGCACAATATTTTAATTTGGTAAATATTAATATCGTCCCTTAAATTAATTGAGATAGACTGAATCATCAAAAACCCAACTGATTTTGATACGTAGGTACAACATACATACATACGATTTAGTTTTGTTGATGTGGGTACTTTATTTTCCCCCAAAAAATTTAAACTACAGAGAGATTCTTGAGGTTTATACTATCAGATGTTCTGCAATCATCTCAGGCCTCCCATAGTCTTGGATAAATGGTCCTAATAACACTGTTTAAACCTCTTTGAGATTTAGTTCCCTCATTTTTAAAATAGAAATGGTAAATCTCATTACCTAGATACAGACAATTTATTTCATAGAATTATCTTGTGATTTTTTTATCCCTTTTATCCTTTCCTAAATTAAACTAGTTTAGTTTGTGGATCCAGTTATGCATTTTGGAGTCTCCAGAGCCTTTCAAAAGAGCTATATCTAGCTCGTGTACCTCCTTTGCGTTACTTGAACTTATCATAGTCCCCTACTAATCTCTGTAGCTGATCTTACCTTCTTTGTGAATCTTTATCCCATCGAGATGAGATGGTTAATTTCCTCAATCAAAGGCATCACATTCTCTTGTAGTTTATCTAATCTCTTTTAAGTTTACATATTCAGCCTATTGAAAGTTTTCTCTCTCACATAATTATGGTAAATAGGCTTGAATGGATGATTCAGTGTATTTAGAGAAATTACTAATCTCTGAGTTCTGTTATCTTCTTTTAGTCCCCTTCATGGTATCTGAACACATTAATATATAAGAACTTAACATACCTTGTAGTTGTGGAGAAAACAAGTTTTTATAAGGATTCAGTTTTTCTTGATTTTCACTGTTCTCTATTGCATATTGAGTAATTTGGTGTCATCCAGTGGATTATTTAGTCCAAGGAATGTCTCATGATTGCTAAGCTACATCCTGGCCTACTGGACCATAATCTGAGCCCACGGTTGGTGGGCGGGCGCTGCTGGGGGACCCCTGCAGACCCTCTGCAGCTGCTGGCCCGGGTGGTAAGCCCCTCACTGCCCAGGGCTGGCTGCACCTGCTGGCCACTCAGAGTGTGGGATGCCGAGTCCACGCCCACCCAGACCTCACGCTGACTGGTGAGCACCACAGAGCCCCGGTTCCCGCCCACACCTCTCCCTCCACACCTCCCAGCAAGCAGAGGGAGCGGGCTCCGACCTCAGTCAGCCCAGAGAGGGGCTCCCACAGTGCTGTGGTGGGCTGAAGGGCTCCTCAAGCGCCTCCAGAGTGGACACCAAGGTCGAGGAGGCACAGAGAGCCAGGGCTGCTAGCACATTATCACCTCTCAACAGCTCAGCTTTAGGAGCATAAGGTTCTGAGAAAACCGATTCAATTGTGAAATAAAGGGAGTAAACAATCTGTAGATTCGCACTGGTATTTTCATGATACTAAACAATTTTGCACATGTGAAATAATCTTGAATAATTCACATGGGTTTTTATAGAATATAAGTAAATGGAGAGTAAAAAAGAGCTTGAAATTATTATACCTAATAATTATATACATCTGCATGATTTATATGATAGTATAATTTAATGGGAAAAAACTAAGAGTCATGTGATCTGCTTTCTGGGTTTGTTTCTGCTTTGCAGTTATCTTTAAAGGCAAAACCGCTAATTTAATAGTTGATCATTCTAAAACACTGCTTTAAAATAGTTTTAACATGTGCTTATGAGAATAAACTTCCTTCTCCCATTTATCAGTGAGTCTTGTCTCACTAATTCCAGGCTTGTACCAATTTTGTTGTATGTAGCATTACCTACTTGTGTCAACAAATGGGCAGCTCTGACTTGTTTATTAAATGGTCATGCACACTCTGGAAAATGTTATTATATATTCAAAAATCAACTTGAACTTGGTATCTGTTAGCAGATGTCTTGGAAGGTCAGGTTGGAAATGAACTAAATGATGAATTCTGACTAGTTGTAATGCAGGAAGCAGAGTAATACATGCAGATTGTATGCTGCATAGTGAGTCAGCAATTTTGTTTATTCCTACTCATGTTCCCTGAACTTTTTTCATAAAATGATTGAACACTAGAGATATATGCTTAACCAGTATGAAAGCAGATGTTAAAAAAAGTCAAAGAATATTCTGCCTACAATTGATCATTACCTAGAAAGGCAGCACAGTATCTTTGCAGATTGCTGTAAGTGATTAAATTGGTATCCTCATCAATCAGCACTCCAATATCTCTGGAATAGATTTTCAGTTTCATTGGTACATGTCACATAAGAAGGACAAACACATTTCTGTGACCTCAAACTGCAGGACATCTTTGCCTAATATTGGTGGCACCATTTCAGTATGTCAAAGCATTATATATTTATGGAACATTATTTGTCAAAAACTGTTAAAACTTAAGCAAATCACTTGATCTTGAGCTTCCGTGTTTTTTTGTTTGTTTGTTTTTGTTTTGTTTTGTTTTGTTTTTGTTTTTGGCCAGCACCCTTTTCTTTGAGTTCTTACTCTGTGCCAGTCACCATTACGTTTCACATGGATTATTTTCACAAGAACCCTAAACTACAGGTATGTTGTATTTTCTCGTTTTATGAAAAAGATAATGGAACTTAAAGAAAACATGTCTATTGGCTAAGAACTTAGAGTAAATAGAAAAACTCAGTATAATTCTAGGGAGTCTGACTTTAGAATTTGTTTTTACTACCATTATATTAGGCTCAAAGATTTCTCCTTGTTTCAATATTTGGTTGGACCATGGATAACAATATTTTGTTTAGATATCTTGCAGTAACACCAGAACTACTCGGGTACATAGGGAAAGACTTATGTGTCAGGAGGCTAGCAAAGTTTAGACCCCGGGCCTAAATCTGGCCCACTACTATTGGAAATAAAGTTTTATTAAAGTATAGCCATGCCCTTTTGTTTACATATTATCTAGGGCTGCTTTTGTGTTACAGTCACAGAACCATGTAGTTGTAATAGAGATTGGACTACAAAATAAAATATTTACTACCTGGATTTTTATAGAAATGTAATAACCCTTATGGACTTTATTGCTGGCTTTTGAATCACTTGAAGTATAAATCTCTTACACTTTAGGATGAAAAATCTTTCTCATTATAGCTTTCAAATGTAGTGAAAGATTTTTAGACCTAGGTGGGGTAGTGGGTTATTAGAAGTATCCAGCAGGTGATACACATATCACAGTGATTTTGGAGATACCAGGTAGAACACCAGGGCTAGAGGGAGATGGAAATGGAAATCAGTGAAGTTGATTCATTCATACATTACAACAAATTTTTAAGGAATGCCTGATTTTTTACAAGGTTGGCAGTGGGTATTTAAGGTAGCATGGTGAAGAAGACAAGAATGTTTCTTGACTTCCTGTGGCTTAGGGGAGATCACTGAAAGTTAGGGACTACCTTTTCATTATAATTCCTGGGGCTGACCATTTAAAACTACTTCTATCTTTAGTATTCCAGCTTGTGGAAGCAATGCTGTGTCCTTCATTCTCTTCTCTACACTTCATACTCCTTCATTAGTGTTGTTTTCTTTTACAGATACTGTGAATTCCCCCTGTATCCCCAGTTGCTCACCTTAATTACTCTGCTATTCTTGCCTGCTCCTATTCTTGCCAGCATTTTAGATGCTCTCTCTGCATAAACAATTATGTCCTCCATTATGACACTTTATCCCAGGTCAACTCTGTGGGCCAGATCTTTCCTTTCTTCTAAAAATCCCAGCATTTTGTTCTAGTCTCTCCTACTACTTTCCTAGGCTCACCACTACCCTGCTGTTCTGAGTTTAGGAATTTCACAGGGAGTTGAAGTGAAGTTGGAGGAGAAAGAACATCACGATAGTCAAACTCACTGAGAATTATAGGATTCGTGCCTGAGAGTGTGCAGTGGACACTATATATCTGGAATAAAGCAAAGAATTTAAGGAAGTGTCTCACGAAACTTCACATATAAAATTACTGCAAATTACTTGGGAAAAGAACACTGCCAAACTGAGAATTGGCAGGGGCCTGAGAGGCAGAAACAAAGAACTTTAGTCTGAACTGTGTGGGGCTCACAAATATCTGAGCTTCTGTACATTGAAGGAGGATGGGATTCTGATATTTTTAGTAGTGATTTATGGAAGAGAATGTGTTATATTTATTGCATATCAACATTTCAAGGACTAGGTTGTCTCTACCAATTCCTCTCTAGCTCTGGTTCTTCCCTATTAAAAAAAATAAAGAAAATCAATTATTTTCATGTGGACCAATTCTGAAACCATTGAAGCTCATGAGAATCGTAGATAATATTAGATCAAATCCAGGATGTAAATAAAGTTGTTTTTCTCTTTTCTCTCTGCACCCCCACTGTAGGTACTTCCTCCTGACAGATGTTCCATGTTCTAATTATAATGTTTTGCTTCTACAGGTTTCTAAAACTGCTTTCCTCCTCCAAATCATCCCATTGCATTATCCTTTATTCCGTATCTGCTTTTTAGGCTTTATAGACTTGATTGTCTAAACAAATTCATTATTAGCATCTCCTTCTCACCAACTGCCCACACCTGATCATTCACTTATGACCCACTTTAAATTCATCACTATTTCCAATGTTGTTGCTCCTGTCCATCTTCACTTACTCTGTTGGAAGGAAGAAGCACATAATTACTTGAATAAAGGGAAAGGATTTGTCTAGCAAAGATCTCAAGGTTCCAGAGAGTTTGTTCAAAAACCAATGACTGGGCCACAGAGTTTCTGATTCAGGCTTTCTGGGATGAAAAACAAAAATGAGAATTTGAATTTCTCATTTCTCAGTCGAGTTTCCAGGTTATGCTGATACTGCTGGTCTGGGGACCACAGTTGGAGAAGTGCTGCTGTAGGCCTTCAGGCTGTGTTTGCTGCCTTCTCCCACAATCCTTTGACTTTGCTGTCAGAAATAACTTTTAAACTCTGGTAACATCAGCCCCTGATCATATTCCTAAGGCAGAATTCAGAACAGACTGCTTCCCATGCAGGATCTCTAATAATAAATCCCAGCATTTTGTTCTAGTCTCTCCTACTACTAATGATGCCCTTGGACCCCATCTGTCATATACTGTAAATTAACACCAAACTAATTTCAAATCTCTAGAGACTCCTTGTTTGGTCTTTCTGTTGTCTCTGCACATGCTGATTTCTTTTGTCTGAATGACAAACTGGCTCTCAGGCATTGCTGTATACAGACAATGTCACTGTTCCTGTAAAGCATTCACACTAACCCTGAAAATATTAGTTACTTCATTCTCTACAGTTCTTGTATTTACATATGTTAGCACAATTATGCCATTGTGTTGCAATCATTTTCTGGATATCTTTCTCTAGGAAGGGATTACATATTCCTTTAATGAGCCAATATTGATGGTTTAATTGTCAATCTAGGTCTACATAGCCTTTTACCTGACACATTTTAGATGCTCTCTCTGTATAAACAATTATGTCCTCCATTATGACACTTTATCCCAGGTCAGCTCTGTGGGCCAGATCTTTCCTTTCTTCTAAATGTTTCTTCTATAAATCTTAAAACTAACCATCCATTATACTAGCACTAGGTATAGTGGGCAGAGGGCTTTTTCATAGCCTTCAAAACCCTGTTAGAAGAGTATTGGCTACACCCCATGTAGAATCAACCTTAGAATAATGATATGATAATACTTTATAATAATGGCATATTTACTATTATTTCATTGAGAACTTTTTGTGTGTTTGGAGATATCACAATTTATAGCTCACAAATCTTCAAAATAATGTTATCATATGAGTACTGTTGTTAATTCCATATTACAGATGGAGGAATGGAAAAACTAAGGTTTCCAGTAACATTCAGAGTGTAAAAAGCAGTGGGTGATACTGGGTGAACTGGTCTAATTTTAGTACCCTAGATGAAAGGACCACTATCTCTCTAGATGTGTTTAAATTTCACCCTTGCAGATTAACTTGTTTCAATATTTGCAAGGTTCCCAGGACAATTATGTATCATTGAATTTAAAGTAGATTCCCCTCAAGAAGTACTTTTTCCTACATTCTGCATAGTAGGGATGCCTTGTCCCAGCTACACATTGTAAGGCTTCTCAGTCGGGTGGCAGTCCAGTGTAACACACCTGTGAGGCAGGACTATGTCCATGACCCTTGGTTCTTGAGCAGAATTTCTAGTTTGGTTGAAGCACTGAGAGAACACAATTCCTTTTCTAGTGCCAGAACCCAAAAATAGATGATGGAGCTTCTAGAAGACCTAAAATATATTTTATGATTTAGAGGATCCTACAAGTCATGAAGTAGATGAAGTGAGTGCAAAGGAACATGGAATAGAATGAGAAAGTGCTAGAATACAGGATATTCAACTGAGGATGTTCTGCTGGAATGATGATCTTGATTAGACAAAGGAACTCAATTTATCTAACAGATTGTATTATTTCACAACAAAATTAGAGGTGGACCACATTTTGTCTTTGTGATCACTGTACTGCATTATTGTATATTTACTTGTATTCTTCTCTGACACCATTTAACAAAAGGTTTGATTTTCTCATCTCACTAATTCTATCAGTATTCAAAAAGCAGCAACATTAGCCTCTTTTAATTACGTAATCAAAAATATCTTTAAAATAATGTTCACCTGTTCAGTTAAGCGTCTTCCTATAAATATCTATATGCTGAGTACTGTGGGTAAGTCCATGGACCAGGTATGTATCACAGATATGTGGATCCGTAAGCCTCAGTCTTACTCTTAAAGAGCTTAAAATTGAACAAAGGAGACTTTAGAGGATTTGACGTACTAAAAAAAAGTTTCCAATCAAAACAGTCAGTTGCCACAGGCCACAGTCAAAATCACTCCCTTACCTCCCTTAGTACTTGGCAATGATCCTTGAGAAGGGGACTGCCATGACTGGACACACCTATCAGGAAGATTAGTCAGGAGATCAGTGTTTAAGAAAATATAGCCTAGGAAGTATGATCTGGGAAGAGATGGTATGGAGTAGAGTTCAAAAACTCAGACTTGTCTTATTTCACATCCTAACATACTTTCTTGCTGTGTAATATGGAGCAATTTGTGAAACTTTTCTGAGTTTTATTTCCTTTACTGGTAAGATGAAGATACCATCACCCTCCCTCACAGTGTTGCTGTGATGATTCATACGAATTAAATTGATTGGCAATTACCAAGTATTCAATAGTTGCTTACTATTAATACAACAGCACTGTTATTATTTCATTGATTAGTGTTGAGGGAAGGAAGATACACATATTAGAGACATTGTATATGTAGAACAACAAAAAAAATACACTTGCCAGGATGTGAAGAGAAGTGGAAGAAGGAGGTGTCAATGTGACTTTAAAATATTGTTTCTGGGTGAAGGGGAAAAGACAGCATCATTAATAAATATAAGAACCACAATGATTCCTGCTCCTTAAGCCTTCTCCTGGCAATATAACTAACACTAATAAAATGCAAAGAAGGTGATTTGGAGTCAGCCTTTTATTAACTCATTTTCAGGTCCTCCTATCCCCAAACAGGGAGCTCAGAACTCACTGACTCAGGAAGAGAGCATGACAACAGACCAACAAAATTATGCCGAGTGACCCTGTTTTAGAGTCAAAGCTACAGCCACTACAGAAGCCAAAAGCCATTTGTATTTTTTTTTCTTTTTTGCAAATTACTTGTATCCATATTTTTACTTTTCTTATTATTCATTTCTAACCTGTTAAATTCCTAGAGTTTGCACATCCAATTCCAAAATATTCCTCCTCAAAGATGTTTTGTTGATAAATATGTCCTAAAGAATTCAACTATTATGGACTTCTGACTGTAATTTATTTTAAGTATATAGCAATTTAGACAACACTTTAAAAAATAAATAACAATGTAACACTTCATAGTCTTGAGGGGGAAAATATGAAATCTATGTTTCAGTAACTTTGTGACTAATTAAAAATCAAGTGATTCTTAGCCACTTGATTAGTAGCCAAATTCACTTGATTAGTTTGTAGTTCCCTGGACCTAAGGAAGGGAATCAGTGTCAGCCAAAATTATAATTGAGACCTGTTAAACACACAGGAAGACTTAATGGCAAAGCTTAAGCTTCCTTCTATATGAGATTATACAGAGTTGATTGTAAAAGCTACAAATTAACAGATGAAGCTACAATTACTGTCATTGCACAGAGAAAAAAATATACTTTATAATAACATATATGTAAAGAAAATGGATTAATAAAAATGGTGAGAAAAAAGATCTATGTAAAGTAGCACAAAGAGAATATAAATTCTTGCCTTGACCTAGAATCCATCTGCTTCTGTCTAATGAACACCCAAGCACCTGCAGGGTACCCTTCCACTCTAGGAACCAACAGTGATAATTAGCCCACATAGTGATCGTATTTGATTAGAAAACTCTGCTAGGCGGCTGTGTTGAACGTGTCAAAAAATATGTCCTGGACGTCTCTCCTGCGCATCTCTTGCTGAAGCCAGATCTTATCACCTGCTCTTTTTATATCTGCGTCTCTTAGAAACGTAGGTTCTTCTGCCTGTTTCTTCCCATTCTGTAACCTAGCACTGTGGAGATGCTTGTCTATATAAAGCTAAATGACTATGTACTGTTCTCTCGTCTTGTCTTTTCTGGTTCTTTGCTATGGATTGAGCTCCATGTTCATTATATTGTGCTTTCTTTTCAAGGAATTTTCTTGGATTGGACCTTGATGTTCCCATCAACTTGGCATTTTCAAAGCTGTATTGTCCCTTGCCCTTAGATTGCAATGGCCGTCTTTGGCTTGCTCTTTTTATTTGACTTTTTTTTTTTTTTGGCTAGGTTCAAGTTGTGTAGGTTCATATTTGGACATGGCATAATGTTTAAGTATTTGAGAGCTATTTTACTCAGCTCCTAACAGTCCCCACCTACCTCCCAAGTTCACATTAGCTCCCCCTCCTGTTCAATTTGATCCCTGTCACTCTTAGGATGTTATTCTGAGGCCGATTAAGCGAAAGTTTATCCTCAGCATTTACACTGGAAATTAGAGTCAGATGAAGAAGAATCAAAACTATTTCACATAAATGAACATTTTTCTATACCACTGCTCTGAATTTTCTGGAAACAAAATCACATTAAATGGCAAGTCATCATGGAGTCAAAGGAATCAAATGACCCTAAATAAAGCTTTCCAGAAACATCAATATTTGAAAATAAATAATAAATCAATTCAGGTATAGTATGGATTCTGACATGATTCAAGTTTTTCTAGTTGACAGATAAATGGTATGTATTGAATCTAAAGGATCCCTGAAATTTAGAAATTTAAACAGGCAGTTTTGGCCCAGTTGTTATTTTTAATTCTATAGTAATTATACATTAGATATGAAGAAGAGAATGTCTGTGAGAATGAAGGTGGTATGTACGTGTGTATTAGGGACCGAGTGCATAAGCATGACCTCATAAGGACAGATACAATTTCATTGTGGTTAAATTTGTTAAACATTAAAACCACATACCCATTATTAAAATGACCTAGGGTTTACTTGTGGGCATTTGGGTTCTAATAGCTCCAACTTCAATGAACAATGCCAGAAAGTTTAACATTACATTATCCTACATTCATATGGTACTTACATCTTGGATAAAATGCATACATTTTTAAGAAATTATTCATATATTTAATTCCAGATTATTTTATGAGCATGAGATTTACTGAAAGTAGAAGAAAAGTGAGAACAGAGCTGAGTAAAATGTTTTTGTTTTTTTTTTTTTGTTTTGTTTTTGTTTTTTTTTTTGAGATGGAGTTTTGCTCTGTCACCCAGTCTAGAGTGCACTGGTGCCATCTCAGCTCACTGCAACCTCCGTCTCCCAGGTTCAAGCAATCCTCCTGCCTCAGCCTCCTGAATAGCTTGAACTACAGGTGCCTGCCACCACTCCCGGCTAATTTTTGTATTTTCAGTAGAGACGGGGTTTCACCATATTGGCCATGCTGCTCTCAAACACTTGACCTTGTGATCTGCCTGCCTGGGCCTCTCAAGGTGCTGGGATTACAAGCTTGAGCCACCGCACCCAGCCACTGGCTATTTTAATAGTTTGGAGAAAGAAGATGGGGAGAAGAGGTGCAGAAAATGGAGTTCACAGTACTATACATTATTATAAACAAGACCTAATCCTCCTACCTCTTGACCTCACTAAAAGACAAGTTCCTTCTTTAAAAATAAAATTACCAAATATTTTTTCTCCAGTTGTTTTCCATTCATCATTTTGCTCTTCTCCTTTCCAGACCCTAAGGCTAAGATTCCAGAATCAGCTTGACTTTTATTACAGACTCGTCTTTTGAGTCAGTCCATACTACTGTTGAACTACTCTAGCTTTGGAATATTATTTCTTAAATTAAACTGAAATTTGACTCTTCTCTCTACTCTTTTCCTCTGAGGCAATTCAGAACAAGTCAAATCCTCATATTTGAGGGTTTTTCAAATAATTGATGGAACTGCCATATTTTCCTGTAAGTCTTACCCTCTAGATATTTATTATTAATATTTTCCTGGGTTTCATATGACACTAAAACCCAGGTTGGCAGGCTCTTCACCAATATTAATCAAATCAATCTAGTATTTTGGCATCATGCAGATATAACCCTATTAGTTTTTGAGATCAGTATGTTTTCTTCTTCAGAAAACATATTTCCTGCCTAGAATGAAATATCGCAGGCTGAGAAGGCTTTTAAACTTTGAGTGCAATCTTGAGGTTATCAAGGGAAGTGGTAAAATCAGTTTTTCAGAGATTTTGAAGTTTGTGGAGTCAGAAGAGCATAATATAGGAACAGATAGTAGAAAGTTATGTTTAGTTATTGACCACTGAAAAGCAAATTTCAAAGATCAAAATAAAAATTTTTAACTTCCTTAAATTGACTTTCAAATTATTTTAATATATTTTGTGAGAAAATCTGGCCCAAGTGATCTCATTGTTCAATTCCCATCTATGAGTGAGAACATGCAGTGTTTGGGTTTCTGTCCTTGTGATAGTTTGCTGAGAATGATGGTTTCCAGCTTCATCCATGTCCCTGCAGGGGACATGAACCCATCCTTTTTTATGGCTGCATAGTATTCCATGGTGTATATGTGCCACATTTTCTTAATCTAAGTCTATCATTGATGGACATTTGGGTTGGTTCCAAGTCTTTGCTAGTGTGAATAGTGACACAATAAACATACATGTGCATGTGTCTTTATAGTAGCATGATTTATAACCTTTGGGTATATACCCAGTAATGGGATTGCGAGTCAAATGGTATTTCTAGTTCTAGATCCCTGAGGAATCGCCACACTGTCTTCCACAATGGTTGAATTAATTTATACTCCCACCAACAGTGTAAAAGCATTCCTATTTCTCCACACCCTCTACAGCATCTGTTGTTTCCTGATTTTTTAATGATTGCCATTCTAATTGGCATGAGATGATACCTCATTGTGGTTTTGATTTGCATTTCTCTGATGACCAGTGATGAAGAGCATTTTTTCATGTATCTGTTGGCTGCATAGATGTCTTCTTTTGACAAGTGTGTGTTCATATTCTTCACCCACTGTTTGATGGGGTTGTTTTGTTTTTTTTCTTGTAAATTTGTTTGAGTTCTTTGTGGATTCTGGATATTAGCCACTTTCAGATGAGTAGATTGCAAAAATTTTCTCCCATTCTTATGTTGCCTGTTCACTCTGATGGTAGTTTCTTTTGCTGTGCGGAAGCTCTTTAGTTTAATTAGATCCCATTTGTCTATTTTGGCTTTTGTTGCCATTGCTTTTTGTGTTATAGTCATGAAGTCCTTGACCATGCCTATGTCCTGAATGGTATTGCCTAGGTTTTCTTCTAGGGTTTTTATGGTTTTAGGTCTAACATTTAAGTCTTTAGTCCACCTTGAATTAATTTTTGTATAAGGTTTAAGGAAGGGATCCAGTTTCAGCTTTCTACATATGGCTAGCCAGTTTTCCCAGCACCATTTATTAAATAGAGAATCCCTTCCCCATTTCTTGTTTTTTGTCAGGTTTGACAAAGATCAGATGGTTGTAGAAGTGTGGTGTTATTTCTGAGGGCTCTGTTCTGTTCCATTGGTCTATATCTCTGTTTCGGTACCAGTACCATGCTGTTTTGGTTACTGTAGCCTTGTAGTATAGTTTGAAGTCAGGTAGCATGATGCCTTCAGCTTTGTTCTTTTGGCTTAGGCTTGTCTTGGCAATGTGGGCTCTTTTTTGGTTCCATATGAACTTTCAAGTAGTTTTTTTTCCAATTCTGTGAAGAAAGTTATTGGTAGCTTGATGGAGATGGCATTGAATCTATAAATTACCTTGGGCAGTATGGCCATTTTCATAATATTGATTCTTTCTATCCATGAACATGGAATGTTCTTCCATTTATTTGTGTTCTCTTTTATTTCGTTGAACAGTTGTTTGTAGATCTCCAAGAAGTGACCACTTTACAGTAGCTTTAGTTCTTAGTCCAAACTCTCTCCCACTTTTGGGGTCATATGCATATCTTTCCCCTTTGTTATTATTTGGTTTTCCTCCTTTAATTTTGAGGAGGAAGGGAAGTTATCACGGTGATACAGCAAAACCAGATAGAAACATTTTAATAAATTAAAACATTGAAGTTATAGAAAAAGAAATAATCAATATTATCTAAAAGACCAGAGTTGGTTGGTTGTTTTTTTTTTTGTTGTTGTTGTTGTTTTAAAAAAAAGAAACAACGGACGTAAAACTTTATACAAGTTTTTCTCTTGCCTCCAGAGTAGAGCAAGGAGTGCAGAGGGGTAGAGGTTCCAGAGGAGGTGGGCAAAGAAAGGCGGAAGATGAAGAAAGGATTCCCAAACACTATCTGCACTGACTGAAAAGAATCTCAGGGAAATAAGACACATTTTATGGTTGGCTACTAACTTAATTGTTTCCTTTTTGTAATGGTTTATGCCAACATTTCTATGTATAAAAAATTATGAAAGAACTAAAAATCAAAGTTTTTGCTAGCCTGGAGATGCCTATCTTCAGAATCACTGTTAAGGCATCAGTGAGAAAGGAAAAGTTACTGGAAGTGGCTGAAGCCATCATAAAGCCATAGTGGACAGAATGGAATGCAAATCATCTAACTTCAAGCCCAGAGCTCTTTCTCATATATTTTATCTGTATTTCTAAAAGTGATAATATATTCCATGGCATTTAGTAAACTATAAAATACCAAACAAATCCACTGAATTAGTTTGTTGATATATCAGCTCTCCAAAAATAATCCCTTAGCTCCAAACACTGCATTATGCATACAGTTTGGTCACTTGGTGGGCTATATATCAAATTCCAATTTATAGTTGAATATTTCACTTAGAAAAGCACAAAAATAGTGGCAAACTGGAAAATTGTCTTGCAAAATATGTAGCCTGACTTAGTCATGTTTAATGAAATTATACCATGCTTATCTGACAAATATTCCCTAACAGAAAACACTGAGGAGAATAGATTTATAGCTCAACTATTCTTTTTTTTTTTTTTTTTTTTTTTTTTTTGAGGCGGAGTCTCGCTCTGTCGCCCGGACTGGAGTGCAGTGGCCAGATCTCAGCTCACTGCAAGCTCCGCCTCCCGGGTTTACTCCATTCTCCTGCCTCAGCCTCCCGAGTAGCTGGGACTACAGGCGCCCGCCACCTCGCCCAGCTAGTTTTTGTATTTTTAGTAGAGACGGGGTTTCACCGTGTTAGCCAGGATGGTCTCGATCTCCTGACCTCGTGATTCGCCCATCTCGGCCTCCCAAAGTGCTGGGATTACAGGCTTGAGCCACCGCGCCCGGCAGCTCAACTATTCTTGATCTAGCTTATTGAAGGCAACTTTAAGCCTTCAAGGAGTAGAGTCAGATGTAGCCAAACTTTGAAAATACTCATCTGTCTCCTTATAACCTGTCACAATCCCCCTTAAACCCTGGCTGCCAAGACTGCACAACTAAATTTATGTTCAATTACAGTAACTCTATTACCCAAAGCATTTGGCATATTTACATCCCATTCCCTCTATATAATATTTGAACTTAACATTTACATTTAAGTGGTCTTATTCTAAATTTCCATTATTGTAAGCAAGCTCAAAATCTTTTAAAGGAGATATAAATTAAAACTTCAATAAACAAAAATTAAATGAGTAAATACAGTTTTCAGGAGAGAGACAAGACCTGTCTTTACTACAGTCATATACAGTGTTAGTTAGAAAAGGTCCTCGCCTAAGAATGTACTCAAAGAGTAGTTGTGAAAGGGAAAGAAGGGAAGAAAGAAGAAATAATAAAAACAGATGTTTTTCTAAAATACAAGTATAGCTTCATATGCCCTGAACTTTTATTGAGTTTGAGGAGCTATTCCAATTGTCTCATATATTTTTACATTATTTAATCCTCACACTAACATACCAGTAGTCATTACTTGCAATTTGTTCATAGTAACGATGATGAAATTGTGCAGTAAAGGACCTCTTTCGGAGTCATGTATCCAGCAAATGGCAGTCAGGATTGACTATGGTGTTGTTTGACTGCAAAGCCCTTTTAAAATAATTGATTTCATATATATATATTAATGAAGACCATTATAGGTCGGGGTACTTTGGGATGGTTTCCTGGAGAAAATGACCCAAATTGTGAGGGCAGACAGGATGTTTTAGACAGGAAAGCAGCGTGATTAAGAGAGGCAGGAGCGTGGCATGCAGGTGTGTGCAACAACAAAACAGTAGTCCCAAGAGTGGGTCATTCACCTGATTTTTGTCAGATTTGATTATTGGTGCATGAATTAACATATGACTAATATTTTCTTTAACTGACACTTTTTTGTACTTGAATAATTTATAAACACTGTAGCATATCCACAAACAGAAACATGTTTTAATAGTAGGAAGCTATAAAATAAACTGAAAGCAGAGCAAGGTTTTGAATTCTACCAAGGTATTAATGCCTGCCAGCCTAAGATTCTGAGTCTGAAGTTTACTATTCCTTTTAACAGAAAATAATTATGATAGCATTAAGGGGTAATAGAATTTGAGAATTTATCATATGAGGGTGACTGTTTTTTGAGTGATTTATGCCTGTATAAGGCCACATTTGATCATAACAACTGCTTGAGATTTATTATCCCTTCTTTAAGAATAAGGAAACTGTAAGATGAAGAGTTTGTAAGTGGTGGATAGAAAGATGTTAAAGATATACTAGCCATTAATTAAGTCTTCCTATTCCATCAACTAAAACAGGTGAAAGAACCTGAGAAAGGAGCTGACCTTCCAGCCACAACATTTAATGTTGTGCCCAGATAATTCCTCTGGTCAGATGTCTCAACACTCTATCTAATCCGTCCTCTTACCAGTGGCACCTCCTTCATACTTGGGAACACTAAGGGTGGGAACACAAAGTTACAACATCCTGTCTTCTGTGAGACAATGAGTGGCATCATATTTGGCGTATCAACACATTCCTATGAGTGGGTGTAGGGAATCAAGGACAGGTAGCTTGAGTGACTGTATACTTCTAAAGGTCTAAAGTTCACATTCTTCAGGAAACAGAAGAAAAATAAAGTATACAGGAACTTATGAAGGGTAACAGAAGAGAACCCCAGTAATAATTTTATGGATTTTTCTTATACCAAAAATGAGCACTGGGGAGATAGTTTACCAGTTGAACAAGGAAATCATTCTCAAACATTCTGAAGTGACTTAATAGCATTCTCCCACCCCCACCTTTTAAATTTTTAAGTAATTTCTGCTAAAATGTCTGCTTACACTGACTTATGCAAAGTGTTTGTGTTTTTTAATAAATATCATTAGAATAGATTCATGTAAGATTTATGAATCACAAGGGTCCTGAACTGCAAAGATGTGCAATCTAGATCATATAATGTCTGTAACACCATCACACAATTCGATTTACTAATGAGGAAAGGAAACATATTTAAAAGCCCTCTCTGATTCCATCTATTATAAAAAAGGGAATTTGCAATGCATCCTAAATCATAATCCCAAGTGATATTGCAGTCTCCAGAGAAGAAAAACACCTTTTATGGTTCATGTGAGAGGAGCAGTTCTTTCTGGGGGAAAAAAAAAAGACAGAAAAACGCAAATTTTCATCCTCCTAAGAAGAATTGGCCTTAAACAACTGATATTTTATTAGTTGTGATATGAGGCCAGGCAAAGAGAATAGCTTGGTGACACAGAAGGCTGCTTACCTTGTATAATTTGATAAACATCAAATTATATTATACAAAATGTCCTTCTGGTGTATGTCAAACACACCTTACAGTCATGTTTTTAGATATTTATTAAATATAAAAGTGTAATATCTGAGATATAATGCACTGAGCATTATCAGCAAACAGTATACTGCCATGGGAAAATTAGCAACTCTGGGGATGATGCAGTCATTGAACAGGCACAGGAAGTGAGAAACATGGTTAGCATGAGATGCTCCTGATGAGAAAATGCATAGGAAGTTGTCATACTGAAAAACATTGAAAATACTACAACAGCTTTGTGGAGATGTGATCACTGAAAGGGAGAGAGTATACAGCTGGGCTGAAAACCATATTTATCCATCTTATATCTTTATTAAGGGTAGGGTCTATATAGTATATGTACAGGCAATTAGTTAATTTAATCTATGTAAGTATCAAACATAGGTAAAATTCATTCTCCATAAGTTATTTCTAGAAATAACCTCTGCTAAAATTATTTTAGAAATATGTACCTACATAATTCACAACCCATTTCTGTCAGCTAGCAAGGAGAATTATGAAAATGATAATCTTTTACTTATGTAAGTGAGCAATATTCACAAGCAATAATGGCTTGTTTCCTCCTGGGATAACTGTTCCTTATCCTCCAAGCATAGAGCAAGTTTTGTACCTACTGAGTCAGGTTTTATTCCTTTGTGATATGACTGCAAACTTTTCTTGTTTCTATCATATCCTTAACAATTCAGCCTTATCATATAAAAAACAATAACCACAGAACAAGGCAGCCAAGTAAATGGTACAAATATGAATTGTTACAAAACTTTGGAGCAGCAGAAATTTAAATCAATATGGTGTCCGGGAAACTTCACCAAGGAGCCACTTAAACTAAGCATTGAGGAATGGACATGGGATGTAGCAGAGAGGATACACCTGACTGCATTGATGACATGATCAAATGCCCAACAGTGGAGAAAAATAATGTCAAAAACTCCCTTTTCCTAGTTTATTTTCTTGATTAACATTCCCAAAGCACTTTTTAAAAGTCTTTTAAAGTTTTTTTAAAACTTCACACATTAGAAAGCAGATCAAAGCAGAAGAAAAGACAAAACAATATGCATGAGTCATCTGGGTACTTGTGTTGCTAAGGCAACAGTTTCATACACAGAGGGAGGGAAGAAAATGTTACTTAGCAGCAAATTATTGAATCATATCTACCTCTAATAAAAATGTGTCAGCTTGAACTGTTCAAACCAATAAGTGCCTACAGTGCTGTGAATGTCTTCGCAATTGTTTTGTGGATTCACCTTTCTCTAACAAAGCACAATTGATTTTATGCTAGCAACCAACAATTTGGTTTTTTAAATATACTCATATTGGCAATGAATTCTTACAGCAGCACCTTTCATTTTCTTCACTAGATAGATCTAGGCATGCATACAGGGGCATGAATATTCCAGACAGATCTGTTCTTCTAACACTTGTTGAAACTGAAAGAAGGAGCATGCTTTCAAAGAGTTTTCCCAGGCCTGGACAGTCACATATCTAACCATGGTGATTAAAGCCACATTCAGTACTTTCCCCAAAGGTCTGTAAATGTCGGTATAAGTTCCATAAACTGAAATACATTGCTGTAAGGTTAAGAGAATATCATTGTTAATGATGCCCCTTAGTGCACTTACAATTTCCTTTTAAGAGTTATTGGCTGAGGGACATTCCCAAGCCATATGGACATATATTCTCTAGTCATTATGGAAATTCCAACGTGAGCAGTGGTATTCTCAAATCTTACGATGGGCTGCATGAGGGACATACAATATCCTCAGTTTGCCTTTTTAAAAAAAAAAATAATAATCTTCAGAGAGGACCAATGTAGCATACAAAATGAACTTCTTTTAATGCCAAAATTTCTTGGGAATGATTCTGTACTACGTTTACGTTTATTTGCCATTTAGCCTGGATCATTAGGTCTTTTAAGTTGCCGTCATTCAAGACATTTTTATAACTTGGTGCCAGGTGGCTGCTCCTAGAAAACTCTTGGTCCCACTTTACACCTTAATATGCAAATTCCAATCATCAAGATCTTCATGCAGTAAGAAGAATCAGCTCATGAATTTGGAAAAGGAAGATACTCCGGGGGTTTTATCACAGAACAAGGCACTTGTACTCTAATGGAACACGTCGGAGTATTCCAAAAACTGTTCCAGATTTCTTTTTAAGAATCCTATGAAACAAATCCTACTCATTGCTGCTCAAGTTCTGCACTCCCTGTGAACCGGCCCATGAGAATATCTGTTCCACAGTACAGTCTTTCTTATTTGAGCAGCTCCTAAATTTATGTTCAATATGCTTGATTCTAACCCTATCTATTTCATGTTGGAAATAACCAAATCAATTTCTTTAAAGGCAAATCCACGTGTTTCTTTGGCATGCCCAACACTAAAATCCAATCCTAAAGAAACTTTTAAGAATGTAAGCATTCTGTAGGCAATTTGCCAACTAGCAAATAATATATAATTGTGTGTGTGCTTGCACATCTCTTCTCCCCCTCAAATATAATTGTAGGAGAAATTTGGGTGAATTTTCAAGTTTACAGGACCAGAACCTGGCAAAGATGAGGCTTGAAGGCAGATAAATTATTTATAACTTCAGAGGGAGAAACTTAATAGCCATCTCATTAACTTTTGGAAAACCCTTGCATAACTCTGATATAAAATTGTGACAATATTTTGATACTTTACCCTTGACTTCCATCTGCAACCCGTTGCCAATTTCTGTTAAATAAAGGGATTATAGTCACCATTTACTGAAGGTCTAGGTGATGGGCATTGTAATATGGATATTATATTGGTTGTCATATTTGATAATTTAAAGCAGGCTTCTGATGTAGGTACTATTATTCTCATTTTGCAACTGAGAATCTAAGGCTTGGAAGAGATGAGATTTCTTCCTGTGTTCATATTGCCATTAAGCCAGGGATCAGGGGAATCACCTGAGGTCTGTCTATCTCTAAACCCTGAGCTTATCCCACTTTGCCACACTGCCTTGAATTCTCATTTTTTCACTACCCTATTCTTTCCATCCTCCTCTCATTTTCTCAAGCTTTTGTCTCCTACCATTTCTGGACAGTTATCATTACACCTTGCAGGAATCCACCTATCCAGTGATTCATTATTCCAAAGCTCACCATTGTCTGGGCAATTTCTCTAAAGCACAGCTCAGCTTCATTGCCCATTTCCTAATAAGATTTTAAGTGGTTGGTTCACTGATATTTGGTGAATACAATCTAAAATGTTTACCTTGATATTAAAGACCAATCCTAATGTTAATTCTGGATGCAGTTTTCTACAACACCATTTCAGCTCCAAATTCCATTCAAATGGTAGGGCATACCAGGTATACAACTTGTATGTTACACTGTACATCTCCTGCCCCTTCTGATATCACATCTTCCATCTGCTTTCTTCCGAATATGCTTAATGAAAAATCAATCATGCTTAAAATATCAATTTCAATCCCTCCTCACTCATCTCACTGCAACTGGCAATTTTCTACTCTCTAATTCCCCATAATACTTGTTCTATTTTTCAGTTACGAAATGTATTATCATTTACTTTGCAACTCTTTGCACATGCATTATTCAATCCCTTAGCCTAGCAGATTGTTGAATAACTGAGAACTTTGACTCTCCTGCCTACACTTATATTTCTGAATCTAGCTCATCTTACCACCTGACTTGTCTACCTTCCATCTCTAAGTTAGCATACTCACCACTTGACTTAGCTTGCCTCATCCAGTTAGGCCATTCTGAGTATTGATTGCTTAGACTATGAACTTCTAGTTCACTGTGTAGTGACAAACTATCTTGGCTTTCCTGGGACTGTACAACTTTCCTGGGATTGTCCTTGTTTTAGCCCTATGTGATTATGTCTGGGATAACTTTGTTAGTCCCGGGTAAATTAGGATGGTTTGCTGCTTACTTTTATCCACTAGTTATGCCCTTCTCCCAATGTGGCTTTTAGTCAGCTGAGTGCTTACCAAATTCTACTTGATTCATAACTTCTATCTTACTTTTCTAGACTAATCATAGTATTATATTCTGTACTCCAAACTCTGCCAATATGAACTGCTGAAATTTTCCCAGAGCCTGGTCCTTTCTTTCATTTCCACAGTAATAACCTAGCTTCATATCTTTTCTGTGTTTCTAGGGATGATACTTTGATTTTTGCCATGTGTGTGTGTGTTGTTGGAGCTTTGTTGATTTTTTTTTCAATTTGATATAACTCCAATCAGGATATTATTTTTGACATTATGCCGATCATAAAAATCTTTCAACTATAGGCATGGTAATCTGTAGACTAATTTATATTTATTTCCAGAGATGGCTGGGCGCGGTGGCTCAAGCCTGTAATCCCAGCACTTTGGGAGGCCGAGACAGGCGGATCACGAGGTCAGGAGATCGAGACCATCCTGGCTAACACGGTGAAACCCCGTCTCTACTAAAAATACAAAAAAAACTAGCTGGGCGAGGTGGCGGGCGCCTGTAGTCCCAGCTACTCGGAAGGCTGAGGCAGGAGAATGGCGTGAAGCCGGGAGGCGGAGCTTGCAGTGAGCCGAGATCGTGCCACTGCACTCCAGCCTGGGCGACACAGCGAGACTCCGTCTCAAAAAAAAAAAAAAAAAAAAAGAAATCCCATCTCCTTGGTTGGAGTAATCTCATGCCCCCTCTGCTGCTGATTCTTTTTCACATCAATTTTCTTTTTTGTTTAACATAATACATTATGATGAAGCTCACCCTGAATTCTATTGTAAGGTGACACAAAAACAAAATTGCTCAATCAGTATCTAAAAATACCTCCTACAGACCCAGGACTAGGGTAAGACAAGTAAGATACTTGCCTCAGCCACATGATTTAAAAAAGTACCCCCAAAATCAGTAATCATATAATATTTAACACAATTTAAAAAAATCAAAATTATTGGAAAAATTACAATGAACTATTAAATTAAATAAACTAATTAAATTTTAAAATGTAGACACAGTTAGTATAATTGACTTTTTTCTTTTGCAGTTTCCAAAGCCTTCTCACATCCTTAATTCCAATACAAATACGGAAAACGTAAGAAAATCTAGATTCATAAAGATATAATTAGAAGTTATTGCCGGGCCCGGTAGCTCACGGCTGTAATCCCAGCACTTTGGGAGACCGAGGCGGGTGGATCACGAGGTCAGGAGATCAAGACCATCCTGGCTAACATGGTGAAACCCTGTCGCTACTAAAAAAAAAATACAAAAAATTAGCCGGGCGTGGTGGTGGGCACCTGTAGTCCCAGCTTCTTGGGAGGCTGAGACAGGAGAATGGTGTGAACCCAGGAACCAGAGCTTGCAGTGAGCCGAGATTGCGCCACAGCACTCCAGCCTGGGCAACAGAGCAAGACTCCGTCTCAAAAAATAATAATAGTAAGTTATTGTATTAGGTACAAGGATGGGAAATATTCCCAGGATGACCTCAGCTCACAATTCTATATATTTGGTTTCTAGGAGATAAATGAATAGGAATCTTTTGGTAGGCTGTGTGGTGATTGTTGTCTCAGAATTAAATAACAATAGCAACCCCTCTAAATTAAGGAGGACTAGGCAGGATTCTAACATTTCCCTGGGATCTGTTGCAGACACAGAGCTCTACATGTATCATCTTATTTGATCCTCATTACAACATATTATTTATTTTAAACACTAGAAAACTGAAATTCATGAAGGTGAAACAACTTTCTCAAATGGTAAGTGGCACAGACTTACCAAGATCTAACTTCCAACCAAGTGAAGTTTTCTCTACCACCTTTAATTGAGATTATTCATGTCTTCTGATAGTTGGAATAGAAGATGTCTAAGTAGACTAGAAGTCTCTCATTTTCCCACTCTCTCCCCCTCACACTCTCACTAGTCTAGTGGGCTTATAGGCCTTGGCAAATGTCATTGTCTCTCCCAGTATGTCTTCCCCTCTGTCTCCCATCTTGTAACTTGATTATTCCAAATACCCCATTAAGCAGATATTCAAAAATTCTGGACCATATATCCTCACTGATGCATACTTATTTTCATAGAAATTATTCTGTATTTCTTTCTAAATATTCCTCCAAATATCTCAATTAATTCTGACAAGCAAGCAATCTTATTATAATTCATTAACCTTTTCCTTTTATAACAAATGCAGTGCTGTGTCACATTATAAGTTTGGTTTGGAGCATAAATGATTTAGTGAATCAATTATTCATTCAATATTTTTATGATATTCTATGGTAATTTATTTGGATATTGAACAAAATTTTTTTTTCCTTATCATAGAACTTTGCAGAGAATATTTGACTATTTTAATAAATTCTACTTAACGGAACATGATATCTTTATTTTGTCAAATGAAGATTTATTTCATCACTGTAATGAATCTCACCAGGGCTAGGAATTGTGAGCACACTTGCCAATGACTTCAATTAGCTAAAATGGCCTACCCTTGGCCTTCTGCCACAGTGCAATGATGACATAACCATTTCAGAGAAATGACTTATCATGTGAAAAGAATCAAAGATTTTAGGATCCCAGGATGTCATTTTGTAAATTACATTCTTGAATGCTACACCTATGTGCTATAAAGTTCTCAGAGAGTTGAGTTGTCTTTGGAGAATGACAGATTGATGCCTTAGGACAATTTACTCAACAGTGATAACACTAAAACTGAGAGGGTGGATAAGCTGGAAAATAAATGATCATTGAATAAATGGCAATAATGGGAACATTGGCCTGTCTTTTTTGGAGACATTAAGAGTCATCCTAAAGAGCTTGAATATTCCGGAAAGAGACTAGTCAGTCTCCACCAAAAAAATGACAAAGAACCATACACTTTTTTTTTTTTTTTTTTTTTTTTTTTTGAGGCAGAGTTTCACTCTTGTTGCCCAGTATGGAATGCAGTGGCACCATCTCAGCTCACTGCAACCTCCGCCTCCCTGGTTCAAGTTATTCTCCTGCCTCAGCCTGTACAGTAGCTGGGATTACAGGCACCTGCCACCCCACCCAGCTAATTTTTATGATTTATTTTTAGTAGAACAATTCTAGACTTCAAATGTGGATCTGTGGATTTTCTGATGTAATGTAATGTGCCCACTTCTCCTAGGTTTTTGGTTTATTAGTAAGACTGGATGACTAGCTTTCTAGTATAGATCTGAATGCAAAAACGCATCCTTACCATTATGTTTGGGGAAAAAAATATAATAGATTAAGCTTGTGGTGATGACTGTAAGGGTAAAAAAAAGAAGTACAAAATCTAAAAGAAGATTAAGAGATTTATTCAGCAGTTGCTATCTTGTATTGAGAGAGCAATTGGTCGTGATGTATCTGGATCATGAGTTTTATCTACATCTAAGCAAGAGAACAAACTTGATTTGGGAGCAATATAGTATGCAGAACTTAATTCCAGGGCATCAGAAGACTTCATATCTAATCTTCGGCAAAGGGTACTCAATAATAAAATGATGTTATAAAAGTTCATTTATTTATTTATTCTTTCAAGAAATATTTATTTGATTGTTTACTATGTACCAGGCTCCCAACAAATAGGATAACTAGCTGAGTTCTAAATTCTATGCAATGAGAGGCTGAGGAGGCTGTATTACACTTCTTGTCTCTGTCAAGGCTGATTTCTACGCAAACTTGTAGGTAAAGGTCACTAACGGACTTGGAAGAAGAGGTAAAGAAGCCAACAGAGAAAGTGAATAAGGATGGGGCATGTAGATATAGCAGGAAATAGTCCATTAGATATTCTAGCAATTACTGAGGTAAATTTCCATTCAGTATTCTTGAAATCTCTGTTCATAATTTTCTAGAGAAGGATACATGGAATACAAATATAATATTGCACTACAATTTTACCCTATTTTAACTTTCTAGCTGTTTCTCTTTTAAACATTGTGAGTGTATACACGTATGCATTTGTTTTTCTCTCATTATCGATAAAACTTAACATTGATTTGTCTGGAATCTGCACATTAAGTTTCCAGATTTCTTGCTTTTCATCTTTTTGTATTTCAGAAATAGATCACTTTCTACATGTTGTATTATTTAGAGCAATTATAAACTGATTTCATGTTATCTGTAAACGCTTCCGATATGAAATGAAATACTTAATATTACTCTACATAGCAAAATGAACATCAGCTCTTAAATTTCATGACATTTTGAGATTAGCTTTGTCAATATCAGGCATAAGCAATATCCTGTGATGGTAATAATACCATGTATATCTTGAAACCAAAGTTCTCTACGCTTTAAGCATAATCTATTTTACAAACTTTAACATAATAATTAGCTATTGCATAATCCTGTCAGAGTTATGAAAAAAAAATCACTCACCTGGATTAGTGACTAATGTGTTTTACATTTGAAATACATGAAAATATGTTTTTATGTAAAATTAATAAAATCATGCTGCATTGCTCCTAAGTCCCATCATGGCCTAATTATAATACAAAGAAAAACTATTCTAATTTTAAGCATTGAAGAGCTAGGTTAAATCTACTAAAGTCCTCTGAAGTGCAAAGCGAGGGCAACAATTATTCTCTGAAACATGTTTCATAATGGACATTAGACATCTCTGCCCTAATGCTCTACTAATCACAGCAGTTCATCCTCATCTTACATGCAGCCATTTGTTCTTGCTTATTTTCCCCTGTCCTTTTTCCACCTATCACCGTTACTAAACTATCTTCTGGTTATATTGTTTCCCAATTTTTTCTTATGTAAATCCCTTAGGCAACAAACAAATGAGGTGGAGAGACTGGAAAGGGGGTCCTGCAGTATTTTGTTTTCACAATAGGGTAATCGCCTGTGGCTTTTCCACCAATAGTGCATACCCTACCACAAAGGTCCAACCCCCACTCCCCCACGCACCACACTCCATACCATGACAGGACATGAGGAGTAACCACCACAAATGTGAACTTTTATAGTGGTTTCTCAAAACATGGAAGCTAAACTGTGCCACTGCTAACTAGACTCAAGATGATTTACAATATAAAACAGTAACCAAAACACTAATAATTCCAAATTATCAAATAACCTGTGAGATAAACAGAGAAAATACATTCATCTACTTTCTCTATTTCTCTATCAATGGAATCTAGTTATACAATTTGAGGCACAATTTACTAGATCCAGTGACCTGTGGCATGGATTCTATAGCTTTCTTAAAAACCCAGACCTCTTAATGCCCTCAATCTATTGTCTACACAGGATATAAACCTGTGGACTAGACTATCTACCATCAGTGCCTAAAAGCATAGCTTCCCTTCCGTACCATTCACTTCATGATTCCATTCACACCGCTCTGGATTCCTTAATCCAATGCATTCTTCAAATCAATCTCCCTTAGTCTGGACAGGGAGCCAGAGACCCAATGTCGTTATGTTGCCTTGTACCAGAATTAACCTTTCCTATGAGTGATTCCATGTGGACTCTTTTTTTACCTAGGTACATGTATTTCAGCCTTTGTATTCAATGTGTGATCCACACAGCAATAGCTTCTGCATCGACTGGGAGCTTGTGAGAACTCCAGATTCTCAGAACTCTCTGCACCCACCTACTGAATCAGAATCTGCATTTTAATAAGATCCCTTGGGTTTCAAATGTACATTAAAGATTGAGAAGCACTAGTCTAGGAGTGTTAGTGGTAGATAATGATTTCAGGTATAAACTTCCAAGGATGAAAATACCTACACTGGCCAGGGAGTAAAAGTAAATGTGAGAAGAAAGTTGGATATGAAACCAACCAGGAGTAGTGGTGACTAAGAAATATATTCTTAAAAGTGTCCTATCCAAAATTGCACAGAAGCCACATATTTCTAGTTGATTACTGTCATTCAGCAAAGTAAATTCTAGATGTGCCAGATCTTCTGAATTCTAGAGAGAAAATAATTATTTTTTATGTGAAGTCTTCAGTTATTTACATCGTTGGCAACTACTTTTTTTTTTTTTAACACTATGTAAGCTGCCCAACAAATATGTATACACAGTACACTTGGATTGTGGACCACTAATTAATAACCACTGTTCTGAAGGCTATTTATACATTAAAGTAGATGTATTAAAAAACAAAAAACAAAACTCAGACTCAAGTGGATACTTTTACTCATATTTTAGATAATTCAGTAAATTTATAAGGAATCAACACCCTAGTTGTAACTGAAAAACCTGTAAGTCTAAACTAGAGGATATCATTATGACCCTTTTTAGAATAAGGAACCAAGAATGACTTTCTTAAGAAAGTAAAATGATAGCTGAGTTCTGACGAATGAGAAAAAATATATATTAAATATTTAAGCTAAGGAAAGTGATAGTAGGCAAGAAGATGAGAACTTTCCAGAACAAAGAACAGTGAGCAAAGGCCCAAGGCCAGGAAGGTGTTAGGAACAATGGAGAAATTTTAAAAAGACCACAATGACTTCAACATGGCTTGTGATAGTGGCAAACAATGAAACTTACATTCCTAGCATTTGCCTCTATTTTCTGTCTTTACTATGTTATACAGGGGGGACAGATCCATGGCATACTGCATGATTAATTACAAGATTTACATCTGTAAATACATCTTAAATGACAATATTCTATCGCTCAGCAAACTCTACTCTTCCCATTTAAAAGAACATTTAAGGAACTCAAAATAGGGATATGGAATGTTACAGTCCTAACTAACAGGTTGATTCTAAATGTGGCCTAGCTCTGAAGTTTAAAACATGTTCCTTTTTGGGCCAGACACGGTGACCGGTAATCTCAGCACTTTGGGAGGCTGAGGCAGGTGGATCACAAGGTCAGGAGTTCAAGACCAGCCTGACCAACATGGTGAAACCCCATCTCTATTGAAAATACAAAAATTAGGCAGGCGTGGTGGCATGTGCCTGTAATTCCAGCTGCTCAGGAGGCTGAGGCAGGAGAATCACTTGAACCTAGGAGGCGGAGGTTGCAGAAAGCCAAGATCGCACCGTTGCTCTCCAGCCTGCACGACAGAGCAAGAATCTGTTTCAGGAAAAAAAAAAAAAATTAAACAAATGTTTGTCTTTCCCAGATTCTCAGTTGACCTTTCATCTGCCATGCATGCTCTGAGCAGAAACTGGTTATTGTGGACACTTGAGTATGGCATAAAAATGACGTCAGTCAGAGGGACCAGTAAGATTCTCCTGATAGATATCCCTCAGTTGCCTTGTCTGTTGTCAGAATATTAATGACTGAGTCTCCAGTTTCTTCACCATTAAAATAAGTAAACCTTCATAGGGTTGTTGTGTATATTATGTAGGAAATAGAGTGTGTTTATGGTCACTAGTAGACTATGTTATCTATCAATATTAATTATCCTTCTCTTTGAATAAACTGAGGGTGAATAAATATTTAAATAGATTTGCAATTACTTTTTTTGTTTGTTTTGAGGCAAAGTCTAGCTCTGTGACCCAGGTTGGAGTGAAGTCGTGGGATCTTGGCTCACTACAGCCTCTGCCTCCCAGGTTCAAGCAATTCTCATGTCTCAGTCACCCAAGTAGCTGGGATTACAGGTGTGTGCCACCATGCCCAGCTAATTTTTGTATTTTTAGTACAGACAGAATTTGTTCATGTTGGCCAGGCTGGTCTTGTACTCCTGGCCTCATGTGATCCACCCACCTTGGCCTCCCAAAGTGCTGTAATCACAAGCGTGAGCCACCATGCCTGGCCTTACTTTTTTTTTTTTTTTAATTTTGAGAAATGATTTGATGATCTGGGCTTTGGCTATATTTCTCACTTCTTTACTAGATTCCTGAGAAGGAAATTCATTTTCTAAAGCCTTATTACTCAATATGTAGTTCAAGGGTGTTGGCTTAAGACATTGTTAGTTATTTAGAATTTCAGGTCCTACTGACAAATAATGAATCAGAATATCCATTTTACTAAGATCTTCAAGAGATTTAACATGCACATTAAAGTTTGAGATGCACATATTTTAAAAAGTCTTTCAACTGTTTACCTTCCTGAAGGCAACTTTAAAGCAGAAATGAAGAATGTACCCACCTCAAACCCAGAATTGTTGAGATCAAAGATTAGGTTCAATCTCATTTCCTAACACTTCTTCATGATGCCTTCCAAGAGCAGTTCTTGTGAGCTCTTTATTTTCTATTCCTATTTAGTTTATGTCCTTGTCTGACTGACATTCAAGGCTCTGCACTGGTCTCCATTGTCTGAATAAGGTTATTTCTCACAAATATATTACAGGCATTGTTATTCCACAGGCAGGCCTGTATTCCATACTGTTTGAATGCTTCCACCTCTGGCCCTTCCTCATATTGATTAACTGCCCTGGATTCATTCTATTCCTTACCCTCTGTAAGATATCTATCTTTTTATTTTGTGAGAATCGAAGAATATTTTTTAAAATGCGGTGGGGAAGACAAGTTTTTTAAAGAGTCCCCCAAAATCATACTTAAACAGTGTGAAATAATGGTTTAATACAAGAGATGTGATCTGGCAAAAAATAAAATTTACATGACGTATATTTTCTTCTGTGCATATTTTCAATGTGTATATGTAACTATAATGGAAGAGCATACTAAAATTTGAGGATATTTGTGCCATACAAATTTTCCCTTCCTGTTAGACTTTGTTATTGATTATGAAATTATCTTATATTTCAGGCAGTTAAACCAACTTATCTGTGAAATACACTATAGCATACATGTATGCAGACATAAATACATGCAAGCTATAATAATTGAAAGAAATTTATCTTTACAATTAACCACCCCTTGTTTTTGCATTTTTTTCTAAATGGAATTCTACCTCATAATTGTTTTTTAAAAAAGCATTCTGCATACAGAGTATTCCCTATGGGGATGAATTCTAATATCCTGAAGTGTACTGAAAGATCAGATTGATTATAACTTCTATTTACCTCTTGGATCAATAAATAAGTGATAAATTGCTCTCATTTGGCCTCCACAATGCTGCAATGCTGGCTGCTGCATATTTACCCTGGAGGGCACTGCTGAGCCTAAGATTATTTACAATTGTTGGAAAGTTAGGCACCTCGTTTCAAAGAAGGAGCTTTTAAAAATCTTAATAATATGTATACAACATAGTTCATAACAGCAATTTCTTCCTTTTTAATTTTCTCTTTTTCACACACTCTTTTTGAGTTCTATCCTGGCAAGCACAGAACTAAAGTGTAGATTTTTCAGTATGACTCTGCTTCTAATAACATTTAAATGACAACCCATTCCGTGATGAATAAAGCCTGAATATCAGTTACTTGACCTATTCGCTTATCTCTAATACTTTCAAAAACTACATCTGACCATGTCACCTTTATGCTCCTACTTTATGTTTAAAATTTTCCATGAAGAGATGAATGAATAAGCAATAGTAAGTAAAAACTAATGCTGTGACTTGATGAATACCTAAAGACTATTGGCATGTATTAGCTTAGCAAATTCTACTGGCATTGAGTTTCCTATATTTTTGGAAGCAGAGATGGAAACCTTGTTAGAAAAGACAGGATGTATATACAACAGCCTTAGAGTGTATTTTTAGCAAAATTCATCTTAGTAGACATTTCAAACATACCTGCTTTGTTTTGCAGGTAGAATCATACTTGTCTCAAAGTGTTTCTCAGTGGGATGCCTACAAGACAGAACTCAATTTCTATACTGCTTTAACTATGCTTATCTTTAAAAAAACAGGATGTCTCCTACAAAAAGTTATCTTGGTAATCAAACAAACTGATACTGGTTACAATCATGATAGTCTGTTTCTTGTAGGGAACAGATCACTGGGTCTTGTTTTTTCAACCATTCAACCACTCTGTCTTTTGATAGAAGAGTTTTAATCTATTTACATTAAATGTTATTATTGATAAGTAGGGACTTCTGTCATTTTATTATTTGTTTTCTGATTGTTTTGTGGTCTTCTCTTCTTTCCTGTCTTTCTTTTAGTGAAGGTGATTTTTTCTGGTGGTATACTTCAATTTCTTGCTTTTTAGTTTTTGTGTATCTGTTGTATATTTTTTCAGGTTGCCATGAAGCATGCAAATACTATCTTATAACCCATTTTTTAAACTGATGGCAACTTAACACTGATTGCATAAACAAACATGCAACAAGAAACTAATGAAAACTCTACAGTTAAACTTGGTACCCTGCTTTTTAGCATTTTGTTGTTTCTCTTTATGTATTACTGTACTATCTATGTCTTGAAAACTTGTTGTCATTATTACTTTTGGTCGGTTCATCATTTAGTCTATTTAAGATTAGTTTACACACAACACTCACAGTGTAATACAATTCTGTGTGCTTACTGTTACCAGTGAGTTTTGTACCTTCAGATTGTCTTTTATTGCTCATTAACATCCCTTTCTTTCAGATTGAAGAACTCCTTTTAGCATTTCTTGAAGAACAGTCTGGAATTGATGAAATCCCTCATCTTTTGCGTGTCTGAAAAGGCCTTTAATTCTCTTTCATGCTTAAAGGATATTTTCACTGGATATACTATTCTAGGGTAGAGGTTTTTCCTTCAGCACTTTAAATATGTTATGCCACTCCCTCCTGGCCTGTAAGATTTCCTCTGAAAAGTCCGCTGCCACATGTATTGGAGCTCGATTGAATGTTATTTGTTTCTTACCTCTTGCCGCTTTCTTTCTTTATCCTTAATTTTTGGAGTTTAATTATTAAATGTCTTGAGGTAGTGTTCTTTGGGTTAAATCTGCTTGGTGTTCTCTAACCTTCTCGTACTAAAATATTGATATCTTTCTCTAGGTTTGGGAAATTCTGATATTATCTCTTTGAATAAACTTTCTACCCCTATCTCTTTCTCTAACCAATCTTTAAAGCTAATAACTTAGATTTGCCCTTTTGAGGTTATTTTCTTGGTCTTGTAGGCGGGGTGCTTTATTTTTTTTGCTGTTGTTTTGTTTTGTTTTTTTCTTTTGTCTCTTCTGACTGTATATTTTCAAATAGCCTGTCTTCAGGCTCACTATTCTTCTACTTGACCAATTCTGCTATTAAAAGACTGATGTATTCTTCAGCATGTCAATTTCATTTTTCAACTTTAGAATTTCTGCTTAGTTCTTTTTAATTATTTTAATATCTTTGTTAAATTTATCTGACAGAATTCTGAATTCCTCTCTGTTATCCTGAATTTCTTGAGTTTCCTCAAAACAGTTTATCTGAAAGGTCATGTATCTCTGTTTCTCCAGGATTGGTTCCTGGTACCTTATTTAGTTCATTTGGTGAGGTCATGTTTTCCTGGATGGTAGTGATGTAGATATTCATTGGCGTCTGAGCATTAGGAGTTAGGTATTTATTGTACTCTCCACAGTCTGGACTTTTTTGTGCCTGTCCTTTTGGGGAATCCTTTCTGGGTAATCAAAGGGACTGAGATTCCAAGCTTGATAACACTGTGGTTTTTGCAGACTCATAGAGATACAGACTTGGTGGTCTTAGATAAGATACAGAATAGTTCTCTAGATTATCAGACAGAGACCTTTGTTCTTTTCCCTTACTTTCTCTCAAAGAAGTACATTCTCTGTCTCTGCACTTAGCCACCTGGAACTCGAGGTGTGGTGATGTAAGCACCCTTGTAGCCACCACCACTGGGACTGTGCTGGGTCAGACCTAAAGCCAGCATAGCACTAAGGCTTGCTCAAGGCCCTTCCCTTCAGAGCAGTGAGTTCTTCCAGGACCCAGGAGTTTTCAGGGATGCTATCTGGGACCCAGGGATTAGAAAGAAAACTTTAGCAATTTGCCTGATTTTCCATTGTACTCCAGCTAAGCTGGCACTCATTACAAAATTCTTTCTGCTCTTCCTTCCTCTTTCCATGGGAGCAGGAGCTTCTTCCTGTGACCACCAACACCACCACCAGTCCATGGGAGGTTCTACCAGGTCATTGTGAATGTTTGCTTACAGCCCAAGTCCTCTTCCATCAGCTTGTGGTGAATGCTGCCAAGCCAGAGATCACCCATCAGGACAGTGGGCTCCCTATGATAGGTTCAGAAATGCTGTCCAGGAGCCTAGGCCTGAACTTAGGGACCCCAAGAGCCTGCCTGTTGCTCTACCCCACTATATACAAGCTGGCATCTAAGGTGCAAGACAAAGTCTTTTTTTTTGAAGAAAAATCACTTTTTCTGCTGATTTTCTCAAATGAAAGGAGTCTCTTACTACAGTCAACACAGCTGGGAGTGTGCTGAGTCACCCCTGATGCCAACATGTCTCAGAGCCCGAGATTCATGGCATATTCCCTGAGTATCACTGCTGGTTATACAGAGCCCAAGGGCTCTAGTCAGCAGGTGGTGAATCCTGCCAAGAGTGGGTCCTTCCCTTCAAGGCAGCAGGTTTCCTTTAGGCCCAGGATATGTCTAGAAATGTTGTCTAGGAGTTAGGGCTTGGAACGGCGGCTTCACAATTCTGCCTAGTGCACTGCCCTACAATGGCTGAGCTGCTATCCAAGATGCAAAACAGTCTTTACTTTTTGCTCTCCTCAAGCAGAAGAAAAGATTCATTGTTGCCAGCTGTGCTGCCTGAGGTTGCTGGTGAGGTAGTGCAAGCACTTCTTTAGCCGCGCCAGCTGGTGTCTCCCTAGGTCACATGTCACCCAAGTCCAGTGGCTCTAAGTCCAGTATAGCACTAGGAGTTGTCTAGGAATTACAGTTCTTGAGTCCTAAACTGACTTTCAAGTTTTTCTATGATCACAGAGCTCTTTAGCCAGTGATGATGAGGGTTGCCTAGAAATTCAAGTTCCAACCACTGGGAGATCCCCCTCTGGCTAGGGCTGGTCCAAATGTTTCCACCATGCATGGACACTGACAGAGCCCAGTAGAGCTGTATTCTCCACTGTGATAGGGCAGCACCAATTTTAATGTAAAGTCCCCAAGTTGCTGTGCTCTTCTTCCCCAAAGTGTCCAGATTCTGTCTCCATGCTGCATGGCCACAGCTGTGGGATGAAGGAGAGGTGGTGTTCAGGATTTCAGACTGTCTCTCCTGCCTTCCTCAATGCCTCTTTCAGCAATATAAAGTTAAAATCTGGTATTGTGATTGCTCACCGGATTTTTTGTTTCTTGTGATGGTGCTTTTCTGTGTGCAGATAGTTAAAATTTAGTGTTCCTGCAGAGCTGGAGTACAGTGTAGGTTTCTCTTCCACCATCTTGCTCTGCCCCTCTCTTGTATACTTTCTTATCCAATTCACGTATACTCTATTCCTAATGTCCCCCTTTAAAAAAAAATTACATTATATGGTATATGTTTTACAGTTGTTGTTACAATTAGTGGACCAATATTAATACATTGTTTTTCAGTAAAGATTGTATTTTTTATTTTACATAATGCCTTTTTGTAATTTTGTTCCAAGATCTCAACTAGGATACCACATTCCATTTAATTGCTGCTTATCCTTAGGATCCTCTTGACTGTGACAGTTTCTCAGATTTTGGTTTTGATGAGTTTGGAAGGGAACTGATCAGGTAGTTTGTAGAATTACCCTCTGTTGGAATTTGGTGTTTTTCTCATGGTTAGATAGGAGATACGGGATTTGGGAGGAAGAACAAAGAAGCAAAGTGTCATTTTATCACATTGTATATATTCAAGGCTATGTACTATCAATATGATTTGTCACTATTAATGTTGGCCTTGACCAGCTGGCTGCGGTAGTATCAGGTTTTTCCACAGGTTTTCTTTTTTCCTCCCTTTTTCTATTGTACTTGTTAGAAGGAAGTCACTACACACAGCCCATGCTAAAGTGTGGGAAATTATGTTCTCCCTTATTGAGAGTATCTATTTAAGTTATTTGGAATAACTTCTACACAGGATATTTGCCTCCCCTCCAATTATTTATTTGATCATGTATTTATATCAGTATAAATTTATGGCTATTTTGTGCTCTGGGGTTTAATCTAATACTATTTATTTTTGCACAAATTATTTTAGTCTTGGCTATTGGGAGCACTTTCAATTGGCTGTTGTCCCTTTGATATACCCCATAAACATTGAGTTTCTGGGATATTTTGTTTTTGTTTTTGAGCACTTCCTTACTTTCTAGCACTACAAATACTCCAGGTCCACCTTTTGTATGCCCTGTCTTAAGTCTAGAATAAGACATTTCTCCAAGGGTCGTAGTTACACTTTCACTGGAAAATGTTATTAAAAACCCAAATCTGAGTGCTAGGGTGCTCATTACTACTGGGGTGTTTTAGTTTGTAGGCCTTATATCTGGTGATATAAGGTGACACAGTAAGAAAACGTTTGATGTATGTATATTAATCTATGTTGGTACAAACATGTACAAATATTTCCATATGTAACCAACTATATTAAACTAAACATGAGTATATACTATTTCCAATTCTAAACCATCACCATATGGATCATTCCAGTCTCCTTTCATTGTTTGCTTATCTGTAAAATTCCACTTCAAGGAGTGAGAAACCTGGCTCCCACCATTTGCCATTCATTCAATTTTCCAGTTCCAGTAGGCATGCATAATGGTTACAGAATTGTTACCCCATATCCCCATGGAAAATAATTTTATCAACTAAACTACATTGTTCACATATCATTCCATTTACTTTAATCTTACAGACTTCATCTATCTCCATAGTTACTTAGATGAGTCTTTTATTCCTATCACCCTTCAGTGTAGTTTTTCCTTTCATTTGTAATGTATTTGGATTCTTTAACTGCATTATGCATTACATTGTGTGGTCATCCAATCTCTTACATATTTTTTTAAGAATTGCGTATATTAAGTTTTACTCTGTGCCATAAAGTTCTACAAGTTTTGACAAATGTTTAATATGTTGTATTTACCATTGTATTATAATACAACAGAGTTTCATGATTATACAAAATATTTTTGTGCTTTGTTATTTAACTCTCTAACTTCTACCTCCACTGAACCTCTGGCAACTATTGATGGGTTTACTAGGTATAAGATTTATGCACATTTTTCATACGTTGCTGGGTTTTTTTATTGCAGAATAATAATTTATTCAATGAATGTACCACAGTGTGCCCACTCACCTACTAAGTTAGATTTTGGTTTGCTTCTAGTATTTTAATTATAAATATCTTGTGAATTTTAATAAATATAACTTAATATATAATTATGAATAAAGGTGTCATAAACATTCATGTGAATTTTTTGTGTGTGTGGATATGAGTTTTGAAATCAGATAAAATATTTAATAGTATGATTGCTAGGTCATATTAAGACAAGACATAATTCTGTTAAAACACATATCAAGTTCTGGTCTACAATGGTTGCATTATTTAGCAATTCCTACCAAAAGATAATGAGAGATCAGTGAGGTAGTATATTCTGGCAGCGGTTGATATTGTCAGTTTTTGGATTTGAATATTATAGTAGATGTGTAGTGATGTGTCATACAGTCTCTTTTCTTAAGCTTAATTGCCACCTGTAAATCTTCTTTACTGAGAAGTCTGTAAAGAAGATCTTTTACTTATTCATTTTTAAATTTGATTGGTTGTTGCTGAGGTTTGAGCATTTTTTATATGTTTTGCATGCAATACATTTTTAAATATGCATTTTGCAAACATTTTCTCCCAGTCTGTGGCCTATATTTTTATACTCTTAACAGTATCTTTTGCAAAGTGGAAGTTTTTACTTCTAATAATTTTTAACATACATTTTTTTTCAAGGATTGTTCATTTGGCATTATATTTTGAAACTCATTTCAAAAGCAAAAAAACAAAAAACAAAAAACAAACAAAAAAAACATACATTTTCTCCCTTTACTAGCGGTTTTATAGTTTTCAGTTTTAGGTGTATGATACATTTTAGTTAATTTTTGTGATAAGTGCTCTCTGTTCTTTTCCACTGATCTACGTGTCTATTCTTTCACCAATTTCATTCTGTATTGATTATGGAGCATTAGAGTAAGTCTTGAAGTAAGATAGTGTTTTTATTGAAGTATTTTTTTCTTCCTTTTTTATTGTGTGGCCTATTCTGGGCCTTTTGCCTTTCCATGTAAACTAGACAATCAGTTTGTCAATATGTACAAAATAGTTTGCTGTGATTTTAATTGGGGCTATGTAGAATCTACAAATCAGTTTGGACAAAATTGTCTCAAATTTTGAGACTTCCAATCTGTGAATATGGAAAATCTCTCCATTTACTACATTATCTTTGATTTATCTCATCTGTTTTATAGTTTTTTTCATATACATCCTGTACAGGCTTTGTATTTAAGATACAGTTTTGGTGTAAATGGTAATATATGATTTTTTAAAATATAATTGTAATCATTTATTGTTGGTATATATAAAAACACTTAATTTTTATAGGTTAACTTTTTATCCTGATAATTCGTTACAATCATTTATAAATTCCAGGAGGCTATCTTATTATTGTGACTTTTTACATAGACAATCATGTCTTCCACAAAGACAATTGTATTTTTTTTCTTCACAATACTTATAGCTTTTTTTTTTCTTGTCTTGTTGCAATAGCTAGTATTTCCTATATGAACTTAAATTGAGTTGGTAAAAGAAGATAGCCTTGCCTTTTCTGCAATCTCGGGGAAAGACCCGTTTCTCGGCATTTAGTGTGATGCTAATTGTAGGTATTTTAGATGTCCCTTATGAAGTTGAAGAAGTTCTCCTCTATTTCTAGGTTGATGATTTTTATCATAAAAGGTGTTGAATTTTATCAAATGATTTTTATGTATCAATTGGTATAACATGATTTTTCTTCTTTAACCTGATAATGGGATAGATTATATTAATTGATTGACTCCCAAAACTAAAACCATTCTTGTATAACCCTCTTGGTTGTGACATATAATTTTTTACATTATTTTAATTTTTAAAAAGTTTGAGACAAGTTGGTCTCTAAGCCCTGGGTTCAAGCAATCCTCCCACCTCTGCCTCCTCAGTAGCTGGCATTGCAGGACTACACCAGTGCATTACAGGAATATACAACTGCATCCAGCCTATAATTCTTTTTACACATACTTGGATTTGATTTGCTAACACCATGTTAGAATATTTGCATTTGTATCCATGGGGAATATTGGCCTGTAGTTTTTATTTCTTCTAATGTATTTATCTGGTTTAATGTTAGAGTAGTGCTGGCCTTATTTAAGATATTTAAATGTATTTTCCTTCTATTATCTTGAGGTAATCTATTTCTGACCTCATTAGTGATTACAGGCATAGTTTTACTTTATGATCATTCATCAAATTATACAATGTATTTGTGTACTTCCTAATTATATAATATCTAATTATGTACTTCAATTTCAAGTTATTTAAAATATTAAAAATTAATATTTTATATTTATAATTTATATATTTGTAATTTATATATATATTTATAATTTATATATTTAAATTAAATTTAAAATATTTAGTAAAACCTATGGGTATAATTACTGAATATATTCAGTCTATCTATTTTGTTAATGTTTTCAAAAAACCAGCTCCTGGATTCATTGATTTTTTTAAGGGTTTTTCGTGTCTCTATTGCCTTAAATTTTAGTTATTCTTGTCTTAGTTATTTCTTGTCTTCTGCTAGCTTTTGATTTTGTTTGTTCTTGCTTCTTTAGTTCTTATAAATTATTCTACTACAAAGACACATGCATACGTATGTTTATTGCAGCACTATTCGCAATAGCAAAGACTTGGAATCAACCCAAATGTCCATCTGTGACAGACTGGATTAAGAAAAGGTGGCACATATACACCATGGAATACTATGCAGCCATAAAAAAGGATGAGTTTGCGTCCTTCGTAGGGACGTGGATGCAGCTGGAAACCATCATTCTTAGCAAACTATCACAAGAAGAGAAAACCAAACACCGCATGTTCTCACTCATAGGTGGGAACTGAACAATGAGATCACTTGGACTCGGGAAGGGGAACATCACACACCGGGGCCTATCATGGGGAGGGGGAAGGGGGGAGGGATTGCATGGGGAGTTATACCTGATGTAAATGACGAGTTGATGGGTGCTGACGAGTTGATGGGTGCAGCACACCAACATGGCACAAGTATACATATGTAACAAACCTGCACGTTATGCACATGTACCCTAGAACTTAAAGTATAATAAAAAATAAAAATAAAAAAAGAGATTAGTGATTAAGATATTTTGTAAACACTGCCCTTGATGGATCAGCTGGCACCACCCAGATTAATAAACTGATTTATCTGATTTTGTCATCCTCACCCAGGAACTGACAGCACAAGAAGACAGCCATCATTGTAAAATGGTAGAGAATAAAAAAAGTATTGCTATGTGGTTACAGGTCATGCTCCCAAGGACATGAAACAAGATGAACACCTGTAGCCAAGTTTGTTACTGACCATTTTGTTGGCCTGGCTTAAACAGCAGGCTTGTGTGGTCCTGAGTCTGCCTCCTAACTTAACATACCTTTTCTTTTGACAGAACCATACAGAAAGACACAAAAGCACACCAGATTGGTTACAACTTAAAACCAACCTCGCAAATGCTTTTTCATTAATTAAAACTTTACAGAGAATAAAAACAATGATCCTTATTAACCCTTTTACCAGTTTGTACAGGGGGAGAGGCCAAAAGCCTGATTGGTAAAAATTGTTTTCGCCCTTTTGCTGGCATGTCAAGTTTCTTCCTAGATCAACTCTATGCCAAGCATTTTAAGGTTTAGAAAATTAACTTTTCCCATGTTGGAAGAACATTATGAAAGAAGGTAAGAGCCACTTTACACCATGAAAGAAGGAAAAATACCATAGAAAAGTCTGGACATTCCAATTAGAGTTGTCAAGAAGTACTGCTTCCCTTCTTATTGATAATGGTGTTTCTCCTATTTCTTCATCTTCCCTATTTTCTGTTTTCGCTTTTTCTCTATTATAGAAGACATACTGTTCATCTCCAAATTTCTCTACAGCCTACAGAACTGCCTGTTTTTCACCTGCAGTTACAGTTTGGCTTATAAGCAGCAAACATCCCTTCATGAGGTCAAACACCTGAGTTAAATTTTAGACAGCTTCTATATTCCTTCCAGTGTCATTAGAAAATTGGCCTAAGTCTCCCTTTAATGTCCCTAAGGTTCTGTAATAAGAAAGGAACACAGGGTGCCCTGAATATGGCGGATCCTCAGATTATTCCCCTGGAAGTTGCTTTCCTAACTTTGAAGAATCATTCTCTATAGGCCTGCCTGATATGACTACTAAAAGCAATGGGTTGATTTTGTAACCCCTTCAAAGGTCCAATAAGAAGGCCATGCCCTTATGCAGAAGAAAATGAGCCACTTCGTGTTTTAAATTCTTAGGATCAGGGGAGTCTGTGTCTCAGAATGCACTCCAGAGGACTGCAAGCTGAAGATGATCTGTTACACATCTATAAATACAAGTGAGAAAAAGACATCCCTTTTGTCTCCTTCCTTTGGGTGTGTCCCAGGGTGAAGAGGAAGACAGTGAGTGCATCCCCCATGCTGTTTTCCTTCTGTGGTTCCTGGGTCCTAGCATCTTGTTGAACACACTGCCCATGGTTGCAGTGTGAACCCCAGACATGGAACCAGAAGAACTAAGTGATTGGGAGTAGTCACACTCACCCACATAGCTATAGTCCTCTGTCTTTGATTCCCCTTTGATTCCAATAACTGTGGAATACTTTTAGTAAGAAAAATGTAAGTGTAACTGAAATATTTGAAGTAATATTGACCAAGAATTTTCTAATTAATGATAAATACAAAACCATAAATCTTTGAAGCACTGAGAACACCAAACGGGGCAAACATACATAAAAAATTAACCTTATTTAGTTCACACTCAGACTGCAGGATACCAAAGGCAAAGAACTCATCTTTAAAGAAGCTGAGAAAGTGGGTAACCTTACCTAGAGATAAACAAGGGTAAGAATTAGAGCTCCTGCTCTGCAGAAACCATCCAGGCAAAAAGAACAGGGTAAAATATTTAAAGTGTTGAAACAAAAAAGAAGCCAACCAACATAGAATTCTATATTCAATGAAATGATTATTCAATAATGAAGAATAAATTATATTTGTCAGATGAATCAAAGCGGAAAGTATTTTTTGGCAGAAAACCTATCCTGTAAGAAATATTTAAAGTTATTTAGAAAGAAAAGGGAATCAGAATAATTAAATAACCATGATTTTTAAAAAATTTCTTATTCTAAATTGACCGAATGAATAATCATTCACAGTATTAGAAATAATGTATTAGGTTGACTGTAGCATATGGGTAAATGAAATGAATGGCAGTGATGATGTTCAGGGCATGCTGATACAAGAGTTAAGAATAAATTACTTAGGCAGATAGTGAGGGTATGAAAGTCCTTAGCAAGATTTTTCTTTTAATGAAAAGTCACCCCAAATCATTTTTCTAACAAAGAGTAGCCTGTAAAATCAAGCTGCATACATAGATGCCAGCAGTTGCACCAATCATGTTCAAAATGGCACCTCCATCTTCCCTTCTCTGCCAACTGTGTGTATAGTAAGGACTAGACAAGATGAGCTGGCCAAGGGAAAAGTTTATTTTCATAATAAGATTAGGGTGGGGTGGCCAGCCTTCCCCTCATGCTATGTAAACATCATACCTGATCAAACCAATCTGTGAGCCCTATGTAAATCAGACACACACCTCCTCAAGCCTGACTAGAAAATCAGGTGTCTTTGCCAGTGGCCAGTCTTTTCCTTTCAGAAGCCCCTCTTTCAACCTGTCTCATTCATTCTCAGGGAAATGCCAAGGAGAAAGACAATGAAGGTATCATAATACACCCAAAGACATATAAAATGAAACAAAAAATGTGTTGGTAAAGATATGAAATGACTAGAACTTCTATAAATTTTCATAGTGTATCTTAGTGTAACCAATTTTGAAAATTATTTGGCAATATATACTAAAATTATAGTTATATATTTCTTACAGTCTAGCATTTCAACTTCTAGGTAAATACCAAATAGGATGGTGTATTTATGTACACTAATAGAAAATCTACAAGAGTGTTCAAAACTCAAACAATGTGAATTTCCAACAGAAATACAGTGCTACATTGTAATATATTCATCCAATAAAATGCCATATAGCAATGAAAATCAATGAGATGCTGCAACTCAAAACATTAATAAATCTCAAAAACTAATACTGAGCAAAAGAATCCAGACACAAAAGATTACCCATTGTGAAATGTGATTTTTAAAATTCAAAAACAGGTCAGTTTGTGGAGGCAGAAACAAGTTAAGTTTTTCCTTTGGGAATGAAGAAAAACCTTAGTTTAGTTACTAGTTTAGTGTGTGTGTATGTGACTTTTGAATCTATTTCTGACCTCATTAGTGATTACAGGCATAGTTTTACTTTATGATCATTCATCAAATTATACAATGTATTTGTGTACTTCCTAATTATATAATATCTAATTATGTACTTCAATTTCAAGTTATTTAAAATATTAAAAATTAATATTTTATATTTATAATTTATATATTTGTAATTTATATATACATTTATAATTTATATATTTAAATTAAATTTAAAATATTTAGTAAAACCTATGGGTATAATTACTGAATATATTCAGTAAAACCTTTGTGATGCATATAAAGATCCCAATTTGTAAGTGTTTGTATTATAACTTATAAATATAAATATTTATAATATAAAGATTTATAATTTGGAATATTATATATGCAAAATTTTGTTCCCTAATTTTTCTATTAACATTAAAATCTAAATATTTTTGTTATAAATAGACTTAAAATAGATTTATTCAATGTTTAGATAATGTTCCATTCATTTATCTACAGCTAATTTATCAACTCATCCGCTATTAGTCTTTTAGGCAATTTCAAATTTTAATTATTTAATTACGGTTGAAAATACTTATGATTTTGGGGGAGTAGCTTTATGAAGTATGATTATAAAGTAGAAAATTTCTCAGCATTTTAAATAATTCTGTTATGTATTATTATTTTGCATCTCAGAGAAATTATTTTAGTTTACATTCTCTCCATCAATTTATATGTGAACATGACTCACTGTGTGCTACTAATATTGAGTAATGGCCTTTTAAAATCTGTGCTAATCTGAGAGGTAAAAATGATAGTATTTTTGCTATGATTTACATTTTTTCATTAGTGATAGAGAAAAATCCATTTTTTTCAGACTTTTTTTTAGTTAATGTTGACTATCTTGACTGTGCCAGATATGACTGTAGACTCTGGGGAGTCGAAGATGAATAAAAGATACCTCTGTTGGCAGGAACTCAGAGCCTACTTGGGGAGACAACAGACAATCTCAAAGCAATTTTAGTATGCATGACAGAGGAAGCATGTAGGCAGAATCGTAGTTCTCCAAAGAAGATTACTATTTGTCCATGGCTTTGGGAAAAGCAATTTTGTAAATGTGATTAAAAATTCTGAAAAGGAGAGGTTGTCCTGGATTATTCTGGTGGGCTCAATGTAATCACAACTGTCCTTATAAGTGAAAGAGGAAAGCAGGAATGTGAGAGAATGAGATTTGAAGAAGTGACTATTAACTTTGTAGATCAATGAAGAGAGCCCAAGCCAAAGAATGAAGATGGGCTCTAGAATCTGGAATAAGCCAGGAAATGGATTATCCCCTAGAGTCTTTCAAATAATTGCAACCCCACTGACACCTTGATTTTAGCCCAGCAAGTTTCATTTTGGAATTCTGACATACAAAACTGTAAGATAATAAATTTGTGTTGCTTATGTCTCGGAATTTTTGATAATTTGTTACAGCAGCAACAGAGAACTAATATGGCAAAGCAGAGAATACAAACAAAGAATTTACCAGAAGACATCTGAGAATATTTGGAGCTGACAGGATGAAAGCTCCCTAGAAGCTTGCAACAGGAGTGAAATGCTGCTGCTAAGGGTATCCAGGCAAGATTGGAAGCCTCCAAAGCCCAGATGGTTCATTTCCAGGGGAGAAATCTGTCTTAATTTCTGCATCTCTAATATGGGGATACAGGAATTTTCTCAAAGAGTAGAAATAGGGATTATAGAAATATTACATTTAAATTGCTTAGCCCCTTTGCTTAGAGAAAAAAAAAAAAAAGTTGCTACTTTTGAAACTGGGAGGAAATGTCAATATATCTCAGTAATCTTGCTTACTCCTTCACCAGCACTGTCAAACACAGAGAGGTTTATGCTACAATTCCCTTTCCTTCCTCTAGTACAACCTACTTTTATTTCCACACTTCTTTTTAAATTTTAATCTTAGGGCTACTTGAATTTCTAGTTTTCTCTTTCAGAACATAAAGGAAGTCTTGTGGTTCCAGTAAAATAATTTTGAGTATCAGTAATGAAGTCTCTCAGCAAGTAATTAATTTGATTAATTACTATGTTAGTTTGTTCTCATGCTGCTGTGAAGAATACCTGAGACTGCGTAATTTATAAAGGAAAGATGTTTAATTGATGCACAGTTCTACAGGGCTGGGGAGGTGTGATGGTTAATACTGAATGTGGAATTGATTGGATTGAAAGATGCAATATTAATCCTGGGTATGTCTGTGAGAGTGTTGCCAAAGGAGATGAACATTTGAGTCAGTTGGCTGGGGAAGGCAGACCCACCCTTAATCGTGTGGGTACCATCTAATCAGCCACCAGTGAATATAAATGTGAAGAAGCAAGACAGGCCTAGCCTCCCAGCCTACATCTTTCTGCTGGATGCTTCCTGCCTTCAAACATTGGACTCCAAGTTCTTTAGTTTTGGTACTTGGACTGGCTCTCTTTGCTCCTCAGCTTGCAGACAGCCTATTGCAGGACCTTGTGTTAGTATAAGTTAATACTTAATAAACTCCCCTTTGTATGTATCCTATTAGTTCTGTCTTTCTAAGAGAACCCTGACTAATAAAGATTTTGGTACCAGGAATGTTTCTAGAGTAATAGAATATTAAGGATGGAGTTCTTTCATTGGTTTTGGGGTTTCTGGAGTTGGCTGCATAATATGATTAGGTCCCAGAATGCTAAGGACTCTACTTCTAATAGTATGGAGAACACTGGTAGTCCTTGGCATGAACTGTTTAGAGTGTTATGCAAAATAAATGCATTTGATAGTCCTGATTCACCACTCGTGAGAGGCAAGGAGATTAGCGACTCTATACATAATACCTTTGACCATATGTGGAGAAACAAGGAACATCATGAAGCTGGTTGTTTGCTCCTAAGTTCAGCAGACAAAGTGATGTAAGAAAATGATGAACTCAGGGATTCTGTCTCCTGATTTCAGAGCAGATACTCAGCCTCAAATCTGCTAAGATTGCCCTGAGTGAGAGTCTTATCTCCTGTAGAAAAAGAGTTGAAATTGTGGAAAAACAGACACAGGCTCTTATCATGCGAGTGGCCTGAAATGAAAGATGCATGCGCAGCCTCACCAGGTGTCTACTGTTAAAGTGAGGACATTGTTTGGAAAAAGATGAGAATCTGCAACTTGAAATGGGGATGTGTGGGAGGACCCTGATAAAGCTGGAGACACTGAGTTTGTAAACTATGATGAAACTTTTTTGCCAGAAAGAACAGCTTCCTCATCCCCAGTAGTGGCAACATCCCCTCCACGACTCATGCTGCCATCAGTCTTTCCACCTTTGTCTGAGGAGATAAACCCTGTGCTGCCTGAGGCAACAGTGATGCCCTCCCTTAAGGCAGTTGCCAGGGAAGAGAATGTTAATTCTCCTCAGAAGCTACTCCCAAAACCTCTGTTTGCTTCTAGACCTATAACTAGACTAAAGTCACGGGGGAGGCCCTAGAGGTGAGGTTGAGCGTGTGACCCGTGAGGAGGTGCACTACACTCGAAAAGAAATGTCTGAGTTCTCTAATTTATATAAACACCAATCTGAAGAACAGGCACGGGAATGGATATTAAGGGTGTGGAATAATGGTGGAAGGAATAGAGTTGGATCAGGCTGAATTTATTGATTTAGGTTCACTAAGTAGGGACTCTGCATTTAATGTTGCAACTTGGGAATTAAAAAAGGTTCTAATCGTTTATTTGCTTGGTTAGCTGAAATATGGATTAAAAGATGGCCCACTGTAAGCAAGCTGGAAATGCCTGATTCCCCTTGGTTTGATGTAGAGGAAGGGATCCAAAGGCTTAGGGAGAATGGGATGGTGGAGTGGATTAGTCACTTTAGACCTACTCATCACAGCTGGGAGGGTCCGGAAGATATACCCTTGACCAATGCCTCGTGAAATACATTTGTGATGCCAGCACCTGCATCTTTGAAGAGCCCTGTAATTGCTCCTCTCTGTATGTCAGATCTAACTGTGGGAACAACAGTCACTCACCTACAAAATTTAAATACAATGGTTATAATTGGATCCTGAGGTGGCAGGGGCCAAGTGACAGCACTCAGCCATCAAAGCCAAGGTGGTCATAGCTACCGTAATGGACAGCAGAAGCAAAGCAGCAATCAGGATAGTCTGACTCATGTAGAGCTCTGGCACTGGCTAATTAATTATGGTGTTCTAGAAGTGAAATAGGAAGTCTACTGTATTCATACTTAAATTAGAAAACTTCCAGGTTGAATGAACCAAAGACCAATTTGAATTACAAAAACAAAGAATCACAGCCCCTCAATCAACTTCCAGATGTGAGCCAGTTTACAGACCCAGAACCCCTTGAATAAAGAGGAGGCTGAGTCCCTTTGAGGAAAGAGCCCACTACATCACTGACAATTTATGCAGTAAATCTTTCTCCTGTCCTTCCCCAAGGAGATCTCCAGCCTTCTACCAGGGTAACTGTGCACTGGGGAAAGGGAAATGATCAGACATGTTGGGGACTACTGGACACTGGCTCTGAGCTGACCTTGATCCCAGGGGACCGAAAATATCATTGTCGTTCTCCAGTTAAAGAAGGGGCTTATGGAGGTCAGGTAATTAATAGAGTTTTAGATCAGGTCCAACTTATACTGAGTCCGGTGGGTCCCTGGACTCATCCTGTGATCATTTCTCCAGTCCCAGAATGCATAATTGACATAGACATACTTAGCAGCTGGAAGACACCCTACATTGGCTCCCTGACTGGTAGGGTGAGGGCTATTATGGTGGAAAAGCCCAAATGGAAGCCATTAGAGCTGCCTCTACCTAGAAAAATAGTGTATCAAAAACAATATCTCATCCCTGGAGGGACTGAGATTAGTGCCACCATCAAGGACTTGAAAGATGCAAGGGTGACAATTCCCACCGTATCCCTAATCAACTCCCCATTTGACTGGTGCAGAAGACAGATGGATCTTGGAGAATGACAGTGGATTATTGTAAGCTTAACCAAGTGGTGATTCCAGTTGCAGCTACTGTACCAGATTTGGGTTCATTGCTTGAGGAAATTAACACATCTCCTGGTACCTAGTATGCAACCATTGACTTGGCAATTTATCCATTCCTGTCCATAAAGCCCACCAGAAGCAATTTGCCTTCAGCTGGAAAGGCCAGCAATATACCTTTACTGTCTTACCTCAGGGATATATCAACTCTCTGGCTTTGGGTCATAATCTTATTCAGACAGACCTTGATCGTTTTTTGCTTCTGCAAGATATTACACTGGTCCATTCCATTTATGACATTATGCTGATTGGATTTGGTGGGCAAGAAGTAGCAAACACATTGGACTTATTGGTGAGACATTTGTGTGCCAGAGGATGAGAAATAAATCTGATTAAAATTCAAGGAGCTTCTACCTCAGTAAAATTTCTAGGCGTCTAGTGGTGTGGGGCCTGTCAAGATATTCTTTCTAAGGTGAAGGATAAGTTGTTGCATTTGGCCCCTCCTACAACCAAGAAAGAGGCACAAGGCCTACTGGGCCTATTTGGATTTTGGAGGCAACACATTCCTCATTTGGGTGTTTTACTCTGGCCCATTTATCAAGTGACCTGAAAGGCTGCCAGTTTTGACTGGGCTCTGGAACAGGAGAAGGCTCTGCAACAGATCCAGGTTGCTGTGCAACCTGCTCCGACACTTGGGCCATATGACCCAGCCGATCCAATGGTGTTTGAGGTGCCAGTGGCCTATAGGGATGCTATTTGGAGCCTTTGGCAGGCCCCCATAGTTGAATCACAACAGAGGCCTCTAGGATTTTGGAGCAAGGTCCTGCCATCTTCTGCAGATAACTACTCTCCTTTTGAGAGATAACTCTTGACCTGTCACTGGGCTTTCATGAAAGCTGAACGTTTGACTATGGGCCATCAAGTCACCATGTGACCTGAACTGCCTATCATGAACTGGGTGCTTTCTGATCCATATAGCCATAAAGTAGGTCATGCACGGCAGTGTTGCAGCATCAAATGGAAGGGGTATATACGTGATCAGGCTCCAGCAGTTCCTGAAGACGCAAGTAAGTTACATAAGGAAGTGGCTCAAATGTCCATGGTCTCTCGCTTCTGCCACCCTGCCTTCTCTCACTCAGCCTGCACTGATGGCCTCATGGGGAGTTCCTTATGATCAGTTGACAGGGGAAGAGAAAACTAGGGCCTGGTTCACAGACGGTTCTGCACTATATGCAGACACCACCCAAAAGTGGAGAGCTGCAGCACAACAGCCCCTTTCTACGACATCCCTGAAGCATAGTAGTAAAGGGAAATCTTCCCATTGGGCAGAATTTCAAGGGGTGCACCTGGTTGTGCACTTTGCATGAAAGGAGAAATGACCAGATGTGTGATTACATAATGATTCATGAGCTGTAGTCAATGATTTGCCTGGATGGTCAGGGACTTGGTGTGATTGGAAAATTGGTGACAGAAATTTGGAGAAGAGGTATGTGGATGGACCTCTCTGAGTGGTCAAAAACCGTGAAGATATTTGTATACTCTGTGAGTGTTCACCAACATGTGACTTCAGTAGAGGAGGATTTTAATAATCAAGTGGATAGGATGACCCGTTCTGTGGACACCACTCAGCATCTTTCCCAGCCACCCCTGTCATTGCCCAATGGGCCCATAAAAAAAGTGGCTATGGTGGCAGGGATGGAGGTTAAGCATGGGTTCAGCAATGTGGACTTCCACTCACCAAGGCTGACCTGGCTATGGCCACTGCTGAGTGCCCAGCTTCCTAGCAGCAGAGACCAACACTGAGCCCTCGATATGACACCATTCCTCGGGATGATGAGCCAGCTACCTGGTGGCAGGTTGATTACATCAGACCTCTTACATCATGGAAAGGGCAGTTTTGTCCTCATTGGAATAGAAACTTACTCCAAATAGGGGTTTGCCTATACTTCATGCAATGTTTCTGCCAAGAACACCATCCATGGACTCACTGAATGCCTTATCTACCATCATGGTATTCCACACAGCATTGCCTCTGACCAAAGCACTCACTTTGCAGCTGAAGAAGTGCAGCAGTGGGCTCATGCTCATGGAATTCACTGTTACCATGTTTCCCATCATCCTGAACTAGATTGATAGAATGGTGGAATGGCCTTTTGAAGTCACAATTACAATGCCAACTAAGTGACAATACTTTGCAAGCCTGGGGCAAAGTTCTCCAGAAGGCCATGTATGCTTTGAATCAGCATTCAATATATGGTACTGTTTCTCCCATAGCCAGGATTCATGAGTCCAGGAATCAAGGGGTGGAAATTGAGGTGGCACCACTCACCATCACATCTAGTGATCCACTAGCAAAATTTTTGCTTCCTGTTCCCACAATATTATGTTCTGCTGGCCTAGAGGTCTTAGTTCCAAAGGGAGGAATGCTGCCCCCAAGAGACACAACAAGAATTCCATAAAACTGGAGGTTAAGATTGCCACCTGGACACTTTGGGCTCCTCCTACCTTTAAGTCAATAAGCTGAAAAGGGAGTTACAGGGTTGGTTGGGGTGATTGATCTGGACTATCAAGATGAAATAAGTCTACTACTCTACAATGGAGGTAAGGAAGAGTATGCATGGAATACAGGAGATCTACTAGGGCTTCTCTTAGTATTACCATGCCCTGTGATTAAGGTCAATGGGAAACTACAACAGCCCAATCCAGGTAGGACTACCAATGGTCCAGACCCCTCAGGAATGAAGGTTTGGGTCACTCCACAAGGGGGAAAAAAAAAAGCAAAACAAAAAAACACACAGACACAACCTGCTCAAGTGCTTGCTGAAGGCAAAGGGAATACAGAATGGGTAGTAGAAGGTAGTCATCAATGCCACCTATCAATACCATCGATACCATCAATACCACATGAATCGACTGCAGAAATGACCATAACCGTCATTAGCATTCCCTCCTTCTTTTGTTAAAAACATGTTTGTGAATGTGCACACTTGAACAAAGACAATATCTTCATTTTATTTCCTTTTTATCATGTGACATATGATTTATTGACTTCATATCAGCATTTAAGTATTAATGTTATGTAATAGTATTTGTGTTGGGGATTGGTGCATTTCTGGTTGTACAAAAGATAGTTGTATTATGTTAGGTATAATTATGAACTTATTGCCGATTATGTATGATCTCAGGAGATGTGTATGGGTTCAACTTGACAAGGGTGGACTTGTGATGGTTAATACTGAGTGTCAAGTTGATTAGATTGAAGGATGAAATATTGATCCTGGATAAAGGTATTTCCAAAGATTAACATTTGAGTCCGTGGGCTGAGGAAGGCAGACCCTCTCTTAATCGGGTGGGCACCATCTAATCGGCCACCAGCAAATATAAAGCAGGCAGAAAAATGTGAAGAAGCAAGACGGGCCTAGCCTCCCAGTCTACATCTTTCTCCTGTGTTGGTTGCTTCCTGTCTTCAAACATTGGACTCCAAGTTCTTCAGTTTTTGGACTTAGACTGGCTCTCCTTGCTCCCCAGCAAGTAGATAGCCTATTGTGAAACCTTGTGATCATGTAAGTTAATACTTAATAAAGTCTCATTTGCATATATATGTTGCATATATATATATATATTGCATATATATGTTGCGTATATATATATATGCATCTCCTATTAATTCTGTCCCGCTAAGAGAACTCTTATAATACAGGAGGCCTCAGGAAACTAACAATCATGGCACAGGGGAAGCAAACACATCCTTCTTCACATGGCGGCAGTAAGAAGTACAGAGCAAAGGGGTGGAGGAAGCCCCTTAGAAAACCATCAGATCTCATGAGAACTCACTCACTATCACAAGAACAGCATGGAGGTAACTGCTCCCATGTTTCAATTACCTCGCACAGGGTCCCTCCCATGACATGTGGGGATTATGGGAACTACAACTCAAGATGAGATTTGGGTGGGGACACAGCCAAATCATATCAATCACAAAGGTAAAGATAGATTTAGGAGACTGTTTTTGCTGGGATAAATGACTGCAATAGTTATCAAGCCTGTGAAAGGTTTTCAAGTGTTTCGAATGCAAAAACCTTTACTGAAAAAACTCTTTTTAGGAGTCCACTATATACGTAGTGCCCTGTTGCTTACGATTTGTAGAATGCCTACTTTTTGTCCCAAATCCCGACTTGCTTCTAAGTATTCTCATTGGTTTCTCCAAATCCAAATATAACTGTTGTAAAAACAGCATATATCTATAATGTCTTAACTGATTTCAAATAGGATACTTATACTTTTGATATCTAATGTTGCCACCTGCCTGTCTAGTGTTACCTTCCAGGGCAGTGTCAATACACTCTATTTTGTTTTTGTAGTGAGTCTGAGTTTGCTTTCTATGTTTCAATATCTGGATTGTTAAGTGGGGCTAACTCAGTAGTGCTCACCATGTTTTTTTGTTTGTTTGTTTGTTTGTTTGTTTGTTTGTTTTCAGATCAACTAATCAGGCAGCTAAAGGCACTCTAAATGAATGGAATATTAGGTCCATCAGTTTTTAGTAAAACAAAAACAAAAGCAAGAAAACAAGCACAACACACCAGGTGAGAATTGAGACACCATACAAGAAATGTACATCTACACTGGGGAATAAAATTGACTAACTCTAAGCAACCACTGAACTGTGTATCTTGGATTTGTGAAAACAGACACTAAAATTGAATAAGAAAAAAACTGTACCCCTAAGAACTCACAAAGTACTTTTTTTTTGTAATACTATATAACAATAATGTTAATTATAGACAGAAAGGTAAATGTATCTTTGTTCTACCTGCATATCTTCTCTTAAGAACCAATGCATTCTTAGATTATATAGTGCTTTATAGATTACTAAATATATTTATTTCTAAGAAAACCTTGCAGTAATAAGTCTTATTGTTACTACATTATGGATGGGGAAATCAAAATTAGAGAAATTAATTTGGTAACTAAACCACAAAATTGATAAATGGTCAATATAGGAACTAGACTGTAAACTTTAATTGTACAGATCTTTTCAGAATTCTTTTGGTTCTTGGAAGAAACAGAAGGTAACATCAAAGGAGAAAGAGCAGGAAGGCTTTGAAATATAGAACCCATATTTTTAATCATAAATTTACATGCCAACTATCATAATAAACACATTTGCAAGAGATAGAAACACAAAGGTCAATACTTTTACTAATAGAGTATTTAAAATCAACTAGAAAAGCAAGCAAAAACATGCACAGGAGGTAAATTCACCTATTTTTCCCACAATATCTACAAGTGATAAATACAGCTATGTGCTTTTTTCTTTTCTTTTTAACAGGAAACCAAATAGATGCTGATGGAGATTTTTAAAAATTCTCAAGATCTGTCAGTGGGCAAGTGGTGGAAACAGTCTAATTCTAAGCATTGAATTTCCAAAAGCTATGCTGTGATATCTCTGCTGTAATACAATTCCTCTCTACTTAGTTCCCTGAATGGTAAAATGAGGGATAATATGGGTGAAGGTTTTTGTATAATGTGTGACTGGGGCATGCCACTGACATTTATTTCACAGCGGCCAGAGAAATGCTGACCCCAATGACTTCAAAGGTCCCTTCTTGACTCTAGCTTTCTGTGAGTGAATTGATTTTTAATATAATATGTATAAATGGTAGACATTCAAAATGCATTTGCAAAATGGAAAGTGTAAAGTTCAGTGAATTATTCTGTTTACTAATATATTTGAATCCATATTTGACAAAATTTCTTAGATTTTAATTTTTAAGGAGGTTTTAGTAAGTTTCTGATTTTTATTTAAATTATTCTCTACTATAGACACATTAGCATTGCTTATTGTCTCACCAAGCCTCATTACACTATCATTTAAAAAGCTAATAATAGTTTTTTCTTTTTCTTTTTTCCTTTTAACCAGCTGGTCATCTGTGAAAAAGGCCCTTGTGAATCCAGAGATTGCAACCATCCTCAAGCTTTCTAGAAGTTAACAGGAGGTTTTCGAATGACCCTTAGCTTCCTTCAACTAGGCTAGCAGATGATACAGCAGCTAATGTCTCCCACTCTGTTCCCTGTGATTGGATCCTTGTTTATATCTAATAGGATAATTGGCTTCCCCAGTTTGAAAGGGTCAAGGAAGTCTGAGAAATTCTGAATGTGTAAAACTGCCAAAAGGTAGGGATTCTCTCCTTAACCTCTTCAAGTAACTGGTACTGAGCATCATATAGCATTTCCCAAAAGACTTTGAAGTGATTCCCAGGGAATTTTCTTCTGTTTTACAGGTAACCAGATGATGTCCTTTATATCTAGTAAACCCATTTTTACACTAAATTAGGAATGTATCAAAGCAAGCCAAATAGCTTCTCAACCCAAATGAAGGAATCTAGGGAAGATTTCATGGCTGTACCTGGCTTTCTGTCTCACATAATGATTTATAATAACATGTCAGTATTTGTCAGAGCTCCTGTTGAGTTTATGCTATTTTTTTGCTCATTTTCTATTCCAGAAAATAACAAAATCCTTTCATCTCCACAAAGCAATAACTACCACCTAGCTGGGTTAGTACTGAATCAAATTTTATCACTAAATTGTGAAATTTTCAGTGTTGGGTACCCAACTCCAGAGAAAAGTATTGAAAATGCTAAACTGTCACAGAAGTAAATGGAATATTATATGGAGTAGTATGTTTCCTGCTAAAGAAATCTCATCTCCATTTCAGAGAAAAATTAACATAATTTCAGTTATCAATCAACTCTATTGCAAAGTTTCTCATTTACCTATGTCAGTGTCTTTACAAATGGCATCAATTTAACTTGACTAATTCTTTTAAGGAGAAAGACAGGGGAAAAAAATCTATGGAACAAGTGACTTGGCTGCTTCCTTTCATAAGAGGAGCATCTTTGTGGTAGCTCTTCCCTTCTGGAAAATTCATTCTCTTTGATTGATTTTGGTGTCAATGGTACTTTGGGCAGGTGCTAATGCAGAAAGGTCACTATGGAGGGTTATTACCGCAAGTGAAATCACCAGGAGCAGGGAAAGTGGGATATCCTTCATGTCCACAGTTTTTCCCTCTCTGCCAGAGAGCTGAACACTTCCTCTTACCTTTCACTTGGCTGACTCACACCCCAGTGCCTGATGGCTTCATTTGCATTCACCTTCACCTAGGGAAAACCTGGAGAAATTACACAGGTCCAGTTGTAACCATTTTGATGAAAGCATTGGGGCTTTATAAGAGGGGTAAGCAAATAGCCTGCAGGCCAAATCTATTCCACTGCCTGTTTATGTGCAGCTCATGAGCTAAGAATTGATTTTACAGATGAACCTCTGTAATCTATTTGATAGTAAAGAACACTAACATTGAAGCCTAATTAAGCAAAATGTTATCCACTCAAAAAGAATTCAATTCTCCTCACTTATAGATGTGTATTACCAAAAAAATTACTCAATTCTTGTTATATTCTGAATTTGTTAATAAAAATTCAGTAAAAATATGGTTTAACTGTTGTTGTTATAAACACCTACATAATAGCCTCATTTTTTTCTTGGCCCCCAAAGCCTAAAACATTAATTTACTATCTGGCCTTATGCAGTAAAAGTTAGTTGACCCCTGCTCTAGATGTCAAACAGAAATGTCTCATACCTTACAAATGTACTAAATCTGCCCTTTACTCCTCATCAATTAGCATAATGGATCTTGGGCAGGTGGCAGAATATCTCCAGTTATTCATATAATTAAAAAGTATTTTGGCTACTTTTATCCAAGAATGGACTCAATCAGTATTTGAAATATTTATTTCTGTAGAATAGTGAGAAGCTCAGTGTTGCACCTGAAAGTCCCCTGATCTGTTGGGCCTATATCCGGTAGTAACTTACTTTGGTGATGAGCTGTGATTACATTATTTTCTATTTCACTACCTATGACATCCTCGTTTCACCTTCTCCCATTCACTAAGTGGTCCTCTTTCTGCAGGTTTGAGAGAGGAAATACTCAGAGGTAAGTCCAGAAAATGTCTGGCGAGACTGATAGTCTTTGAGCTGGCTTTCCCCTTGGCCATTACTTAAAGCTTTATCTGCCTTTCCTAGTGCTTTCCTGGATGACTCAGAGTTCTGCTTTTGAACACTTCTAGCTGGACCCACTTAGAAAACGGCCAAAGTCTCTTTTTTCGGTTGTCTACCTGCTACCTCCCCTCAGTCTCCAATGAACTAATGAACCTCTAATGAATTCACCTTTTGCAGAAAAACCTCTCAAGCTTTTAAAACTTCCTCAGGCTAATACACTTACCACATCTGATTCCCTAGAAACATGAAACTGTATCCTGCTTTCAGTCAAAGAGCATTTATTTTCCCCAAATAATCTTACAACCTGCTTCCACAGACCACTTTAGCCAGCCTCACAATGGTAGTCTTTTTCTTTCTACTTTATTTATTTTGTAATGCTCATGTCTCATGAAAGTTTACTCCAAGAGAACACATTATGCTCTCTAAAAAATCTCCTGCAATCTTCTCACTAAGGCTGAAATGAGAGAAAGCAAATCCCCACCTTTTCCATGGGAGAAAGACTTACTGGATACTTAGAACTCTTCCCACAAAAATATTCTCTTCCCCAGATACTTGAGCTTTCTAATCTTATGCTCTGAACATGGGGATTAGGCTAATTGTTACTGAACTGATTTTAGGCTGTTTTACTAAACCTACATAGATGATGATCACCGTACATCTGTATAAATACTCACTCTGTTTTGGCATCTGTGGAACTTAGCTGAAATCGACACAAAAGAGAATTTCATTTTTAACATTCAGTTGCACTAGGAATTCATTAACTGCTAGCCACCACAGTTTACATTTAGAAAGGAATCCTGATAAAAGCAAGAAAGAAATGAACTATTATTGGTAGAACTTGAAACATCAGATCATACTATATTATGGTTTTAATAAGTATGACATTTCATATGTTTCTTCTATACAGCTCCAACAAATATATTCAAAAAGCAATTTATGCTTTGCTTCTTACTGATATAGTTGGTTCCACTTGTAGATAAATCTTCAATGAAAAAAAAAGTTTGATGACAAGGGATATCTTGCATGTAAAATTGGTAGATAAAATAAAAGACATCCAGTTAAATTGAAGTTTCAAATAAACAAAATCTAATTTGAGGATATAAATGCATTCCAGGCAATATTTGTGACATGCTGATTCTAAAAAAAAAAAAAAAAAAAAAAAAAAAAAAAAAAAAAAAAAAAGCTGTTTATCTGGAATTTGAATTTAACTAGGCATTCTGCATTTTTATTTGCTAAATCTGGCAATGTTAGTTACATGCCAAACACTCTGCCTTTTTCTTTGGGATTTACAGAAGGTAATAAATGACAAGCCCACCATTAGCATCTGGCCAAACCTGAGCAGAATCCTCATTTTGCAGTTCATCAGCCAGACAATTCCATTGTTTACATCAGTGTAAGTATAACCAGTTAAGGCAGTTGTTGCCATAGTATTATATAACTAAGGAAGTTGTGTGTAGATTCTATATTTCGGATGTGAAATGACCTCATAAACAAGAATAAGTTATAGGGCTGATAAAGTTAAATATTTGGCTCATTGTTAATTGGACAGACCTATTACTGATTTATTGTGCAGTTTCAACTCAGTGCAGTCTGACTACAGAATTTATTAATTATTATTTTGTAATCACTGTCTTTGATGATGCTCTGTGGCAGGGCTCTCGCAGCACAGGGGGAGAAGACAGGTTACATTTAGAGTTGACTTTAGAAGTGAAGTAATCATTTGACTGTGGGCCCTGACATGAATTCTAGGCATAAGACCTATCCACTCAACTTGTTAATTTATGTTATTTGTTTTACTTTTTCTCAATGTTCCATATATATTCTCTTATTTTCCCACATTCACATAGAGACTATGCCTAATTACCTTAGGGAAAGGCTGAAAGCACAAATAACAGGATAGTGTTTGAGCTTTCATTTTCAGCAGACTTTAGCAATGAAGGAAAAGGCATGACAAAAGTCAGAAAGAGAATAACTTGAGAAAAAGAGAATTGAGAGAGCAGAGTTGTCCCAGGATTATAGCAGATTCTTCCAGGCTGAGGTCATAGTCCACCTAGCCCAGTGCCTTGAGGTGCTAACAGATCTTCCATCTACCCTGCTAGTCTTCTGAGACTCACCCTGAGGTAGGACAGCAGGTTTTGCCCACAAGGAAACAATGTGTCCTGGGAATGCTAAAAACCAGGTCCTCCTTACTCCTGACTGCTTGGCCACCAAGTTCACTAATATCCATGACTCATCCACCCACATCAAAAACACCCTCAGAATCTCAATTTTGTTTTGCTGGTAGATTTCCCAGATGAAAAAAAAAAAAAAACAAAACAAAACAAAACAAAAAAAAAACAGGTTGAGTCAAGAACATGAGACTCAGTTTTTCAAGGAATGTTACCTCACATTCATCATCTCTGAGTACAAGGACAGTGTCATGTTTCTTGACTCAAAGTTGAGACGCAGCCCTGTGCTTCACCACCCGGGAAGAATTAGCCATGAATCCCAGCTTGTTTTAGTTTGAGTGTCATAGCCAGGGACTTCACATAACTAAGAGTAGGCAATTACCAGAGAAAAAAGTTTAACTCCTTTTTTAAAAGCATTATATCTTGACCTTTAAAAATAGTTATTTAATTTTTTTTCTTTTTTTAGAGACAAGGTCTTACTCTGTTGCCCAGGTTGGAGTGCAGTGTCATGATCATAACTCACTGCAGCCTTGAACTCCTGGGTTCAAACAATCCTCTTGATTCAGCCTCCCAAGTAGCTAAGACTACAGGCTGATGTCAGGATGTCTTGACCTTTTAATTACTTCATCAGACTGTTTCCCTGTATAACCTCCATATATATTGCAATGAAAGGAGGAGCTGCTCTGAGTTTGGGATTAATAGAGGAGTCAGGGGGTCACAACTTGTCTTCCTCCTATAAACATCCACCCATCTTGTTATCCTGTCCCCTGGGGAATTTACGATGCCTTGTCTAAAAGGCCTTCCTGAAATTTTTAAGGAAATTGTCATAGTATATTTTTCATAGGGGAATATACATCTAACAATGGGTAATTAACTGTTCATTCATCCTGATAACTCTTTTAGTGTGCTGTTAATCATATGATCTCCTAACCATCTGCTTGCCTTTATCAACATAAACCTGATTGTAGATGAACAATTCTGGAGCTGGTAAAGATATTTAAAAACTTGATAGTATAAAATATTGAAAGCAAACTTTTTTTGTTCATAGCTTTACAGGGAGGGAGATTGTAAACAACATTCCTACGTTTTTCCTCTGTTTCTATATTGTGTTTTTATATTGTAAATAGTACTTCTTTGTAGAAGAAAATGTAAAGCCTGTATTCTCTGTTCTGTTGTCATCCGTTTTCTTTTCTAAAAGTAAATTCATTGTCGAGGCCCATATTGACAGATAGCCACATAGTCAACTACGTTTCCTCAGTATTTCCTTCATCCAGTACTTCTTACACTATTTTAAGAACTCTTCTCACCCAAACTTTGTATGTGTATTAGAACAAAGGGAGGAAATCCAAAATTGGGATACGAGGCTATAAAATACCTCCTAAATGTGATCAATGGCCCTTTTAAGTCCATTTTCTTTGCCTTGCTGAAACCCATATTTTTTCAATTTGCTTCCACTGTATCATCTCAGTATCTAATATCCAATAGGTATTTAGTGTTTGAGGTTTAACTATTCATCTTCAAAAAAGTGGTTCTGTTATTCTGGATGCAGAAAGATTAGTTTAATATTTGATTGTTACAAGCATTCCTGTTTTAGAATCACAGAGAGGGAAATTCTAAATGAAAAGGCCACTGGTAGAATTTTCATCACTGGCATGTAACTGTTGGGGATAGAGAAACATACTGAGTCCAAAGGACCTGCCTAATATCCCAAGTATGGAATTCCTTGCATCAAAAAGTCCTTAAATTTTTTAAGAGTCCAATATACTCTTTTAATGCTAGACTTCAAAAACAATTCCTTGAAATACTTTTGCCATAGTTATAATTTTCTTTGTGTTTGTTACATTATCTGCAAACACAAAGAACTGTATATGCCACGATTAAAAAAATCACTATGCTGATTTTTGTGTATATCATTTCCTTGCTTTAGTTCATAGGGATGCTATATAAACACCCCCAAAGACATAGCTTGATTTTGTGTGTTTTTTAACTTTATGCAAGTTGATTCATATATATATATTTTATGTCTTTTTTACCTAACATTGTAAGATTACCCACACTTTTTTTTGTAGATAAAATTTATTTACTTTCAGTCTAGAAGTATTGCATTGAATGAATATATGGATTTATATGAATATATGAATATATAGATATGGGTTTTATCTGTTTTTAGATATTAGAACAATGTCATTCACATATGTACATATATATTTTTATAAACACACACACACACACATATATACTATATGAGTACAATTATTTTCATGCTCAGAAATTTCTTTTTGGTATATACTTAGAGGTGGGGAGCCTGGTATATTAATTTTCTATTTCTATGTCAAAAATTATCACAAACTTAGTGGTTTAAATCAACAAAAATTTCTTATCCCACAATTCTACAGGTCAGAAGCCTCCATTCACTCACCTAGGTTTGCTACTCAGGATATTATAAAGCCATAATCAATGTATTCATTGAACTTGACTTTTTATCTGGAAGCTCTGAGGAAGATTTTGCTTTAGTTCTTGGCCATGGTAGGACTGAGTTTCCTAAGGTTCTTAGGAGCCGCTCTCAGGCCCTAGAGACCAGTCATAGTACCATGTCATGATGTGTATGTATTTTTACAGCAAAGAACATCGCTGTTTTAAACATTTGTCATGCTCTGAATCCCTGATTTCTTCTTCTGCCACCTGCTGGAGACTTTAATGGGGTCACTTGTGATTTCACCGCCCACCTAGATAATTTCCCCGTCCTAAGAACACTGATTAGTAAATCTGAACGCATCTGTAAAATCCCTTTTGCCACATAAATTAACGTAATCATGGGAGTAATAGTAGGGACCAAAGGTCATGAGTTCTAGGTCATGAATTCTACATCCAGAATTCTGCCTACCATAGTAGGGCAATAGAGTTTGCATATCTTCAAATTTACCACATAATTCCAACTTTTTTTTTTTTTTTTTTTTTTTTTTTTTTTTTTTTATACATAATCTTGCTCTGTCGCCCTGGCTGGAGTGCAGTTGCGCGATCTCGGCTCACTGCAAGCTCTGCCTCCCGGGTTCACGCCATTCTCCTGCCTCAGCCTCCCGAGTAGCTGGGACTACAGGCGCCCGCCACCAGGCCTGGCTAATTTTTTGTATTTTTAGTAGAGACAGGGGTTCATCATGTTCGCCAGAATGGTCTCGATCTCCTGACCTCGTGATCTGCCCGCCTCGGCCTCTCAAAGTGCTGGGATTACAGGCGTGAGCCACCGCGCCTGTCCAATTCCAACTTATTTTCCAACATGAATTTACCAAAGTACACATCCAAAGACAACATATGAAACTTTCTATTGTTCTATAGCATCATTAGTACTTTGTATTATTAAACTTTTTAATTATTGCCAGCCAAACTGGCAGACATATCTTGTTAAATTTTGGGGACTATTTGACCACTATTTATTTTTATTTAAAATGTTTTCAAACTCCCAGAAAGGTTGGGAGACTAGTATAAAGACCTTTTTTAGTCCTGATCCATTAAGAAGTACCTCATTGACATGATATCCCATTATCCTCAAGTACTTCAGTTTATTTTTTCTGTAACCAAGAACATTCTCCTATATAACTGTAATATCACCATCTAAATGAAGAAGCTGACAATGGTTCATTACTGATATGTAATCTATAGACTGTATAAAAATTTTGCCAGTTTTCACATTAATGTCATTTATGTAAAAAGATCCAACCCAGGATCAAAAGCTACACTGAACCGTTGTATTTATTTCAACTCCTTTGATTTGGAAGAATTCTTCAATCTTTATTTGACTTTCATGATACTGACACTTTTGAAGATGACAGGCAAGTAGTTTTGAATGTTCCTTATGTTTCCTCATGATTACCATTCAGATAATACATTTTTGAAAGAACATACAAGAAGTGTTGTTATACTTTCTCATTGCATCCCATTGTGTGGTCTACAATTTTGATTTGCCCATTACCTTCTGAAGTTAATAGGTGACTTGATTAAGGAGATACTTGCCAAGTTTTCAAGTTAAAAAAAAATTACCCTTCTTTTCCCTTTGTAATTAAAATGTATTTTTGTGAGGAAGTACTTTGAGACTAGGAAAATACTGTTCTTCACGTAACTTTCACCTACTATTTTTTGCATCTACAGTTATCTCTTGGTACTCCTGGAAGATTGGTTCCAGCACTGGAACCATTTTACTATGATGTAAAATGTCATAGTATATGGTATATAACCTACATGTATCTTCTTATATATTTTAAATCATCTCTAGGTTGCTTAAAATATCTAATACAATGTAAATGCTATATAGTTATTACACTGTATGCTTTTTTAAAATTGTATTTTCTTTGTTTATAATTTTACTTGTTTTTATTTTAAATATTTTCCGCCCATGGTTGGATGAATATCTCCAGATATGAAAGCAATGGCTAAGGGAGGATGAATTGTATTGATATTTTTTGACAGAAATAAGCTTTTACTATGTTGGCTGATAAAAGCTGAATTTTAAATTTTATTATTTCTTCTTGATTTACTATTTAATATTCACCTAAAACCAAACAAAACTTCATTGTTTTACATCGTTGATGTTAATCAAATCTTTCAATGTTTCACTATTAATTAGGATGGTTGTGAAAACTCTATCAAATAAAGGATATCTCCTAACTCCAAGTTCCCAAAAATTTGTTGTGTTCTCAAAATTATAAGTTTGCTTTAAAATTATGTTGAATTTTTTCAATAGGCATTTTTTCTACATTTTTTATACATTTTTCATGTTATATGTATCTTTTTATAGATTACATTAATTTTTAATAATAAATCAAACTATGGTAAACCCATACTTGCACAATAAATTATGCTCTTTATGTATTACTTGATTCATAGTTAATATTTTGCTTAAGAATTTTATAGCTATGTTTATGAGATTAAACAGATATTTTCCATTATTCTACTGTCATTTTTGACAATGTTTTATAGAATATCCTGTCTTCATAAAATGAATTCTGAAATGTACACTCATATGTAGTCACCTGGAAATTTATGGCAAATGCTGAATTTATTTTTATATGAATGTTTATATAAATGTTAAAACTCAGTGGTGATGTCAATTAAACATAGGTTTTCAAATTCTGCCTGTGTCAATTTTTGAAAAGTTTTATTTTCTAGAAATTTTTTCAAAGTTTCAATTATTGACAGTTATTCAAAATAATATTTTAACATCTTCAGGATATGTAAGATTCTTTTCATTCATATATTTTCTTAATCAAATGTGAAGATCAATTTTAATAATCTTGTCAATCAGTTTTTGATTTGTTATTAATTTCCATTATATTAGGAATATCTTTTTTTATTAACTTAGATTCTTTAAATTTTCTATGTTCTACTTATTTCTCATTATGTTTCTGTTGTGTTAGATGCTTAACTCATTGAGTTTCAGCTTTTCTTCTGTTCTTATTCATAAAACAAGGTAATTATATCCTTACTGTGGCAGAAATAGTACTTCCATAAGTTTCATTCTTAATATTTTTCCTGTTCATCCAAAAATATTGGTTGACTTATTTTTATCACTTAAAAACTTTTTAACTTTTATTTTAAGTGCATGGGTGAAAGTACAGGTTTGTTACATAGGTTAGCTCGTGTCATTGGAATTTATTGCACAGATTATTTTATCACCTAGGTATTAAACCTAGCATGCATTAGTTATTTTTCCTGACCCTCTCCCTTCTCTCACCCTCTACCATCCAAAAGCCCCAGTGTGTGTTCTCATCGTTTAGCTCCCACTTATAAGTGATAACACGTGGTACTTGATTTTCTGTTCCTGTGTTACTCTTTTAAGAATAATGGCCTCCAGTTCCATCCACATGCCTGCAAAGGACATGAACCCATCCTTTTTTACGACTTCATGGTATTTCATTGTGTAGATGTACCACACTTTCTTTATCCATTCTATCATTGATGGGCATTTAGGTTGATTCCATGTCTTTGCTATTGTGAATAGTGTTGCAATAAACATATGTGTGCATATGTATTTATAATAGAACAATTTGTATTCCTTTGGGTATATACCCAGTAATAGGATTGCTGCGTTGAATGTAATTTTTGCTTGTAGGTCTTTGAGGAATCACCACACTGTCTTCCACAATAGCTGAACTAATTGGCACTCCAACCAACAGGGGATAGTTTCTTTTGCTTTCCAGAAGCTCTTTAATTAGATTTCTATTTGTCAATTTTTGCTTTTGTTGCAATTGCTTTTGGTATTTTTGTCAAGAAATTTTTGCCTGTTTCTCTGTCCTGAATGATATTTCCTAGGTTGTCTTTCAGGGTTTTCATAGTTTTGAGTTTTAAAGCCTTTAATCCATTTTGAATTAATTTTGTATATGGTATAAGAAAGGGGTCCTGTTTCAATCTTCCGCATATGGATAGCCAGTTATCCCAGCACCATTTATTGAATAGGGAATCCTTTCCCTATTTCTTGTTTTTGTCAGGATTTTTGAAGCTCAGATAGTTTTAGGTGTGTGGTCCTCTTTTGGGTTCTCTACTATGTTACATTAGTCTATGTGTCTTTTTGGTACCAGTACCATTCTGTTTGGGTTACTGTAGCCCTGTGGCATAAAGTCAGGTAACATGATGTCATCAGTTTTGTTCTTTTTGCTTAGGATTACCTTTACTATTTGGGCATTTTTTTGGTTCCATATAAATTTTACAATAGTTTTTTCTCTAGTTGTGAGGAGAATGTCAATGATAGTTTAATAGGAATGGCACTGAATCTATAACTTGCCTTGGGTCAGATGACCATTTTAACATACTGATTCTCAAGTTAACAACCTAACACAATAATGGAAAGAATTAGAGAACCAAAAAACGACAAATAATGGGATTGTTAGGTTGAATGGCATTTCCATCTCTAGATCCTAGAGGAATCGCCACACTGTCTTCCACAATGGTTGAACTAATTTATAATCCCACCAATAGTGTATAAACATTCCTTCTTCTCTACAACCACACTAGCCCTTGTTATTTTTTGACTTTTTAATAGTAGCCATTCTGATTGGTATGAGAATACCAATTGTGGTTTTGATTTGCATTTCTCTAATGTTCAGTGATGTTGAGCTTTCTTTCATATGATTGTTGGCCTCATGTATGTCTTCTTTTGAAAAGTGTCTGTTCATGTCCATTGCCCACATTTTTATGGGGTTACTTTTTTCTTGTAAATTTGTTTAAGTTCCTTATAGCTGGTGTATATTAGGCCTTTTGTCAGATGCATAGTTTGCAAAACTTTTCTTCCATTTTGTAGGTTGCTTATTGATAGTTTCTTTGAGTGAAGAAGCTCTTTAGTTAAGCTAGACCCCACATGTCAATTTTTGCTTTTGCTGCAATTGTGAACCAGCTTGGAAAACGTATTTCAGGATATCATCCATGAGATCCCTGACAGAGCTAGAGAGGCCAACATTCTAATTCAGGAAATGCAGACAACTCCAGTAAGATACTTCGATAGAAGATTATCACCAAGACACATAACCATCAGATTCTTCAAGGTTGAAATGAAAGAAAAAATGTAATAGACACATAGAGAGAAAAGGCAAGTCACCTACAAAGGGAGGCCCATTAGACTAACAGTGGACTTCTCAGCTGAAATCCTATAAGCCAGAACACACTGAGAGCTAATATTTGACACTCTTAAAGAAATTTCAACCCAGAATTTCATATCTGGTTAAACTGTGCTTCATAAGTGAAAAAGAATTGAGACCCTATTTAGACAAGAAAATGCTGAGGAAATGTGTTATCACCAGACATACCTTACAAGAGATCCTGAAGGAAACACTAAATATGGAAAGGAAAGACCATTACCAGCCACTACAAAAACACACTGAAGTACACAGACCTGTGGACACTGTAAAGCAACCACATAAACAAGTCTGCAAAATAATCAGCTAACATTATGATGACAGAATCAAATACACACATATCAATACTAATATTAAATGTAAATGGACTCAATGTCCTAATTAAAAAGACACAGAGTGGCAAGCTGAATAAAGAAGGTACGCTGTCTTCAAAAGACCAGATACTGGAAACTTTTGGTGTATAAATTAGAATAGAGATGCTTGTAAGATAACCTATTGAGAGGTTCAGTAGGTTTACCAAAACTTGACTCAAAATACTGGATATCTATAAGGTCTGATAAAGTATAGCAGAGGGAACTTTTAGCAACTGCAAACCACTGGTATCTTCAACTTAATTATCTTCACCATGTCTAGAAGGTGAGGCTCTAACATTGGAATATTTGAACTGATTACAAAGTTAGAGAAGTGAATATTCCAAAAAAGAGTGTCAATTAATTAGTGGCAAGTCCATGAAGCTAAAACTTTATACTATTAACTTATTAATATAGCCTAATTCATTATATTATTATATAACATAAAGATAAGTTATTTTAATTTGATCATGAAAGCTTTGATAAATTAAACATTTATGTTTTGGGATTTATTTGTAGTAGCCACATATATGCTACCATTCTACAGATATTGTGCTGGATAGATTTGAGTATGAATTTAAGACTTATAACCAACAATGTATGATTATTCAAAGTCTTGCTGATCAAGCCTGAATATCAGCACAGAAGTATGGGGGATCTAAAAAAGCATGAAGTTTGGATTCATACAGTCAAGGTGTGGCTTATGTATTTAACCATTATATTTTTTAACTTATCCGAGTATAAATTTTCTAGTATGTGAGAACTGATAAAAATATTTAATTATAGCAGTTGTGTGAGGCTGTTAAAGCATACTATTTCTATGCAGTGTCTGATGCATTATAGGCTCTCAATGTATACTTATGTTTGATTTCGGTTATACTCCAGATAGTAGGTAACATTTGTTCTCAAATGTTTTGAAATATAAAGGGAATGCTTCTAGATCCACAGCTTATCCAACTTGGAATGAGCTAATAAAACTTTTCTAATTTTGTCACACCCAGAGAGGTTAATTGAGGAAAATAGTCTGCAAGCAGTATTTTTTTGCTATTCACTATGCTGCCTATTTTAATAGGGCAGGAGCAGGCAAAAAGAATTATTGTTAGTAATGGTCTGAAATCCAAGATAGCATGAGATTACACTGAATATTTTTTCAGTAAATAATCTGGAAAGTTCAGACCACAACCGCAAAGTACCAAATATTTATGAAATGCATTAAGCAAGTGCTTGCACTTGCTGTATGATTATTGAGAAATGCAGAACAACAGGACTTGGGCTGGTAGTAAGAAATTAAGGATAAAGTGCTAAATAAAGTATAGAAATAAAGAAGCGGAGGAGCTAATACACTGTTGTTCTTTTGAATACGATATTCAATCTGACAATAAAAAAGAGTGCTAATTGGCGTAAACAAACTCTTCATTAGAAATGCATCATTTTAGTATATTTGATCGATAGGGATGGGATGCTGCTAGCAAAACTCTGATGGCTGGTTGAATGCACATATTTAGGGCAGTGCTGTTGAAAATGGATGCAGTATAGTTATAGAAAACAACTGAGGGAGGCAATAAATAGTTGAAGAGGCAAGGGAAAACAAAGCTGCATGGAAATATTTAGCTCATGGTGGGGGGATCATGAAACATGGCTTGGTCAGCATTCATACTGAGAAAGACAAACAATGATCAGGAAGTTAGAGATGAATGAGTATCTTAGTTCACTAGGGTTAAAAAAAAAAGAAAGGACAGTGAAATAGGAAAGTTTGAAGAGCATTACCATAAAAGAGGTGACTCTAGGAGGCATGGGGAATAAATGGTTGTTAAACACAAAAGAGTTTAGAACCTTCACCAAATTAATATGCTACATAACTGACATTGATCTCATAGGTGCAAAAATCAGCATGAGTAGATGTTTATTATTTGGAATTGTAGTACAGAATTCAAAAGGCCTTTATATGTTTTTATCTCAGGATTTTGGTGGGTAAAACGCTGGCATTGATTCACCCAATTCAGGAAAAAGGCACCAAGAGGCTTGTGAGGGCAGCTTGGGATGAAAACACAAATTTTAGTGAGCAGTCTAAATTCTGTGTTTAAAAGTTATAGCAGTCTTCAATCAAAGTATGCAAGACTAAGAACCTAGCATCTTAGATAAAGTAATGAAAAATCCCCTTGTGGGCCTAATGACAGTGAAGGATCTGCAGTTGGGGTTCCGGCGGGATGGTAGAAATATTAGATATAATGGCAAAAGGGTAGTGCATGTTTTATGTTCTACCGGAGGACGATGTGACACAGAAAGAAATAGGACCAGCGAGAAACAGGGACATAATGCAGTTAAGCGAGCAACTATGAGAATCAGAAGCATAACCAGAAATTCAAGGTTTGAGATTTGGAATCTGGAACTCTGGCACAAGTAACCTTATGTCAGTATGGGGAAATCACCAAGCTTAAGGGAGCCTTTGATTTCAGCATTAGGATAACTCTTCCTGGGAATATTTAACATTAGGTCCTATCATATCGCAGTCAAAAATATTATATATCCTCTTTAAGAAAGTAATCTGGATGCTTTATCAATTAGTGTTTTCAATTCTTGGTACATGTTTTGCTTTCCTAAATTTTACTCTTTTCTTCCCAGTGACTTTCCTATATAATTTGGTACAGCATCAATTATCCCTGTTGTAACAACCGACCCCAACACTTTTCTCCTCTGTTCTCTTACTTGGGAACTTGTTGCATAATTATAAATGCCTAACAGATTTTCTGCAAGTCTAAATATGACAAGAGGAAACCGCTGACTTCTTCCACATACAGTTGATCCTCATTATTCATGAATTCTATATTTTTGAATTTGCCTACTCACTAAAAGTTATTTATATCCCCCAAGTCAATTCTCCTGGCACTTTCATCATTCGTGGGCATGCACAGAGTGCCAAAAAATTTGAGTCACCTAGTGTACGTGTTCTTAGCTGATGTCAAAAAGGCAACATTCTTCTTATTTCAGCTCTCATAATATAAATGTATCCTTTATTGTGGTCTATTTAGCCTCACAGTTTTCACATTTTCATGCTGTTTGTTGATGTTGTTGTTTAAATTGGCCCCCAGTTGTAGTGCTGAAGCACTGTCTAGTATGCCCAGCAGAAGACAACTGTGATGTGCCTAACAGAAAAGAATTATGTTAGATAAGCTATGCTGAGGCATGAGTTCCAGTGCTGTTGCCTTTGAGTTCAATGTTAGTGAATCAAAACTATATATTAAACTATATATATTCTTCACTGTCAATTTTTTGTATGTCAATAGTATATCATCTGTTGTCTCCAGCTTTCATTCCTACCAAGGCTTGTTCCCTCTGAATGTGTTTCTAGTAAGATGTTGCACATTGCCAAATATTTGCAGTTTCACCCTTGAGCTCTCCCTATAAGAAGCCAGCATTGTAAGGAGCCATGACAATCATTTTCTCTGTTCATATGTAAAGATAATACTAATACCAGCTACCTATATGTAGCAGAGGATGGTTATGACAATGTTAGGCATGTGTGAGAAAATATTTCTGCCAATCTGTGGATTCTCGTAGCTTTCATGCCTAGCCCCTTGGGGCTTCCCAATTGCCTGTATATATCATGTTTCCAGAGAATAGGTAGAAGTCAAAGCTGATTATTGATGATCTCCAATCAAAGGTATCTTGTCTACAATCCTTAACCCTGTGGGGCGAATTTTATCTTCTACTCAAAGGAAATATCTAGGGAAAGTCTAGATTGCCCTGTGAATTCCAAAATGTGTTCTGCAAAGCTGAAACCATGTGAGACAAAAGCTGTTATGCAGCAAAAGCTAAAGGATCAGTGTTTGTAAAGATCTTTTAAATTGTATATCCTGGTACTAAGCCATTTTTTTTCCTCTACCTACTAACAATATTACAAACAAATACAATTCATTTTAGAGATGGAAATAAATGTGAGATTCCATTTTAGTTGTTCCGCATAATAACAAGTGCACTTGGATTTTTTCAGTGCTAAATTGTGATAATTTGTTAGCACTGTACAATGGGATTTCAGCATCAGAACACTCATGCATATGAGTAGTAGGAGGTGATTACATAGACTTGATAGGGCTGCAGCTTCAGCCCAAGTAAGTAAAGATTAGAAGTGTAAATGCCAAGGAACAGATAATGCTGGGTGTGCAATCAGCATGGACATATGCATGATGTGGGACTAAAAATATTTTCTGAGTGCTATATTTTGGCTTCCTGGGAAAAAGATGGGATTTATGTGTAGGGCAGATATATAAGGTAATTACAGAAATTTTTACTTGATTTAAGAGACAGTCACTCTGTTTTCTTAAATAGATAAAAATATGTCTCCGGTAAAGTAAGAACAAATTGGAAAGGTATAGGAGGAAGATTAATAACAGAGCATCAAGATGAGATGGTTTAACCATTTCAGATGTCCAGTCTGAAAACAATGATACTCTGGTCCAATAGTTCTCATTGTTTGAAGCTCCTGGGAACTTAGCTAAAATGTTTGGTATGAACTGGCATAGACATTTGCTTGTTTCTAGGTTCCATGGCCAATAATAGTACCTTGAAAATATTTATATCATGGCTTCTAATCCCTCTTACTAAAATAAGCTCCTTAATGGTTTCCTGTTCTTACCTGTTCATCAATTTATCTTCTGAAACCCCAAATCAGATTATGTTACTTCCCAAATTAGGTAGATATATTATTTGTCCTGCAGCTTCGTTGCCTGTTGAATGAAATTCATCACCCTTGGCATGACCTGTGAGATTATTTAATAATTCAGAAAAATTCTCTGTCATCACTCCTTGTTAAGAGCTGTATGCTAAATACACACTAAATTAGTATATTTCCTGATTATGTCATTCTTATCATGAATGTTTGCCTTTCCAATTTTCATTTCTTTGATTTGTAATAACCTCCCCTCCCCTACCCCTTAGACATCTTGAAACATTCAGATCTAATGAATTTTCTAATGTTTTAATGTCTTTATTCATGTTTTTTTTTTTTTTTTTTTTTTGAGACAGAGTCTTGCTCTGCTGCAAGTCTATAGTGCAGTGGCGCCATCTTGGCTCATTAAAACCTCCGCCTCCTGGGTTCAAGTGATTATCTTGCCTCAGCCTCCCAAGTAGCTGGGACTACAGGTGTGTGCCACCACGCTCAGCTAATTTTTGTATTTTTTGTAGAGGCGGGGTTTCATCATGTTGGCCAGGATGGTCTTGGTCTCTTGACCTCGTGATCTGCCTGCCTCAACCTCCCAAAGTGCTGGGATTACAGGCATGAGCCACTGTGCCAGGCTATGAAATCTTAATTCACTTAAGTTGAACTAGTTTCTCCTCTGTGTCCTCAGAAGCAGCGTACATGGTTAAGAAAACTGACTTTATATTTGGACAGAACCACATTTAAATTTATTCTACTTATGAACTGTGAGATTTGGCTTTATTATTATCCTGGTTCTGTATCTCATCTATAATAACATCGATATATCATGTGGTTTGTGAACATTAAATGAGATAAAACATGACGTGGGATATTAGGTATACTTTAATAAATGAGTTATCCTTAATTGTAACATAACAGTTGCCTCACTATTGTAATCAGTTTTTAGTAACTTCCCCTATTTCTGTATTACAGAATTATAAAAAGAATTATTTTTCCATGTCTCCTAGTTTATATCACAGCCTCTGTCACACAACAGACGTTCAACAGTGTTTTTTACATCAATATGTAAAGTTCATAGAATTACACAACATAACATGAATAATCTTATTTATAAAGTTAGAAAAAAAACAGAAAAAGGCTTCAGAAGACTAGTTTTCTATTATTTCTTCTTTAGTAGAATGTTCTAAGATGTGGTTTAGATAATCTGAGTCTTAAGACTGAGAAAAAGAGGTCTCTGACCAAATAGCATTAGACATAGCACATTAAGTATTGTTTTTAATAATTTATAGTTACACATTAAACTCAGAGATTCATTTAGTAAGTGTTTCACACAGCATTTTCTAATATTACATGACCCTTATCCTTATGTTTGTGTGCATGAGTTGTGCCTAATCCCATCCACAGAAATAGTTTTCAAAGTCACATTCGTTGAGAATTTGTCACTGTAAGGTCAACTCTTTTCCAAGTCAAATTCTTAGTTGAATCAGCTTTATTTTTCATCTAGATTTTAGTAAGTTTTTCTTGAGTTAAAAAGCCCTTCTTACATCTGGATTTGGGTATTGCTAGCCTATGTTACAAGGCTATCCTGAAGAACTTTTTCCAATAATCATTTCTACCTCTCTACTTCTTACAATTTTTTGTATTTATTAGTTCCAAGGAAATTCTGTAAAGAGCTGTGGTTTAAAATAAATTAGCATCAAAATAAAACAGATGATTATTTGAAGAGATCTAACAAAGTTTTATGTGTCTTGAACACAAAACTAAAGACTATGAGTGATGCATTAACTAATATTATTGCTAAGATTCTATATAAATTTTTTTTCTTCAGGAAAAAGCAAAAACTTTCTTCCTACCTTTCGTGTGTTACTGTGGGACATTTGTCTTATAGAAGTTACATGTAAGGGATGGCACTGAACTAACATGATGACGTTGGAAAAAGAATTTTACATTCTCAACATGTTCCTTTTCCTTTTGATGTCTTTTCAAGAAAGCTAGACACTATCTACCTATTTTGTTTTCCCACAGAAAAACAGTGAAAACTTGATTGAAACTCAAGTTCTTCATAATCCTAAGGAGGCGTTTTGCATGAGAAGCATACCTGGAACCAACAAAAGCCACAGATAGAGAAATTGCTTATTCTTCAGAGGTAGATTCATGAAGATTGTCCTTCCAGATGATAAAGAACTTTGCCAACTTTTTCTGTTCATGCTATGAGTGACAGGATTATTGGAGGAGATGAATTGGTAATGGGGGAAGCAATTTCCATTTGAGAAGGTATAAGAGCATTTGAGATTAAATGATCTGAACCTTGGCAATCCTCTACTTTTGTCCCTACAACTAGAGCAGAACCAGACTGACCAACATGCATGATCTACATGGCAGTGTTAGAAATGCATTCTCTGAGATTGTGAACTGTAACTTAGATGTATTATTAGAAACATGATATCACCAAAAACTAAAGGTAATTATGGCAATGTACATTCATTACTGTTTACCAGTCTTGTTACGCAACAGGTGAGTTTGGTAGCTTGGCAGGTGTCAACCCAATGATCACAACTAAGGAAAATTTAGCAAGGGAATTTTATTATAACAAGTAAGGGGAATATCCCAGGGGTAGTGTCCAAAGGAGTGTCTCCTGGACCTGTGGACTAGATCAGGTTTTATAGGGTAATGAGGCATGATCTGATTTGATCTTGCAATGAGGCAATGTCAGGTCACATGATCTGACTGGCTTCTGCCATGGAGTGAGGCCAGAGCTCCTTCTCATTGGATCCTGGATCCTGCCATGTGATGTCTGCTCTTAATTCAGTCTACAATCCTCAGACTGAGCATTTAGGCTCCCACTGGGGTTGCACCCTTGGTTTATCTGGGCGTGCTCAGGTTACATGATCTTGGGGTTCACGGCAACTAAAAAAAACAACTGAAAACTTTGTTACATAAAAGTTGAACCACATTGGTTTTATGTGGCTAGCCTGTTTCCTATTTGATTATCTACAACATTTTGTTGATGAGCAGCAAATGCTTACTAAAGTATTAGACTAGACAGCAAAATAATTCCATTTACACATTTTTATTTGAATTATTTCCTATGTCCCCAACATAGGAATCCTATTAACTTACATATAAAAAATAGAATTTCAAAAATGTGGATAGAAATAAAACCATGTGTTTTTCTGTTTTTTTTTTTTTTTTTTTTTTTTTTTTTTTTTTTTTTTTAAAAAAAAACACACTGATTCACTTTTTTTCCTCAGGTAAGTTCCTTCAGCTTAATGAGAACTGTGGTTTTCACCTGTATTACTAATCAGTTGGAATGCAGTTTTTAGAGCACACACATTCAATAAACTATGTTGAGAATGAGTTTTTTTAGTGCTTTACAAATCTAAAAAAAAGAGCCAATAAATGTGAAAGATAAATGTTTGCAAGCTGCATAAAAGTGTACTTATACAAAATGTATACAATTCCCCACCATTAGCCTAGCACTCCTATTACATGTTTTTCTTCACAGTAATGTCATATTTTTCCTTCAAAAATCTGTAATTAATTTTATGAATGCCATTATACCAAATGGTATATTTACTAATTAGAGTTGTGGGCAACCATTTAAAAAGCTATTAAGAGTTAGTCATTGTCTTTAATTTGATTTGTTAACTAGAAAATTATTAGGACTTTTTCCCAGAGGCAAAATTAGGGGGTAAAAATGTGTATTGTAGTATCTATTTTCATCTTCTGAATAAAAATAATTTTAAGGTCATTTTTTCAAGGCGGAGATTTCCCATTCTATTCTTTTAAACCTGAAATGACTTAGTACTCACAAACCCCATGAAGGCTCTTGCATAGTATGAACTATGCACTATTATTAGAATTCCTCCAGAACTTAATCACAGCTTTATACAATGAGAGGCAACAGAATATATTATAGATTAAGTTTAAACTTCCTTGTTACACATGTAAAGAAACAGAGGGACAGTGAATGCCTTGGAAAATTATTTATTTACCAAGATGTTCTTCACATCCCTCTCAACTCTAGAAGTAACTGCCTAACTCCTATTCCTCAACTTGAATATTTCCTATAATTCCTATAAATAAACCCGATTAGTCTCAGTCTTTCCTTTCACAATGCTATTCTGGAAATTAATGTTATATAACAATATATACACTCCCTCTACCCCCACGCACACATCTTATATTCCTAAACTATCCACATTACAGACTGTGCATTCCTAATGTGAAAATCTGAAATTCAAAGTGCTCCAAAATTTGAAACTTTTTGAGTGCTAACGTGATCCCTGCAGTGGAAAATTCTGCATCTGACCTTATGTGTTGGGTTGCAGTTAAAATGCAGTCAAAATTTTGTTTTATTCATAAAATTATTTAAAACATTATATAAAATTACCTTCAGGCTATGTGTATAAGATATACGTAAAACATAAATGAATTTCATGTTTAAGCTTGAGTCCTCTCTCCAAGATATCTCATTATATATAGTCAAATATTCCAAAATTTGAAGAGAAAGAAACTCTGAAATGCAAACTACATCTGGTCCCCAAGCATTTTGGATGAGGAATACTCTACATACATATTCATTTTTTCAGGTCCAACACATGCCCTACCTTTCTATGGTGCCTTCTCTAATCATTCCAAATACTGATCTCTTCCTTTCTTTCAATATTTGTCATCTTGTATGTTTTCCTAATAGGAAAGAGAGAAAACATGCAAGACTACAAATATTGAAGAAATACTCATTTATTGTGTATTTGTTCTGTTTGCATAAGAGGTTTATTATGCTTGACACCATGTATCATTTCTGGCATCATTATTTTGTACTGTTATTTAATCTTTTGTTTTATAATATTTGAAGGGACTATGCCAAAAATAAATCTATATTGTAAACTTCTTGAGGGAAAGGACTGTGGTCCATATAATACAATGTTGCCTGGATGTAGCATACTCTTATGTACATAGTAGGTAGTTAATACCACACTGTTGGCTGACTGGCAGTCAAATAAGTATATACCCCTATCTTGACTGGCTTTACCAAATGTCTGTCTAGTAACATTTTGGTTTTCTATTTTGTTAACTGGATTAAATGAACCTCTTAAAATATTGATAAAATGATCAGAGGGGAAACTGCAGGGACAATGGGTCTTGCTGATTCTTTCCTTAATCCTGTTGGCTCACCTGCCATACAGTCTATTTTCAAATTTTTCCTCTTTCCATCTCTTTATTCCTCAGAGGATAGTTTTAGTAAATATACACACATACAAAATTTATGTCTTAGTGATGTTATCCATCATTGTAGAATTTTTTTGTCTTTATTGCTGTAAATTATCTTATTCTCATTTATTTTGACATGTTCTCATACCTTTTTTATATAAAAGACTAAATAATGTTATCTGCTTACAATAAATCTAAAGGCTATTAATATTTCTCTACCTGCTCACTTCAGGAAGAGTTTTATAAAACATATGTTACTCAATCAGAATAATTAGCACGTTCTACTTTACCAAACACATAGAGAAGCACGCAAAATAGGGTAGAAATACACAAGAACATATATGTCAAATCTTATATATCAGATGAACCACTAACCAACTAAAAATAATAAAAGAACATTTTCTTATCATTTTCTAATCATTTTATGTTAATGTATACCAATATTCACTTGTAATCCAGAAATTATTATTTTTTCAAATGGTTTCCTTTTTTCAAAGAGAAATTCTTGTCTGTAAAGTGGGGAGATTAAAATTTTAACACTAATTGGCGGGGCTCAGTGGCTTAAGCCTGTAATCCCAGCACTTTGGGAGGCCGAGACGGGCGGATCACGAGGTCAGGAGATTGAGACCATCCTGGCTAACACGGTGAAACCCCGTCTCTACTAAAAAAGACAAAAAACTAGCCGGGCGATGTGGCGGGCGCCTGTAGTCCCAGCTACTCCGGAGGCTGAGGCAGGAGAATGGCGGGAATCCGGGAGGCGGAGCTTGCAGTGAGCTGTGAGCTGAGATCCGGCCACTGCACTCCAGCCTGGGCGACAGAGCGAGACTCCGTCTCAAAAAAAATAAAATAAAATAAAATATAAAATAAAGTAAAATAAAATAAATAAAATTTTAACACTAAAGAATCCTACTGGGAAAAAGAGAGAGGAGTGTGGGATGAAAGAAAATCGAACCAGCTGTACACCCATAGGTAACCAGTGTAGGTCATTAGAACACAGGCTTCACACTGCATGCTGATCTGCAAAGTAAGGACATACCAGTGACAACTTTGGAATCTGCATCCAGCCACAGGTAACAGATCTATTACACCAAACTCAGGTCCAGATTTTGTGATAACTATATAATGAAGTTCAAATTAGAGAAAGAAACAATTCAGAATCAGAAGAAAGGTGAAAGCAAGTGACCACATGATCACATTAAAAAAGAAAAAGGCAAATTAGTCAATAAGTAGATCTGGCACACATAGTCAGAGGAAACCAAGACACTTGAAGTTTAATTTGAAATGAGATATTTTTTAGCAAGAAGGATCATATCAGCAAGCCAAGGAGATATTTAAAAACATTCGTTTTGTTCTCATGAAAGAAAAAAATATATGTGATATTAAAAATCTGGAATGTTCTTTCATCTATGGCAATTTTTAATTTTTTTTTAATCCAGCAAAGCACCGCTTTGTTCCTTGTGTGTAGTGTTCTTTATTGTTCTTTTATAAAAATGTAAAGTCCAGGCATGGTGGCTCACGCTTGTGAATCAAGCCTTTTGGGAAGCCAAAGCAGGCAGATTGCTTGAGCCTAGGCGTTTGAGGTCACCCTAGGCAACATGACAAAACCTCTTCTCTACAAAAAATGCAACAATAACAAAAATTAGCTGGGTAGGTGTGGTAGTGTGTGCCTGCAGTCCTAGCTACTTAGGAGGCTGAGATGGGAGGATGGCTTGAGTTCGGGAGGTTGAGCCTGCAGTGATCTGTGATCACATCACTGAACTGCAGACTGAGTGACAGAGTGAGACCCTGTCTCGAAATAAATGAATGAATGAATAAATAAATAAGCATGTACTTTAGTTCTTTCAAGTCTGACGGTGAAGAATGTCTTCTTCAGTTTTTTATTTGCGGTTACACCGCTGGTATATGTATCTAAGCTTTAACTATTTGTAATTTCTTCACTGTATATTTTATTTGTCAGATATTTTTTGGCACTGCATCCAAAGTCCCAGCTACTCGGGAAGCTGAGGCAGGAGGATCACTTGAGCCTAGGAGTTCAAGACCAGGCTGGGCAACGTACAAGATTCTGTATCTTAAAAAATTATTTTTTTCTTAGTTTCATAAATCTCTGCTGTATTTATGCATAGACAGATAACAGCATAGGGTAATCAGTTACAATCTGGAACACTTCATAGGAACTCAAAGCTGATTAATTTACTCATTAGTTATTTCACAATTTACAAATTTATTAATACTTCTACAAAATTATCTCTCCTCAATGTAAACAACCAAAGTTACATTTTAGAGCAAATGGCCTTTATTATTTGTTTTCAAATATGTTAAACATTAAAAACATTCTGTTCTCTTGTAAATTCAAGTTTTATTTATATAGTCAACATTTTAATTCACTGTATCATGTCTGTAATTTATTACTATAAATATGAATACCTATAGTTTGTGTCTTCAATCATTTTATTGTTTTTCTTTATATATTGCTTGAAAAATTCTTTGTTATTCAGTACACTGTTTCGAGAGATATTTGATAACCTTTTTTATCAGTAACGTGCTTATAAACATTTATAAAACACTTTGAAGAGAGTTTTAGATGATTTATAGAGTTTTCCCATGTTAGTATAAATGTTACACCATAGCTGATTTCAATCTGCCAGTGTGACATAACTAAATGCACAGCTTGGTACAGATGTGCAAATTGGCTCTAGTGCATCATTCAATTGAACATTTTTGTATAAGGATGCTCTTTGTTGTAGAATGTAAATATCTATGACTACCTCTGCTAGTTTATTTAGGGTATATCATAAAAGAAGAAACACTATGTCAACTAGTTTATCATTTTTAAAGCTCTTTATCTATACTTTTGGAAGTGTACTAAAATACATTCTCATCATTTTGTTTTGTTTTGTTTTGTCTTGGTTTTGTTTTTTTTTTTTTTTTTTTTTTTTTTTTTTTTTGGTGACACAGTCTCGCTCTTTCCCCCAGGCTGGAGTGCAGTGGCTGGATCTCGGCTCACTGAAAGCTCCGCCTCCCGGGTTCATGCCATTCTCCTGCCTCAGCCTCCCGAGTAGCTGGGATTACAGGTGCCCGCCACCATGCCCTACTAATTCTGTTTTTGTATTTTTAGTAGAGACAGGGTTTCACCGTGTTAGCCAGGATGGTCTCGATCTCCTGACCTCGTGATCTGCCCGCCTCGACCTCCCAAAGTGCTAGGATTACAGGCGTGAGCCACCACGCCCGGCCTCAACATTGTTTTATGATATGAACTATTTTGTAGTTCCTCACCCTTATGAATAACTTAGTTAAAATTTAAACAAAAAGTATTTCCTATCTAATAGATATACATGGACCTCATTCCTTTTGTTTTTTTAAACTTGGGGATGAGAGGGAAGTCAATCTTTATGTTTTATATCAAGGATTAGGCAGGAAAGACAGAGGTCTGATGATGGAAGTGATGAGAGACAAAGAAAGAGATTCAAAGGTGCTATCCAGTTGCTTTAAAACTGGAGGAAAGCCCTCACAAGCCAAGGAAGGTAGTAAGCCTCTAAGAACTGAAAAAAAAAGAGAGAGAATATATTCTTCTGTAAAGCTTCAAGAAGAAACACAACCCTGCTGACTCATTTTACACTACTGCCTCCTTGAACTCTATGATACTAGAATTGTATTCATTATGCCACTGAGTTTGTGATAATTTGTTATAGCAGGTATAAGAAACTAACACATGTTGTCTAAAAGAAATCAACTTCAAAATATTGATAGAGAGGTTGAAAGTAAATGGAAAGTAGCCATACAATAATTATTCAAAATAAAGCAGGACAAGCTATTTTAATATCAGAAAAAGTACACATTAGAGAAAAAAAAAAAAAAAAGCCAGAGTCAGTTACATTATGTGATGTAAAATGTTCCACCAAGAACACAGGTCAATAAAAACAGATATCCAAATAACAGCGCTACAAAATATATAAAGAAAAAGTGATAGAACTGAAGGAAGAAATAGACTAATCCACAATTATAGTTGGAGACTCCAACACCCTCTCTCCCAATAATTGATAAAATAAATAGAGAGAAAATCAGCAAGGATGCAGAAGAATAAAACAAAAACACTATGATGTCAGGGGTTCACAAAGACAACTCTCAGGTGTGATGATTCTCTAGGACTTAACAGACTAAAAAAGCTGTTACACTCATGCTTATATTTCTAGTGAAATAATACATATTAAATATGCAACAAAGTTTTTTCACATCTTGACAACTATGAATAGTGTTGCAAAGAACATCGAAATGCTAACATCTCTTTGAGAACCTGATGTCAATTTTTTGGGACAAATACCCAAATTTATCCAAAATGCTAATAAATGCATTGCTGTATTATATGGAAGTTCTATTTCAATTTTTAAAATAAACCTCCATACTGTTTTCCATAGCGGCTGCAACATTTTGCACTGATCACCAATATTATACAGGATTCCAATTCTTCCACCTCCCTACCAACACTTGTTGCCTCTGGCTTTGTTTTATTCTTTTATTTGGTAACCGTCTTTCTAACAGGTATGATGATTAGTGACATTAAATGTATTTTCATATGCCTATTGGCAATTTGTATGTCTTCTTTGGAGATATGCTTGTTGAAGTCTTTAGCCCATTTTAAAATTAGATTATAAGGTTTTATTTTAATGTTTTGGGTTTTCTGTTTTAGTATTGAGGGTTTGAGTTTCTGTATATTTTAGAACCATTTATCACATATATGGCTTGCAAATATTTTATATTACTCTGTAAGTTTTGTTTTCACTGTGATTTTTTTCTATTGCTATGCAGAAGCTTTTTAAATCTGTGGTAGCCTGACTTGTCTATTTTTGCTTCTGTTCCCTGTGCTTTCAGTGTCATATTCAGGAAAACACTGTCAAGAACAGCATCATGAGTCTTTCCCTCTATGTTGTCTTCCAGAAGTTTTATATGGTCTCAGGTCTTACATTTAGGTCTTCACTCAATTTTGAGTTAATTTTTTGAATGATATAAGAGAGAATCCAATTTCATTCTTTTGCATGTGGATATCCAGTTTTCTCATAAACATTTCTGGAAGAGTATCCTTTCTCTATTGTGTATTCCTGGCTCCCTTGTTGAAGATCAGTTGATCATATATTCCTGAAGTTATTTCTGGGCTCTATTCTGTTTGATTGTTCTACATATCTATCTTTATGCCAGTACTATACTGTTTTCATTACTGTAGTTTTATAATATATTTTGAAATCAGGAAGTATGATGCCTACATATTACTTCTTTTTTAAGATTGATTTGATTATTTGGGGTTTTTGGGGGATACATATAAACTTTAGAATTTTTTTTCTATTTGTTAAAAAAATACCACTGGAATTTCAACAGGTATCATATTGAATCTGTAGATTAATTTTGGTAGTATGGGCATTATAATTATTAGACAGTGGTTGCCAGAGGATGGAAGGTGGGGAAAAAGAATCAATAAGAATAAAGTTTCAGTTAAATAAGATGAATAAGTTTTAGAGATGTTCCACACAACAATGGGCTCATAGTTAATAATATTGTGTTGTACACTCAAAAATTTGTTAAGAGAATAGAACTTAAGTATTCTTACCACTAAAACAAGACAAAAACAAATCCTCATCAAAAGGCATTGCAAATTATTTCATCGTTAGTTATGTAAAAATAGTGAACAGCTGCAAAATTGTTTTTATGTATAACTATGAAAATTATAATTTTAATATCTATAATACCTTTAAGAAGCCTGTTTTATAGCACTTTTCAGATTGTTTTCCATATATTAACTCATGCTTATGGTGTATAGAAAGCTACTTTTTGTTGAGTAATTTTTTTAAGTTCTATGTTTTAACTATTTTTTGGTTTTATATTTATCATAATTAGAAACTCTTCTGGCAAGTATCTGATTTTTTTAAGTTTGCTAGTTTTTCAGCTTTTCTTTAGAGAGAAAAAGTAAAATCCTTTCCTATTGTGAGAATAGATATTATTAAATATGTAATCGTAAAGAAAAAAAAATCTTAATGCTTACAAAGAGATAAGGAAAAAGATGTCCAAGATAAAGCCCATGAGAGACCAGGTACAAGTTTCTAGGTGTCTCTCTTAGAAGAATCACAGTTTTGCCTAACTGTGGTAGGCAAAAACGCTAGCAGATGTTATCAATCAGGGAAGCTCAGTGAGTCGTGGTATTTGGGGTTTTTATTGGGAGATCAGTCACCCCAGAGCAAAATAGGCATTCACTACAAACTTTATTGTTAGGAGAATGTATCTGTTCAAAAATATACCTCATGGCCCAATGTTTCAGAAATATAAAAACCTGCTTGTCAGGCAGAATATTCCAAGGACTCAGAACTCATTTCCAGGAGATAGACAAAGCCAGTCCTGAACACAGGCCTTAATTAGAAATGTACATTGTTTGAGCAACCTAGACCTGCTAAGTTATACTTTTCTCCATAACCATAAACAAAAATAAATTTGTGGAACACCCAACAAGAGCAGAATACACACTTTTTTCAAGTGCCCACTGAACATCTACTAAGATGGACTACATCCTGGGCCACAAAGCAAATCTTTGACCAGAAAAGAATCGCACTAGGGATCAATAATGAAAAGATAACAGGAGAAGCCTCCAAATGCTTGGAAACAAAACAACACACTAATAAATAATTCATAAGTCAAAGAGAAAACCTCAAGGGAAATAAAAATATATGTACAGATATGTTTATGTGTCAAACTGAATGAAAATAAACCAAAAGGAAATGTGTAAGCCACCCAGTCCATGGCATTTTGTTATAGTAAGCAGAGCTAAGACAACACTCAAAACGCAACAGTAAAAAAAAAATCAAGCAATACAATTATGGGCAAGAGACATAAAGAGACATTTCAATGAGGATGAATAATTATATGAAAATATTTTCAATATCAGTCATTAGGAAAATGCAAATTAAAATCACAATGAAATGCCACCACACACATAATGTCTAAAATTGTAAAAAAAAAAAAAGCGACAACACCAAATTCTGACAAGGGTGTGGCAAAACTGGATAACTTATATGTTGCTCACAAAAATGCCAGATGGTGTAGCATCTACAGAAATTAGTATTTTTTAAATAAAACAATAACAAAAACTAAACACGAAACTACCATGTGACCCAGGATTACACTTATGAGCATTTATTCCATGAAATACTACTGATAGGTGAAATGGAACTACAATGCAGATGAATGTTTAAAGACTCGACAATGCAGATGAATGTTTAAAGAATTATGTGAAGTACAGGAAATATCTATCCAAAGATATTTTGTTATTCTATTTATAATGACAAAATTATAGAAATGTTCAACTGATTAGCAGCTGACGAGTGTTAAGGAGAGGGTAGGTACAGGAAAGCAATGTTTCTTACTAGGCATATCTATACAAAGGTAAAAGGAGGAATCCTTATGGTGATGGAAATGCTATCTTGACTGTATTGATGTCAATGTCCTGGTTGTAACATTGTACTGTATCTTTGCAAGATGTTACCATTGTGAGAATCTGAGTACAAGGTACATGGGATCCTTTCTATTTCTTACAACTGCATGTGATTCTACAATTGTCTCAAAATAAAAGTTTAATTAAAAAACAAAATTCTTATATAACAGAAACTAACATTCATCAAAATATCTACAAAGTTTATACAAAATGAGAAAATAAATCTATTTTTAAAAAGAACTTTGTGGCCGGGCGCGGTGGCTCAAGCCTGTAATCCCAGCACTTTGGGAGGCCGAGACGGGCGGATCACGAGGTCAGGAAATCGAGACCATCCTGGCTAACACGGTGAAACCCCGTCTCTACTAAAAATACAAACCTACCCGGGCAAGGTGGCGGGCGCCTGTGGTCCCAGCTACTCGGGAGGCTGAGGCAGGAGAATGGTGTAAACCCGGGAGGCGGAGCTTTCAGTGAGCTGAGATCTGGCCACTGCACTCCAGTCCGGGCGACAGAGCGAGACTCCGCCTCAAAAAAAAAAAAAAAAAAAAAAAAAAGAACTTTGTGGGGCATATTTCAAAATATTATCAAAGCCCACAGCAGAAAAACTGTATGCTATTTCTCCATGAATATCTAACGGAAAGACAATGTCAATATCATTAAGAAATCAAGTATTTCCACATTAATTTCTAATTTAGAGTAAGTAATAAAATCACATCACCAATTGGAATTCAATAAACTTGATAATGTAATTTTAAAATTCATGTGGAAGATCACTAGGTCAATAAGAAGAGCTGTCTGATATATTAAGAGTTAAAATGTTTATAGTAATTAAAGCAATATTATATTCACAAAAGGAGGGACTAATCTCATGAAATAGAATAGAAGCCCAAGGAACTATGAATTGTTTGGCATATTACAGAGACTGCATAAAAGGAAATGGGAAAAGGATGGACTAGTCATTTAATTGTCCTGAGTTATTCAGTACATACATATATATAATGCATATATATGAAGCAATTAATGAATCAGATAATATATCAGATAAAGACATAAACGTACATCCCCTCTACTCCTAATTTTCGAAGTAACATCTGCATGTAAAAAATGAAACTGAAAAGCCTTTAGAAGAAAATGTGCAACAAATTTTCACTTTGAATAATGAATTCCTTTTTAAGAGGTAGTACTTGTTAAATAAAATGCTTTGAAGAATTCTGGATAAGGCTAAAATCTTATCCAAGGAGTACATTACAATTTAAAAAATTTTCAGAGTTATTATTCTAGTTTAAGGCAAGCATCAAGGCTGCCCTGTTAATTATGTACAAAAGTTAATGTGGTAAAAACAAGCTGTGGATATCTTTAGACAATTAAATTATTGTATTATATTCAGTTTCCTTTTGGAGATATTCAGAGAGCAGGTTTTTGAGGCTGGGATGAAAATAAGCAGTGGATAAAAATAGGTAGGTAAAAGCAGATCCTGTGAATAACTGAACTGAAATCAGTCAATTATTTTGATTTCCCCAATAACATAATAAAAATACATTATTAATTGCAATTTTTCATTCTTCAATACAACTTCAGGAAACTCTTTTAAACTTTATGCCTTATTTTCTCTCAGTTCACTAAGGTTTAGCTTAGTTACAAAAGGGCTGAAATAAGAGACAAGATGCCCACCGTCTAGCTGTGGCTGTGTTCCTAATATTTTTCCTGTGATAAGAGGCAAGTCATTTGTTTTTTGGAACTTCAGTTTCTTCATTTATAGGGAAAAAGTTTGGGATACTTCATTGGTTCTAACCTAATAAGTTCCAACACTCTCTTTTTGCCTCAAATATATGGAGAAATTGCTTTATCATTAAATCAAAATAAGAATGTAATTTATGCATATATTTTTAAACCATCAATATAACAATGCAATAAAGATGAAAAGAAACATTTATAATGACAATAATATATAATTTCTAAAGCTTGAGTATATTTAAAAGTTCCCTTTAAGGGAAGGTACTGAAAGGATTTCCAAGATGCTTTCCAGTCCAAAATCTTATCATATGCATTTACCCTTGATATCACAATTATGTTACATATATATATATATATATATATATATATATATATATATATGCGCACCTACTTAAATTTCACTAAGAACTTTTAATAACCCTGGTGTATTTTTTCTATTCTCCAATTAATATTAATTACAGTTTTGTTCTATGCATTTATTGATGTGTACTCAGAGAATGCAAACTAAAAAGCAAAGGAAAAATATCTGTATGATAAATTTGCTGAAAATGTCTTACTCCATGAAATTAAAGCTTTTCAGAACTATAGATTCTCCCAAATGGCAAGGGTCCTCAAAGCTTATCTCTTGAAAAACCCACGCTATCCTAGACCACACATATATTCAACTTCCTCTTGAATGCATTCAGAAGTGGCGAGCTTTCAAGAGACAACAAATCACCCTGAACTCCAGAAATATGATCATTTTTTTCAAACTCAACACTTCCATGTGATTTTTGAAACCCTTCGGCAGAGAATGCTCCCTCAGTCCTCCTGAACATGTGGTCAGTTAGAAGGCTAATAACCACAGTTAAGCTGCCTTGAGGAACTGAAAATGACGGCTATACCTAAATGTTCCCTCTTCTCCTGAATACTTTTCCCCTCTTCATGTTTAGCAACAGAGACTTGTATAATAAATTACTCTATGATGTATGTCAGCTCCTGAGCATGAAATTATGGCTTTTACCACAGGACTTATCATTCATAGGACATATAAAGTACCCAGAAGGTACTTCCTGCGAGCAATACTGCTTGCTAGTGCTGAACCAAATTTAGATCTCCCTAGACTCACAATGAAATTGCTTGTTCACCTGATGATTTTATTCCACTAATGATTTTGCAATATCACATTCAATTGAATAATTATACAAGGAGAGATGCTGAATGCCTATCTTTCTAGATTAGAATAATTTATAAATGTGGTTTTCTGTTCCAGTAAGCAATATCACCTTTTAATGAGACATAAGTACAACAGGGCAACATAATGATATGGAGCAAACAAGAGAAAGATAATGGATTTGGGGCAGGCAGAAATATTAGTGAAATATCTGCTAGGAAAAGGATTTTCATTCATTATCAGAGAAAAATATATCCAGAAGCAGTCTTAGGACAATGCTCACACACACGTATTTATATTTATATATTTAACAATAAATAAATGGAAGTCTAGGAAATTGACATGTTTCTCATTTTGTATGGATGGTTAGTAGCCAAGTCTAAAAATTTTTACATCAGGGCTTGTTTTCCCCATGAAATAGGCTGAGACTTGTTCTCAGAGCATGGATAATATGGGCATTTATGTCCCACTTGAGAATTTATGGAAAAAGTTATCTTTTCTGCCTTTTTTCCCCGTTATACCCGAGCCCCCAGCATGTTCTCCTGTTTTTGCCATGCTGTCCCTCTTTAAACTCAGTTTAAATCTGACAGTCCAGTGCTATTTATGAAGGCGTCACTGGGGTGCCAGATGGCAGAACTCTTCATCTCTCCTATGGGTGCTTGGACATGGGCCATAGGTTATTCATTTCTGGTCTTTAGCTCAACTGTGGAATGAGAATTGGTTAAAACATACTACATTTGAAATAGCAGTAGTTATTTTTAAAATGGCCTTAATATAAGTGTACCAGTATAATTAATTAGGACAAAGTAGAAATATTTTTACATTGTTTAACTAAATGTTTATGGTGTTTAAAATATCTTATTCACAAGATATCTAGGTGCTTTTTTAGAAAAAAAGATTTAAGTTTTGTATATGTATGAAAACTATAAATAGGAAGTTATTTCAGAACCGTACTAATCATACATTTAAATCAGATAATCAACTGCATATTGTGTCTTTGTGTGTACAGTGCTTCATATCATGAGCCCATAACACATGATCTTTGATTATATAAGAATACCATTTAATTGCATATAGAAAAAAACATTTTAAAAAACTAAGTAATTGGTATTATAGATTAGTGGTTTATAACCTGTGATTTATGTGTGTGGATGTTACTGCAGAGATCAAGATTCGGGTGGGGGGGTTATTATGGCTAGGTTTTTCCAATCTCCACTTCACCCAGAGCAGATTTTGTTGTTGTTGTTGTTGTTGTTCGTTGTTTTTGTTTTCTTAATCTAGTTTGTGTATAAAACAGGGTCTGATTATTAGAGGTGAGAAATAGTCTTTACTAAAGCCTACCAGTTATTATTGAAACTTTATAATCCAGTCATTCCGGGGGTATCTGTATTTCCTAGAGGAAAAAGGATTATGTATGCACAACACTAAAATATTTTATTAGTCTCAGGACCAATATGTCTCTGCTATGAGATATAGCTAAAATGGCCCCAAAGGAAGAAATTAGCAATTACACATTGGATCAGAGATCTGAATTGTGGGCATTTCCCCAATTTCAACAATGCCAAGATGCAGAGCACGGCAATGAAGAAGTGGGCCATAGAAAGCATTTCACAGATGCACAGCCCACAGAGATTTAAAGCAAGGCAGTACTGTGCTGTGATCAGTGGCTGAAGAGAATGACCACCAGCAAGAGAGTCAGTCTGAAGACGGGGCAGAGGTGTTCAGAGAGTATTTACCAAGCAATGGGGGTGCTTCTATGTGAGAAATGAAACACTAATTAATGCCATCTTATTTTTTCCACTACAGGCTAATGAGACCTAAGAATGTTCTCGATGAATGTAATGATCAAAAGGGCTGTATTGCTCTGTGACTTGATATAAGTTTTGAAGACTAGAAAAAGTGGTTTCCTTCGAAAATGATGACGATTATTTGCTTCTAACAATGCTAAGAACTTTTGGAAAATGGGAATTTTTTAAAACAGTTTTGTCAATGCTGTTATTTTCTTGGGTAACTGTTACTTCTCTCTACTCATAAACTACAATATATCATGAGTGGTATTGCTTTGAAGGTGACATTTTTACCCTAAATCCCCAAACAGCAAGACTGAATAAAATTCTAAACTTTTGGCCTGTGGTTGATCTGTATTCTACCCCCAGGCACATAGTTTATTAAGTATGTTTTTTGGAACATAAGTTTGAATCCCTCTTTGTCTATGTAATGGAGACAACTGTTATGAGGCAAATTCAAAAAAAGCACTTACTTCTGTGATTATTAATTCAATAAGCATAAAATAAGTCATAGCAATTGCTATTTTGTACTGAGAAAGAAAATCAAGTCTTCACTGAGGCTGGGTGGGACAGCTTTAAAAAGGCATCTTCATAGACACTTTGAAATCTTACCACAGAGACAGATGTCAACTTTTCATAAAAGACACTCAGTTTTGTTTTGGGATTTTTTTTTTTTTTTTTTTTTTTTGGCAATTAGCAGAATATGGAAGTATTGATTTTCTAATGAGTCCTCATGCTATAACTATTGTCTTCCACATATGTATATTTTAGGGTATTTCTTAGGATATTTTTATCATTGAAATAGGATAATTCCTGATATTTAGAGTCTATGCGGGTAGCTTAATGAATTTCTATAGGATTCATTTCCAAAACATGAAATTCGTGAAATATTAAAGCATGTCTCATTTATTTCAGAAAATGAAACACCCTGGTGTTGAAATTACATAGTCACATCAGAAATGTCACAAAACAGACCATTTTCCTGTAATACATCACTTTTCTGTTTAGATTGAAAGTGATAAAGAGGGCAAGGCAAAATAATAGATGATATTCTTCATCCTTACTGCTTTTTTACTCTAAAAATTCCCCACAGACATCTGTTATCTACACATCAGGTTGTTGAAAGTGAGTGACATTTTTCTTTTTTATTTGAGAAAAAAATTATGGAAGTGCCGAGCAAAGTTAATTTAAAAACATACGGTGATATTAGTAAAACACCTATTTAAATACTAAATCCTGATTATCTTTTGCATTTATGGACTTGGGTTAGGTTTCTAGCTCTATAGTGTAAGCTTCAGAATAAGCTTTACTGCTCAAAGTAAAGTGGAAACTTAGACTGTGCAAGCAAGGTGAGATCAAAATTGTACCAATTAAAAAAATATATTTCTAGAATATTAAGCATATTCTCCCTTGAAAGTAGATTGAGGTTAACAGTAACTTTTTCTAATTTTAGTAATGTATTTGCCTCTTGTCTATTTCTTGTGTTTATATATATTCTTGAGCACTCTAAAAACTGACATCAATGCATAAACATTTTGAGTAAGGGAATGCGCCGTTAGAGATAAAGAAGAATTTCTTTCTATTTAAGTTAGACCTGAAGTATTCTAGGGGTGGTTGATTTGACAGGTGAATGTTCTAGAGATTAAGGAAGATGATTCTTTTACAACATCTCAGAATGTGAATGTAGAGTATTTTTTTGTATTTTCTTACTAGAGAGACTTAACAAAACATAATTTATTTCAATTACATATAATTTAGTTCCTTTCCAACTACAGATTGGACTCCAATCAAAGCTGACTTATATGTAAGCAGAATAGGTGGCCCCTCTGTGAGGTATTATTTTAAAATCTCTAAGAAGCAATTATATACACAAACTTAGTGATGCCAGAAATCTCTAAAATGGGGACAATTATTTTTGTAGCAAAATTTGAGTTAATGTTTTAAATGGATAGAAATAGAAAATTAATGACTCATCTGAAGTAAAATATTATATATAAATATAATGCTACTAATATTGCTATGATTGCATTCACATGAAGAGATAAATTACTATTAAATTAGGTCATATCTAAGATCAAATTTTGTAGAAGGTATGGAAAGGAGGCCTAGGGGCTTATCAGATCTTGAAAGAGGGGATGGGGAGGATGGGCATCTAGGAGGAAACAGGCAGAGAATAAGAGCATCCATGAGATAGTAGCAGATAGTGTTTAATTTTATTCCAGATGCCAGATTGTTACATAAATAGCAAACAAAAAATGTGAACTTGAATTATTTTCTCTGTGAAACCCCAAATATTAATTCATCTCAGTCCTTTATATCACAATTGTCAGTAATACTGTGTCCTATGAGAGGTTCTGAAAGAATTGCTTGTGAGTTACACCCCACCAGCTCTACATATCCCAACCCTACTGGTTAGTGTTTCCACTGAGATAAACACTTTGTCAAATTGGACACTTCATACAAATACAATTGTTTCCTTGGAGAATAAAGTTGTAATAATAATACTACTAAACCATTATCAGGAGAAATAAAATGCCATATAGGGAACAAGAGGGCACATAGCAAAAGGAAGAAAATTAGAAGCACCTAAAGGTGAAAGAGAGATTCCACATAGTGACCACTCTTCTGAATTTGCTTTATATCCATTATTTATCTAAACATACCCAGGGCAGAATTTAGCCTTTTAACTGTAACATTCAAGTAAAACAGCATGTACACACATTCCACAATTCCAAAGTTGAATGTCTACTTTATCTTTTATTTATATTTATCTCATATGTGATGACAGAAATGCTTTCAAACTGGGGTCTTGAAAGGATTAATCTTATAGATACTAGCTCAGTGCCTGTCAATTAATACGTATCCAAGTGCTATTTCCTTCCACACTTTAAATTTATTTCTCAGGCCAATTTTGTTTGCCATTTTCTACTCATTTTTTGCCAAGGACAGACAGAAAAAAAGGTATCCATGATACCATGGTTTCTCACTAAAACTGGCAACTCTCTGGGACAAGAGTCAAGCACTGAGCAGTGACTCAGGTGCACTCAATTTGGAGATATACATAGTATAAGTTTTGAGCCAGAAAGAGTCAGCTTTAATTCCTACTTCTGTTTCCTTGGGTAAAGAATGTGTTTCCTCTGAGTTTCTGAATCATCGTCTTTAAACTGAGGAAGATGATTCCTACCTTATAGAGATATTCAATTTATAAAAGTTGATAATGATTCTAAACATTTAGCATGCTGCCTAACATGAAGCACTTTCCTTATAATAACTTGGAAAAATGGTAAATCAGAGTTATGGAGCTGGCTTTTAAAAACAAGTTTGATTTTCACCAACTCACTTAATGTTTTTACATTTAATTTTCTCTATTATTGTAAACACTGACAATACAATAGTTCATTCTCTTCCCTAATCCATCATGGCATTAGAGTTGAATCAATGAGACAGTAGATGTACATGACTTTAGAAAAGCACAATGTTGTATTCATATGGAAAGTGATTGATAATATTTTTTTTCTCTGAGCTTTGGTTCAAACTTAATCATAAAAACTACCAACTTTATAAAAATAATTATCACTTTAAAAACTTAAATGTTTCCTAAGAGATACATGTTAAAATATTTAGATTTGAAATCTCAAGTCTACAACTTATTTTCAAATAGTTCAACAAAAACCGTCTACCTACCTATCCAGTCATCTGTCAATAAATGAAGCCCATGTGGCAAAATACTGATGATAAAATATTTAAAAGGTGTACAAATATTTACTGAGACAATTTCAACTTTTTTATAGGTTTGAAATTTTGCAAAATAATAGTGTTAACGAAGCATGAATAAAAGTTATCTGTCTTTATTGTCTTTATTTGGTTGATAATTAGAACATTTTTGATGACTAGCTATTTAATCTTCTTTCATGTTTGTACCTACTGATTTGTTTTTCTAAGACCACCAGAGCTGGCACAAAAGAACCAGCGAGTAGGCAAGGGTAGGAGCAAAACTGCAAATTTATTTTGGTCACCTAGCTTCAGGGAAGTAGGTGGGTAGGGAGAGGTCTGTCTGCCTCCGGCAAAGAAGGCCGACAGAGTCCCCTGGTGGGGCTCTCGGGCGGGGTTCCTGATACAGTCCCGACATCCCAACAGGAGTGGGGCTGGGAAGTCCCCGCGTGGCGACCGTCCAGAGCGGCTTTTCTAGCGGTGGGAGGGCAATAGGCGGGGCACGGGCGTGTCGGGGGGCGTTCCACAGGTGCGACCAGGTAAATCTTGGTCTCTTTGGATTGACGTCACCTGGCGTATGCCCGGTTGGTCTGCACCTTCCCGGGTCGCCAGCTGCATTTTCGCTCGCGCAGGAAAAGTTGGTGAAGAAGAACCTGGAAGTGCACCATCTTGCCTCCGTTCATCCAAACAGTCCAACCTTTTATTGATAATAGTGATAAGGGGTGCCGTGGTCTGTCTGGCTACTTCCTGCTGTTAAGGGGCATCTTTAAGGTCGGGGTCTATGGTTGGTATTTGGACGTACGGATGAAGAATAAAATAAGGCACAGTATTAGTATAGGAATGAGGAATGGAAGCATTTGTTGGAATATGGGCAAAACCCAGAAGGATGGTCCTGGCAAGGTTGGGGAGTATGAGATAGTTAAGAAAATTTAGTAAGTTTGAGGCGAGTGGGGGAAAGCCAAACTGATTTCCACTGATTGCTTTCGGTAGGGGCCCTTTTTAGTTGGGAATGAGGAACAAGTGCGCAAAGTAGTTGTTGGCTAGGCAGCAATTATGGAGTGGAGTTTTTTGTGGAGTGGATGGCTTTCCGTCTACTCCTACTACAGAGATATTGGATGGAAGGCTAGGTCCAGAGAAGGACGGCAAAACAGAATAGGTAGCCTCGCTGTTCATTAAAAAAATTGTCTTACCCGCTAACAGGAGAGTTACCCGCGGCTCGGCGAGGGGGATGGGGGTCCCCGAGTCTCGGCACCTTCAGTTGTCGTCATCCAGATGTAGGAGCTGGAAGGAGCTCCCAGGATCCTGGGAAAGGGGGTCACGTGGAGACGCGGCACCTGTTCTCAGGGTGGGGCAATCAGACCTCCAGTGTCCTCCCTGCTGGCAAGCAGGGCAGGGGGTTGCTGGTGGACAAGGGTTAGGACATTCACTGGCCCAATGTCCTGATGCCTTGCACTATAGCAAGGCTGCGTTGGGGCTCGGGGACCTTGCGGACACCTGTTGGCATAGTGTCCTGCCTTGCCTCACTTACAGCAGGCTCCTTTTGTAGCTCTGGAGTCTGTGGGGTGTGTGCTCTCTGGCCTGGGGTTACGACTAGGCTGTAAAGCCGCTGCTAGGAGCTGAACCTTCTGTTCAAGGCGAGCTTGCCGTCTCCTCTCTGGAGTTATAGACCTTAAAGGCTAATTTAACTAGGTCTTGTATTGGTGTCTGAGGACCATCCTCTACATTTTGAAGTTTTTTTACGAATGTCAGGAGCTAATTGAGAAATGAAATAAGATGCCAAAATGGTGGCCCCTGTGGGGGAGGATGGATCTAACCGGGTATACTGGGTTAGAACCTCAGTCAGTTTAGGGTAGAGGTTAGGATAACCTGGAGGTCATGCCAAGTTAAGTCATAGGCCTGACAAAGGTATCTAAATTCCTTTATGTATATGGTAGGATTAGCTGAGAAATCACCTAAACGCTTCTCAATTTTGGAAAGATCAGCCAGTGAGAAAGGGGCATGTACTCTGACTACCCCCTTTGCCCCAGCTACCTCTCACAAAGGTGCTAACACTGTCGGAGGGTGTGGGCACAGATAGGGGACTCAAGACAGCCAGTTGGGGGCCCCGAAGGAGGTACGGGACTGAGTGGATTACTAGTAGATAAGGAGGAGGGAGGAGGAGTCTGGGCAGGAAGGGAAGGGGTGGAGAGAGCGGGGAGAGAAGGAGGAGTATAGGGCAGATCGGGAGGAGAGCGTCAGGCCCAAAAGCCTTGTATGTAATTAATTTCAGACCACTTGCCTAGCTGCTGGCAGAAATTGCTGAGGTCGATCACGCCACAGTGGAAAGGAAAATTAACCGCTTCCTCCTAAGGTCTTGTTCAAGCTGTAAGGTTTTTAAATTGGCTAGGAGGCACCCTAAGGGGGTGCTTTTTGGAAATTTGGACTGGGGGTTTCCCGTTTGTCTCCTCTTTACTTACACAATGGACACAATGGAAATGGAAGTGGATCTCTGCCTGGCTTCAAAGCGTCCTTTGGAACCAGCAGAGACAGACTGGAGGCTCATGGAGCCAAAGTGGAGATTACCTTCAGGCGGACGGACGTCTCCGTCCTGAACGGGTCTCCCGAGCCACATGGTGGCTCAAAAGTGGGCCTCGGACCTGCGCAGGATTTCTGGCCGAGGGAGGTAAAGAGGAGACAAGGGCACTTACCCCAGAGAGGCCGTGAGTGTGAGGGAAGCGGGTCTCAGGTCCTGGTCCGTCTGCCACGTGGGAGCAGGAGGAGGTTCCTCAACCCTTAGAGGCCTGAGGAGGGGTCTCCTCCCGGGTCTTCGGCACCAACTGATTTGTTTTTTCTAAGACCACCAGAGTGGGCACAAAAGAACCAGCGAGTAGGCAAGGGTAGGAGCAAAACTGCAAATTTATTTTGGTCACTAAGGTGTGGGGGAGAGGTCTGTTGGCCTCCGGCAAAGAAGGCCGACAGAGTCCCCCAGTGGGGCTCTCAGGTGGGGTTCCTGATACAGTCCCGACATCCCGACAGGAGTGGGGCTGGGAAGTCCGCGCAGTGGCGACCGTCCGGAGCGGCTTTTCTAGGAGTGGGAGGGCAATAGGCGGGGCACGGGCGTGTTGGGGGGGGCGTTCCACAGGTGCGACCAGGTAAATCTTGGTCTCTTTGGATTGACGTCACCTGGCTTATGCCCGGTTGGTCTGCACCTTCCCGGGTCACCGGCTGCATTTTCACGCGCTCAGGAAAAGTTGGTGAAGAAGAACCCGGAAGTGCACCATCTTGCCTCCGTTCATCCAAACACCTACTATGTGTGACCCATAGAGCTAAGCCTCTACATGTATCATCTTATTTAACCCCTACAGTTTTGAAAGGAAGACATCACATTTTTCAAATGCAAAAACTGAAATCTCAAGACGATTAGTGACTTGTCTCATAAGCAGCAGGGCTACATTCTACTGAGAGAGAGAGAACTTAGTAAGGAGAAAATCTATGTCAAACATCTTAAATTTTTGAAAATAGTTACTAAAGTTTTTAAATATAATTTCAGACTCAATGCTACCTCTCAAAGAACACTATTGCAATAAATAAAGGTCTATATAACACATGAAGGCCTATAAAATATGTTTACTAAATCATTGTGTTAATGGTAATTTCTTCTTATTCATGTTGTTTTTTACTAAACATCCAAGTGTGATTCTCAGGAGATGTAGAGAATAGGGTAGGTGGACTGAGTTGTAGCTGAGGGTTGTGTTAGGACTCTGAGCCAAACCTAAGCCATCATATCCCCTGTGACCTGCACATACACATCCAGATGGCTGGTTCGTGCCTTAACTGATGACATTCCATCACAAAATGAGTGAAAATGGCCTGTTCCTGCCTTAACTGATGACATTACCTTGTGAAATTCCTTTTTCTGGCTCATCCTGGTTCAAGCACCTTGTGACCCCCACCCCTGCCTGCCAGAGAACAACCCCCTTTGACTGTAATTTTCCTTTACCTACCCAAATCCTATAAAACGGCCCCACCCCTATCTCCTTTCGCTAACTTTCTTTTCAGACTCAGCCCACCTGCACCCAGGTGATTAAAAAGCTTTATTCCTCACACAAAGCCTGTTTGGTGGTCTCTTCACACAGATGCGTATGACAGGTTGTTTTTGTTTTAAAAAATGTTGTTTTTTCACCTACCAGTGAGGACTTACATCTTTCTTTCTTTGCTCAGTCATCTTTATTGAAAGTAAAGCAGAAGGAAATTAGGGCTATGGTGTAGATATAACATCCTAGACCAAGGAATAAACAAAAACACCATAAGTGCTTCTGCTCGCCCTTGTCCTCTCTCTCTCTCTCTCTCTCTCTCTCTCTCTCTCACACACACACACACACACACACACACACACACACACACATGGAGGGAGGGAGAGAGAGAGAGAGATTTACTTCCTGATCTGGGTTGTAAACCATTTTTTTTCTACAGAATTTTCTTTCCAATTATAGAAGACTAGGAATATACTCTCAGAAATGACAAATTTTAATGTACCTATTTATGATACTGTGAAGGATTTATACAGTAATCCTGCCTAACTTGAGATTCCTTTTTACCGCCTCATTCTTTATTTTATTTTGTTTATTTTGGCAAGTTATTCCAGAATTTTAGAAGGTCAAAAAACCAAAGTCTTTTAAAGAAAAACCAGGCAGTGGTAGAATTAAGACATTTAGAAGATGTAGAAAATTAACTACAGTAATGGTGAAGGGATATACGAAGAGATTAAGGGAATAGGATTCAGAGTTCCCAAATGGTGTATCAGAACTTCTACTGATCAGCTGGGCAAGAAGGAACTATTCAGTAATATTTAGATAATAATAGTATGTGTGCAAAAATAAATCTAACTTTTGTATTTCTTATAAAGCCAAGAAGAAAAATGTGAAAAGTAAAAGATTAGTAAAATATGTCTAAGTACTATTAACTTTTTCGTATTTGTCATTTCTTTATGAATTGTCACCGATATTTAGATTAATGAGAAGTGTAAATGCTTTTAACTCAAATTAAGTCATTAAGCTACACTTGATTTTTAATATGACTTGCTATTTGTATTCCCACTTCGTTTGTTAAAAATGAAAAATTTAACTTGTGCTAGTAATTAAGAGTGTTGTTAGGATAGAAACAACTTAAATTATGTGACTAAAATAATTAACATGGATTATATGCAGATATGTTTAGTATGATTTCTGAAATTATACAATAGAGGAGTCATTTTATATTCCACAGTGGAAACAGTTAGTGAACTGTGTCAGGCCTCTGAGCCCAAGCCAAGCCATCGTATCCCCTGTGACTTGCATGTGTACGCCCAGATGGCCTGAAGTAACTGAAGAATCATAAAAGAAGTGCAAATGCCCTGCTTTGCCTTAACTGATGACATTCCACCACAAAAGAAGTGAAAATGGCCAGTCCTTGCCTTAAGCGATGATATTATCTTGTGAAATTCCTTTTCCTGGCTCATCCTGGCTCAAAAAGCTCCCCCACTGAGCACCTTGTGACCCCCACTCCTGCCCGCCAGAGAACAACCCCCCTTTGACTGTAATTTTCCTTTATCTACCCAAATCCTATAAAACGGCCTCACCCTTATCTCCCTTCACTGACTCTCTTTTGGGACTCAGCCCACCTGCACCCAGGTGAAATAAACAGCCATGTTGCTCACACAAAGCCTGTTTGGTGGTCTCTTCACATGGACGTGCATGACAAACTGTTTTTGAAATCTATTGCCTTTGAAAACTGCTTTATTCTAACTAAAATACCCCCATATCAATACTTCTTAGTCTTTTGTCGATGCTGAATATTATTTACCCAGAAATTTCTAAATCAGCCTGAAATCTCAGTAAGACAGACAGCTCACATGCTACCTTATACTTCAATTCAGTTTCTCTGGCAGTGAGATATACATGCAGAGAGAGAGGAGATAGAGAAATATATCCACATATGCACATACATATAATTAACACTTTTCACATCTTATAATGTAAGTTTCTTAAGCATGTATTAGCTTCAGTGCAGTAATGTTACTAAAAAGTGTGCATTGAAACCAGCCCCACAAGGCAGAGCTCATAATCAGGTCCATATTTGCAGCACGAACATCAAGAAAAGCTGAGGCTGAGGGAGGCTACTACAATCCTAAAAACAAAGAACTTTTGCAATGAGGTGCCTAATCTAGATGTAATGATGAATCACATGAAATACCAGCAGGACAGCGTAAGTAGCTGAAACTATAGCAAGCAAGGGTACTTAAGATACAACCAGCAATGAACTTTAAGTACACTAGATTTCAGCTATAATGTACCTTACCTCTGTGGTTCAGAGTGAAATTATCAAGTGAATTTATGCTAAGGTCACAGAAAACTATCCTTATATAAAGAACCCAGATGGAACACACAATTTCACGACTCTGAAGATATTATGTTATACCTATACTGTTCACTAAATAAGGTCACTTTGGCAATGATTGGATCTTTGTATACTTTCAGTAATTGCATTCAAGCTGATAATAGTCACTTGTCTAAGTAAGGATAGTCTGCAAGTCAAAATATCTTCCCCTTTACATGATATTGCCTAACGTGAGAAAAGCAATTCTACAAACAAATGCATACTTTCCAAATTGAGTCTGAGTAACAAAACTAATCATTAGAATGATGGTGGGGATGATGATGGTGCTCACAGTGATAAACTTGGGACTTTCCTGTATTCAAGGTATGATGTACTATACATACTTGGTCTCATTCAATTATTACAAAAATTCTAATAAAATAATCGCACCTCTAATTTAGACGAAGGAACTTAAGGCTTTGAAAACTGAAATAACTTGTGCAAGATTTAGCTGCTGATAAATGTCAAAGGTAAGATTCACACTTTAATCTGTTGGCTTTCAAAAGTCGTGCTCTTTTACTACACTGTACTTAGTGTGCTGTCTACAGCTGGCATTAGTCGCAGTAAAACCCAGTTGTCACTTTTTCCCTTAAAACAAATAAGTGAAAGGAAGGTAAGTATTTGCTGCACAGGTACTAGGATTCTTCCTTTTGCACCAAGAGTAGCAGGGATCCCATATTTTGTTTCAAGGGTGAGTGTCTATGTGTATTCTGAATCATTGTCAGGAGGAGGAACCACACAAATGTAGATGGGGCTCAACAACTCTCAAGGAATAAGCAGGCCACACTTCTATAAATTAACCTATTATTAACAGGTTACAACCTATTGTTATTAAGATCTGTATTAACACATATTGATGGAGAGGCTACTCAGTGGATATAGCTCCTTCATGGAGATGGCATATGATGAATCCTTGAAAGATGAGGGACAAGTGATATTAAGTGTTGGCTCAGCCTCAAGCAGTTTCTGTACCTATCCCTCTGTAGCTGGTTGTATTCAAGACCATTAGTCACCAAGTTTTTCCCAAGTAAACCATCACCTTTCCCCATCTTAACCCAGCCGACTTTCATGGATATCCCAGATACTGGTTACTCCAGGCCTTTGGTTTTCTTTTCATTCTGTGGTTCACCACAGAGTCTAAAATATATGTGTTTTTCATGTTTTAACATTTTTAAAATCAATAGGCACCTTTCATTCTGTAGAGTCTTAAAATCAGCTACATAGCGGTGATGATTTAGTTATCTGTACACATGTGAACTTTTTCATAGTTGTGCATATATTGTGATATATTATAGAGTTAAGGTATAAATTAAAAGCATGTTTTAAATGAATTTAAATAACATGGTAAGAAAATATTGTCATAATTACAGAATGTTTTTCTTGATATACTCAAAACAATGGCATGACATAGTCTATAAGATCTGAGTATACAAAGAACAGTACTATCAAGGTACAAACCCTACGATTTGCTTCCTTCAGCACTTTTCTTACTTCTGTTTGCAATAGTCTCGCCTTTCAGTTACAGCTTAATTGAGGCATACTTTACATAACATTTCTCCTTTCCAAATTTGCAATTTGAAAATTTATAGTAAATTTTAAAAATTGTGTATCAAAATTTACTTAAAAGATATTTTCACCACCTCAAGAAAATGTCTTGTGTTCGTTTGTAGCTGATTCCTAGTCCCATACCCAAACTTAGGCAACTACTTTTATAGACTTGTCTTTTCTATTAATTCCATATAAGTGGAGTAATAAAATAAATGGTCTTTCATGTCCAAACTCTTTCACTTAGCATAATATTGAGGTTTCTTTTGTAGCTTCTGTCAGGATCAATGGGTAGCTTCACAACTGAGATAATTAGCACCACACCATTCTGTGACAGACTGTCATGCTTCTATGCCCTAAGAGCAGGTGGAAAGAGCATAGGCTTCATAATTAGAAGTAAATTGCGTTTGAACTTTGGCCCCTGGAAAATGCATTTACATTTTTTTTTTTTTTTTTTTTTTGAATGGAGTCTTGCTCTGTCCCAGGCTGGAGTACAGTGGCATGATCTCAGCTCCCTGCAACTTCTGCCTCCCAGGTTCAAGCTATTCTCTTCCCTGAACCTCCTGAGTAGCTGGGATTACAGGTGTGCGCCACCATGCCTGGCTAATTTTTGTATTTTTAGTAGAGACAGGTTTTCATCATGTTGGCCAGGCTGGTCTCGAACTCCTGACCTCATGATCCACCATCTTCAGCCTCCCAAAGTGCTGGGATAACAGGCATGAGGCACCGTGCCCAGCTGTGTTATACTTTAAGCACAGAGTTTCTTCATTAACAAAATAGAGAAAAATATAACTGACTTTCAGGGTTGTTGTGACAATTAAGCAAAATTAAACCTTAGTCTGATCTTAAGTAATGAAAATTTTAACTATATTTTTGAATAGGATTTGTGATGAAGAGACCTTGGTACCAGAATTATCTTATCCAAGAGGACCAAAAACAAACAAAATGCAGTAAGTAATTTCCCTGCAATTTCCCTCCATCTATCCCTGTTTATATCTTCCCTAGTTTCTATCACTTTCTTTCATTCTTTCAAGAAAATTCAAAATTCTGCCACTGCCATATCTCTATTGTTTACCAAAAAAGATATTCATGCTTTTTTCCTCTTAAGTCTTAGAAGTTCTTAAAAATTGAAATTATTTTTGAACAGGTATGAGTTACACTTATTTAAATGAGAAAAAGCTGAGGAAGTTAGCAATATTTGCCTTGAAGGAGAAGTGATGAATAAGAAGCATGCAGCTGTCTCTAAATGTATGTGAAGGGCTGTCTCAGGAAAGGGAAATTATACTTGCTTTGACTCCAACCTAAATGAAAAGATGGCAGAATGGTAGCTTTCATCCCAATATTAGAAAAAATAGTTTGTATTATTTAAAAAGTATTTATTATTTGACTCTTTTCATCATGTATTCAGATTGCTCTCCAATAATCAGAAATGTTCAACATCAGAATGGGCTATCTTAGGACATACTGGATTCTTCATCATTGAAGGTCAGGTGTAAACAGTTGTTAATCATTTCAAAAGCAGTATTTCTTGAATGGCTTGGAAGACAGACTTACTTAATGGTCACACAGTTCTTCTCAATCATAAAATCCCAAATCTATGGGTTTTTTTGTAGAAGATTTTAATGATCTATACATTGGAGTTACAGATGGTGGAATCTCAGGATGGCAAGAAAAATATTTTGGAGCGTGAGTGGTTCCAACCAACTGCTCCTTTTTTTTTTTTTTTTTTTTGCCGGCAAAACTATCAAAACATAAAACCTGCACCCCTGGCAATGTGTTTATGTTACAGTTAACAAAAGGGAAGGCAATTGTTTCTGAAAGTGACTGTTTTGCTTCAAGAATCTGAAACTAAATGTATGTATCTCAAGGGAAATAGAGAAAACCTACACAGTGTGGACATCTGTTCTATTTTATTGTATTTTTCTGCTAATCATACCAATCTCTTCTCAAAGCAAAACACTTATTCCTTTGGGGGATTCACTTTCCTCATTTTCATGTAGGTCTCAGGAGGCTATCATTTGAATATCTCGTTTATAGAAATAGGAATGCAACCTAATAATTGCTAATCATTATATCCTTCCGCCTTTCTTCTGCTTTCACAGCGATGGATCAAGGGATGGTTTCATTATTCACTGACTCCCTGAAAGTCTCCCTTTTCTCCTGGTTTATAAAACTCAGGTAACATAACCCTTCATTTCTTGGTAGCCAAGTTTCCTTTTATAAAACCAGGAAAAAATAAGAGCAGAGTCAAGAGGATCTTGGAGAGCAAATGAATAACAGAATTTTAAAAAATTTTAAAAATTATGTATTTTGTATTTGTGATGTTTCAGAGGCCAACTCAACCCCTTTTCTCCTCAGTTAGGTGAGTTAATGCATTTCCAACTCTTTTCCACTTAGTTTCCTTGGAATAGATCTCTTTCATATGCAGCTTGCACTCTAATACAACGCTACCAGTGATGAAAAGTATTATCTGTGTTTAGGTGGGATGGCAGGAAATGAAAATTTCTTTATTCCTAAGGAATTGAATGATAATAATGATGCTTGTTATTGAATCATGTTTGAACTATCAACCCCTGAGCTTTCAAAGACCTTGTTAGAGACGCTTGAGTTTTAATAGCCAGAAATTTGGAGTATGTAGGCTGCTTCTCACATCCTTTCAAAATATCCAGCAGAAAACAGAAAGATTCCAATTGAACACATTTGGGAGCAACAGGGAGGACAAGAGTTTTGATAAAGATACGGACATTTGAGGACAAAGAGAAAAACAGGAACTTGATATCCTTGGGTCCTCCCAAATATCTCCTGCTGAGCACCAAATTATGTAAAAGGTAGAGATTCAACTGAAAGTGACTTTCTCTGGAGGCACGGCAGCAGAATAGCAGACACAATTTACCAATGCCTTGCTGCTCTAGCCAAATAATTTCTTCATTTTATGTCTGAGCAAACTACAAACACAGAGACATTTGGTTGATATCTAAGCCACCTACCATTGACAAGAGACCAAAATTGCAAAAAAAAAAAAAAATAGAATATAGGTTTAAGGACCATTACTCAATAGGATTTCTGGCTATGAACCAATGGAGCACACTAGAATTGACACATAAGGCAGCTACAGTGCTTTCAGTGTTGGGTTGACCAATAAAACCCAAGCTTGTCAACAGTAACATCACCAAAGTAAAAGAAAGATGAGCTATCTGTACTATATGATATAAACATGGCAATAGGGAAGACTTAGTTAAGTTATCCTTTTTTCCCTCCAATAGTACTTACTGAGAATTGTGTTGTGATTTCAATGATCATTGATCCATTGATATCAAAATCAGATAGAATAAATCTGGATTATAGATCCAGGATTTGGTGCTGGATGTGGTAACTGAATATCCCTCTGTACGTTTTGTCTTGGGTCAAGTGCATATTTTTGTTATATTCAGAACAGGTGTATTAGAGGAGATTTTTGAAAATATATTTATATGAAAACTAGAAAATCCATTCTAAGCACAGATTTTATTTAATGTATCTCACAAAAAAAGACATTTATATTGCTGGAGAAATTTACACTAAATGCCACTAATTCTTTAACGAGAGAATTTCAAACATTCATCTGAAAAGTATCCTGGTGCTAAAAGAAAAAAATGGTTCATTACCCTTGAAAGTCAAACAATTTGGTAAGTATTACTTCACTGACAAAACTCAAGTTATGTTTCCCTTCCCAAAAAAAAAAAAAAAAAAAAAAAAAACACAAAGAGGTTGTATCTTTTAACGCGTGAATTTAAGTGTTTGGCAACACTATTACGGAAAATGTACACAGTTACTAAGAAATATATGATTAAAGAGTGTGAAAACAATAAAACCTGTGAGAAAAGGCCAAAAGAGTCTGGATGGTGAAAAAAAAGAAGAATTTGTCTGTGTATGGGAAAAGAAAACTTTCTGAAAACCAACTGAGATGGGACAATTGCATGCTAATTGCCTACCAATTACAAACAGTAAAATCATGTCAATGAGCTCCCTAAATTGCTGTTATTTTCTGTTTTCATTAAGGTTTTAAAATTATCCTTTTATTCCATTCACAGTTCTTTGCTGGCTACAGAATTTTATTACCCTCTTCATCCCCAAACACACTTTTTTTTTTTTTTTTTTGGACATTACAGTTCAAATTTAAAAGCTTAGTTGGGAAAGAAGAATTTGAAGAAATCTGACAACTTCTTTTCAATAGAAAATTTTCTCACTGAGCAATTTAGTCCATTCAAGATCAACCACAGCAAAGCCTTCCCTTAATGATCAATATTGTTCTCCACTGATGCCCTGACCTCATCAGAGTAGTTAGTCCTGCTTGATTGGATTGGAAACTGTCTTCCAAACAATTGTTTGAATTTTAATTATTTGCTGTCTAAAGGTGTAACATCTCTGCCAGTAAATATCACTACTTACATAGATAGTGGGTGAGATTCAAGCTAAACTTAAAAATTTTTTAATGAAATCAGAGGCGGTTAACTTCCTTACAAATGAATTCCAGGAGATCATCCTACTTGGCATTTGCTTCTATCACTATCACCATTTCCTCCCACTCCCTGGTTTCATACTGAGATTGTTTCCTGACTCAAGTTTAGCCAGGCTCCTGTGAGCTCTCTTTTCTATCAAGCCCTGCATTTTGGGCTTCCTTATTTCTTTCTTGTTGTTTTATTGTTTGAATGCAAGAAACCTGCTAACTCAGTTTAGGGAGAAGGGAATCCCCCATTCTTGATATCTCATTCCCCTAGATATCTAATAAAATTCCTCAGCTCCCACCCTTAATATCTAATCACTCTGGGCTGTCTTCAGCGAGAATCCCCCCTTACTTCCATTGTTGCTTTGGTGATTGTCCACCTGCTGACGTCCACTCTGATAGCTGGCTATAAATCCTTGTTCATTCTTACAGTATTTAGAATTGAGCCCAGTCCTATACTGAAGACTCTTCTAGCATATTGCAATAGTCCCTGAATAAAATCTGTTTGTACTGTCTAACTAAAATACTTCTCTGAATTTATTTAACAATCTACTATATCCGTATTTTTCCCCCTGGTCAGTAAAACTAAACAGCCCCCAGCATGTACTACCCAGGTATAATCTTTCCTTCTACTTCCAAATTCAATTTAAAAGTCTCTCTTCTTAAAGATAGCAAAGGGGCCCAGAATAAGCCACTGTGGCATAAAAATTATTTGAGAGGAAGGCATTTGAGTTTCTGAAAATTCCTATCTGCCTAAAAATGAATCCTCCAAAAGAAATCAACTGTCATAAATCTCCTCCCATGCAGCAACTATAATCTTCTCAAGATAAGAATTCATTCAGCACCACTCTCAAAGAGACACTGTCACAAAACTATCATATCCCTCATCTATTCTCCTAAGGACCCATGTACTTTTACAAAATGTCATTTGTTATTCCATAGGTTGCCTTTCTTCTCTCTTTCAAGTCATGTGTTTTTCCAGCAGTGCCCCTTCACCCTCTCCATCCCTATTAAGATATAAGCCCCCAATTCTAATCACTTTGAATCACATTTCTTCATAAACTTCCATACAAACATAATTACATCTTGTTTTTTTCTCTTGTGAATCTGTCTTTTGTAATTTACTGCCTAATGTCTACACTTACTAAATTTAAAAGGGTAAAGGGAAAGCATTTTCTCCCCTAAGTAGTATTTCGGGTCAAACTCTCCCCGTAATATTCCCACATAGCCATAGCTAGGATCCCATCATATGATAGAGATAGATAGATAGATAGATAGATAGATAGATAGATAGATAGATAGATCTTATTTTATTATATTTATGTTACTAGGAAGTGTGGGGCACTCAGTTCTTAGTCTTCTTAGAAGAATTTGGCCAAGAGACCAATTAGTAAAGTAACCAAAAGGTTTATTAAGTAAATAAGAGTATCCTCCAAGAAAGGAGCAGGCTAACCGGGCTGGGAACTATAGGAAGAGTTCTGCATTGCGGTTTTTATAATGTCAGGCTGCTTATTTAAGTTCCCACCTCTGCCTTAAGTCTCTGCTTTGTCTTTGTCCAGTTTCTCTGTCTTAAGACAGCTTAATGTCAGTTGATGCGTGTGCATGGGGCCTGGTGATCAATATGAATTCTACCCAATGGCAGCATTGCTCATGACCACCACCCCGGGAAGGTCGTATAGCCATTGAATCTGTACTTATTGTGCCTGAATACCTCTTAGGAATGTCCACTTTGCCGTTCTTCCTTTCTTATTAGTATGCAGCTACATTCAGACAGGTTAACTGCAGAATGAGTGATTTGGGGGCATCTTAAGGACACTTCAGAGCATTCCCTTCTGCGTAGGTATTTCCCCTCCTCTCTGCTCATATTTAGCACACATGTTTGAGGTGGTCTCTTCGGTGTGAGATTTTTCAGAGCTTTCTCCACCAGGAGCTCCCTTTCCTGCTCATGTCTAACTATCTGCCTACTCTAATGTTGATAATATATAAACTGTGTTTTTCTTCTTCAAATAAACTCTGAGTTTAAACATAAAAATTGGCCAGATTTACAGGCTCACGCTGTAATCCCAGCACTTTGGGAAGCCGAGACGGGTGAATCACGAGGTCAGGAGATCGAGATCATCCTGACTAACACAGTGAAACCCCGTCCTACTAAAAATACAAAAAAAATTAGCCAGGTGTGGTGTGGGTGCCTATAGTCCCAGCTACTCGGGAGGCTGAGGCAGGAGAATGGCGTGAACCTGGGAGGTGGAGTTTGCAGTGAGTCGAGATCGTGTCACTGCACTCCAGCCTGGGCGACAGAGCAAGACTCCATCCCAAAAAAGAAAAAACAAAAAACATACAAATTGTGTCATATTTATTGTTAAAACTGCTTTATTTCTTATAAAGTATATGAAACAAAGCATGCTTAATATCTGTTGAATGAAATATACAAATAAATGCATTTATTGTCTCATAAAGGGACTGTCAGCACAGTCAAAACACTGCCCTATCTTCTAAGTTCCTTGATTTTAACACTGAGATTTGATAACTGTCAGTATATGATCAATGTAACATGGTATCTAAAACTTGCAACAATCCCAAAATCCTCTTAAGGATTTGTAGATTTTGTAGATTAAAGATATATGTGAACTATGTTATTTCATTTTATTAACTAGAGGATGTAACTATGAATTAACACATTTAATAAAATCATCTTTGACCAGTTGCTGTGACTTTTAACATAATAATCCAAACCTTATTTTCTTCGTTACACTTAAGATAAACTGTTTTTTGTTTGTTTGTTTACTTACAACCACCTTTTCAAAAATTATAACAGTGAGAAAATTATTACAGTGAAAGGGATCTGACCTTACCAACTACATCTTGCTTCTAACTTCTAGGATGTCCTTGTTGATTCTTGGGCATATGCCAAACTAACTTTGAGAGAAATTTATAGCTTAACTTTGAAACAAAGATAATGTTAAATATGAATTCTAAATTTCTCTTCAAAGAATATGTCAGTATGTTCATTCTTTGCCTTCAACTTTTAAACTTAACTTTCTCGTAAAGCAACCTTTTCCAATTACCTGCTCCACCCTGACTCATTCTCTACTTTGACTCATTCTGATTACCTACTCCACCCTGACTCATTCTCCACCTTGACTCCTTCCGATTACCTACTCCACCCTGACTCAGTCGCCACCCTGACTCATTTCATAACCATTTTCCCTGCCAAACCACTCACTTTCTTTAAATTAGTCAATCAGAATTAATTTAGCCTGTGCGGTCTAACCCTAGCTAATAGAGGAATGACACAGCAGTAAGGACCACATGCATCAGGAATCAGAACTCCTTTCCCTCCCTTGTCCAGGTATGCACTCACCATTGCTCCATCTGTAAGGGCACACCCTTCTATAGTACCTTGCCTTGCTGAGAATTAAAAAGAAAATTTTATATTTGAGTGCTATTTCTTTTGCAGCACTGAAACTTTATATATAACAATTTGGGGGCTCACCCATGATTACATTCCCCTCCAGGGATAGTCTCTGTTTCTCTCTCGTGAGGAGGTGCACCACATCCTTTCTGGTGGCTGGCAGAAATCAGAAACCACCCAGTGCAAGGAATAACCTGAGCTCTCAGCAATGCAAAAAAAAAAAAAAAAAAAAAGAAAGAAAGAAAGAAAGAAAAAAAAAACTGGCCAGCAACCTAGTTTAAAGGATTCTCACAAACCACAAACTGCGGCGACAACTCTGTGCACAGACCAAGGAAGGAGAAACTGCGAGAGCTGGTAAAGTATTTCCTTGGTGGTCAGGACCAGGGTAAGAAAGCCACAGTGGCTGGAGTAGGGGGGCAGTCGTGAAGTATTCCTTGGGCAGGGTGGCTTAGAGGTTAAAAAGAGGTGGGGCATCCCCATTGAGGGGGGACTGAACCTCACGTGAACCTCCAGTAGTAGAAAAAGTGAGAAATTTCCAGTGGGGGAAACTGAGCCTCACCGCAAAAGGCAAGAAATTCCAGTGGGGAAATTGAGCCTCACCCCAAAAGGCAAGAAATTTCCAGTGGGGGAAATTGAGCCTCACCCCAAAAGATGAAAAATTTCCAGTAAGGGAAATCGAACCTTCAGCTTTACCCCAAAACCATCAAGATGGGTAATACTCCAAGCAATACAGGAAGCAAGGGAGATAAAGATGGTAACAAAGATATCCCCCCCCCCCCCCACATAGCCCCCTAGATCTCACGCTAAATGAGTGGAAAGATAATGAAAGGACTAAATATAGGAAAAAGCAACAAATGATAAAATATAGCTGTTTTATTTGGACTCAGGGACCCGTCCTCAAACCCTCAATCTTCTGGCCAAAGTTTGGGTTGAATGAGGATGCAATGTGTCAGCTTCTAATCTGGTATGTTAAAAGTCCAGTGTCTCAAGAAGAACTAGGCTATCCCCTTTGTTGGTGGCAAGGACCTGCCCTCCTTTTTCCCTTAAAAACAAATAGGGAGAACCCAATCTGGCACCTCAAAATGAAAAGTCAGAGGAGCCAGCTCTCATGCCTAAAGACTCCAGAGCATGCAATCCCCTAAACTCTCTTCCCCAACTCAAGTGTTCCCAATATTTCCCCACAGACAGCCACTGCTGCCTCAGATCCCGTTCCAAATTCCCCCTCTACTCACGTTATCCCTCCTCCTTATAACCCTGACTCTTGGGAATTATTGTCCCACTAGCCTGCTCCCTCCCAACCTAAAGACCTCTCTCTAAAAGGACTCCAGTGTGAGGTAGAACAATGTAAAAATGGTATTCAGAATTTCCCATTTCCCTCTGTACCTGAGAGGTTAGCCCCGACCCTCTTCCCTTTGAAAGAGGTACCACAAGGTGGGGGGGGGGGGGGCGGGGGGGAATGGCATTGGCTTTGTAAATGCTCCTTAACTAGCTCAGAAGTCCAGAATTTTAAAAAGGAGCTTAAACTGCTCCTAGATGACCCTTACAGAGTGGCAGACCAAATTGATCAATTCTTAGGACCTCAGTTATATACTTGAGTCGAGTTAATGTCCTCTTTTCAGGAGAAGAAAGGAATATGACTCGTAGGGCTGTTATGGTAGTTTGGGAATGTGAACACCCTCCTGGCGAAAATGTTCCTACCACAGAACAGAAATTCCACCGCCCCGAGACCCCCGGTGGGACAATAACAATACAGATCACCAGGAAAATTTGCAGGACCTAAGGGAGATAATAATAAAAGGAATTCAGGAATCTGTACCCCAAACCCAAAATCTTTCTAAAGCATTTGATATACAACAGGAAAAAGATGAAGGGCCTAAGGGATTCCTAGACAGTTTGAAGGAACAAATGAGGCAATATATGCAGGCCTCAATTTGGATGATCCCCTTGGGCAAGGAATGTTGAAACTCCAACTTGTCGCTAAAAATTGACCATACATTTCAAAAAAGTTACAAAAGATAGACAATTTGGAAGACCATCCCCTAAGTGAGCTTCTCAGGGAAGCTCAGAAAGCATACGTGAAAAGGGATGAAGAAAAACAGAAACAAAAGATAAAACTTTTGTTTTCTACCTTCCAACAGATGGCTCCAAACCCAGGTACTTCTAGAAAGAGCTTCCAGGGATTCAGAATCTATAAAGGGTCCGAACCCTGGAGGACCAAGGTCCTCATCTACCAGACCCCCTAAAGACTATAGGGAGCAAGGTAAAAGAGTCTCAGAACTAAGAGGGAGGAAGACAAGAGAGGTGCTATAGATGTGGAAGAACAGGGCACTTCAAGTGTAGATGTCCTGAACTAAAAAAGGAGAACAAAGCCCTTCCACTCATGACTTTTGAGGAAGAATAGGGGGGTCAGGGGCTTTGTCTCTTTTATCTTGAGTCCCACCAGGAGCCCTTAATAAATTTGGAGATGTGGCCTAAACATAAGCTTATCACCTTTTTCATCAATTCGGGGGTTGCTCGCTCCTCTGTTTGTTTTTCCCCGTCTAATGTTATCTCCTCCTCAGAGGAACTTTTAGTCTCTGGGGTAAAAAGGGAAGGATTTAGAGCAAAAAATTTAAAAAGCACAGAAGTTAGATACCAGGATCGCTCAGCTTATATTCAGTTCTTGTTAATCCCACAAGGAGGAAATAATTTACTGGGTAGGGATTTAATGTTAAAGTTGGGCATAGGTCTACAAGTCAGCCTAAGAGGATTCCTCACCTCATTAAACCTACTCACCACTACAAATGAAAAATATATTAATCCTAATGTCTGGTCCAAAGAAGGAAACCGAGGGAAATTCCAAGTCCCTCCTATCCACATCAAGCTAAACACCGCAGGAGAAGTAGTAAGAAGAAAGCAATACCCTATTCCCCCTAGAAGGTAGTATAGGGTTAAAACCTATAATCAAAGGCCTACTTTAAGGACAGGCTTCTCAAGCCCTGTATATCCCTTATAATACCGCAATACTGCCAGTCAAGAAATCAGATGGGGCATACCAGCTAGTACAGGACCTTAGGGTAATCAACCAAATAGTCCAGACTACCCACCCTGTTGTCCCCAATCCTTACACCACTCTTAGCAAGATTCCATATAATCCTCAATGGTTCACTGTAATAGATTTGAAGGATGCTTTTTGGGCATGTCTCCTAGATGAAGATAGCTGAGATATATTTCCTTTTGAGTGGGAGGATCCCCACTCAGGGCAGAAACAACAATATCAATGAACAGTCTTACCCCAAGGGTTCACAGACTCCCCTAATATTTTTGGCCAAATTTTAGAACAGTACTAGATAAAGTTGTCATCCCAGAACATATATGCCTTCTTCAGTACGTGGACGACATTCTTTTATCTGGTGAAGATATACAGAAAGTAACTGACTTCTCTACACATATTCTTAACCATCTGCAGTTTGAGGGGCTGTGAGTATCAAAAAGAAAGCTTCAGTATATAGAGCCTGAAGTTAAATATTTAGGCCACTTAATAAGTGCAGGCAAGTGAAAAATAGGGCTTGAACAAATTGAGGGAATTTTGTCGCTACCCTTGCCTCAAACTAAACAAGAACTCAGGAAATTTTTAGGGTTTTTCAGACATTGCCACTTATGGATTGACTCATATGCACTGCACAGTAAACTGTTATATGAAAAACTTGCCCAGGAGAGGCCTAACTGTCTCCTGTGGGCTTCCGAGGAAGTTGATCAAGTTGAGAAGCTCAAGGAAAGGCTCATAACAGCCCCCATTTTAGCCTTACCCTCCCGTAGAAAAGCCATTCCACCTTTTTGTTAATGTGGACAGTGGGGTAGCTTTAGGAGTGCTGACTCAAGAACACAGAGGCTGCTGGCAGCCTGTAGTCTTCCTATCAAAGGTCTTAGACACAGCCACTTGTGGATGGCCTCAGTGCATCCACTCCATCACGGCTACGGCAAGACTAGTCAAGGAAAGCAGAAAGTTAATCTTTGGAGGAAAATTGACAGTAAGCATGCCTCAACAAGTTAGAACTATCTTAAACCAAAGAGCAGGGAGATGGCTTACTAACTTGAGAATCTTAAAGCATGACCATTCTGTTAGAAAAGGATGATTTAACATTGACCGCTGATAATTCACTCAACCCACCAGGTTTCTTATCAGGGAATCCAAATCTAAGAAGGGAACACACATGTTTAGATTTAATTGATTATCATACAAAGGTTTAATCAGACCTAGGAGAAACTCCCTTCTGGACTGGATGGCACTTATTCATAGATGGATCCTCCCGGGTGACTGAGGGAAAAAGACACAATGGGTATTCAACGATTGATGGAGAAAATCTCGTAGAAAGAGAGTCAGGAAAAATGCTCAACAGTTGGTCTGCTCAAATGTGTGAGGTATTTGCACTCAGCCAAGCTTTAAAGTACTTACAGAACCAGGAAGGAACCATCTATAGAGATTCCAGGTATGCCTTTGGAGTGGCCCATATGTTGTTGAAAATTTGGACTGAAAATTTAGACTGAGGTCTCATTAATAGTAAAGGTCAAGACCTTGTTCACAAGGAGCTGATCACCCAGGTATTGAATAATCTTCAGTTGCAAGAAGAAATAGCTATTGTCCATGTTCCTGGATACCAGAAAAGCCTTTCTTTTGAAAGTCGAGGAAATAACCTGGCAGATCAGGTAGCCAAACAGGCTGCTATGTCTTCTGAAAGGCATATTTTTTACTTAACTCCCTACCTCCCTCCTCCTATCAAAATCCCCATTTTCTCTTCCACCAAAAAAAGAGCAACTAATAAAAACAGGTACTAAAGAGAATTCAGAAGGAAAGTGGATACTGTCAGACCAGAGAGAAATGTCTAAACCCCTATGAGGGAAGTCTTATCTCAACTATATTAGGGGACCCATTGGGGGCCCCAGGCCATGTGTGACACAGTTCTCAGAGTTTATGGTTGTGTAGGAATTTATACCCTGGCCAAACAGTTTATAGATAGTTGCTTAGTATGTAAGAAAACTAATAGACGTACTATAAAAAGATTATCTCTCAGGGGAAGGAATCTGGGCTTAACGCCATTCCAAAGTATCCAAGTTGATTACACAGAAATGCCTCCAATAGGTCATCTAAAATATTTACCAGTGATAGTAGACCACTGCACTCACTGGGTTGAAGCTATCTCCTTTTCAAATGCAATAGCCAATAATGTAGTTAAGGCCCTAATTGAAAATACAGTACCCAGGTTTGGACTAATAGAAAATATTGATTCAGACAATGGAACTCATTTCACCATACACATTATTAAAAAGCTATCTTAAACATTAGACATGAGATGGTAACAACATACTCCCTGGCACCTACCCTCATCAGGGAGAGTAGAAAGAATGAATCAGACTCTAAAAAACCACTTAACCAAATTAGTCTTAGAAAATCAACTGCCATGGACCACGTGTCTTCGTATCACCCTGCTGAGTATTCGAACTGCACCACAGAAAGACATTGGTCTTTCTCCTTATGAGATGCTCTATGGATTACCTTATTTGCACTCCACTGCTGATACTCCTACCTTTGAAACAAAAGATCAATTCCTTAAAAATTATATACTTGGTCTATCTTCTACTTTCTCTTCTCTTAAAACTAAAGGTCTATTAGCACAGGCACTGCCCTTAGAGTTCCTGGTATATCAACATCAGGCTGGGGATCACGTCCTCATCAAAAGCTGAATATATGAGAAGCTTGAGCCAGCCTGGGAAGGTCCTTATGTAGTGCTCCCAACTACTGAAACCACAGTCTGCACAGCAGTGAGAGGATGGACTCACCACCCTCAAGTCAAGAAACCACCACCCCCTCCAGAGTCGTGGGCCACAATTCCAGGGGAAAACCCTACCAAACTAAAGCTAAGAAGAATTTAACTCTCTTTCATCTATTCTATTACTCTTCCTTCTTTCCTCGCTCTATCACTGACCATCTAGTTATTAACATAACCAAGTCAATTTCACTTCAAACTATTACATTTGATGCTTGCCTTGTTATACCCTGTGGGGATTGGTCAAGTTCAAGCAGCTCTCTACTTCAGAAAAGCACTTCTGTCCCTCCTGGCTCTCCTCAGACTGGGCGCTAGTGAATTGGGACCATTTAATCTGGGGAGATTTCGGTAAAGACCCCAGTGGTAACCAAGAGTCTTGCCCCCTGATGTAGAGCTTTTATGCTGTAGTTGGTCTAATGTTCTGTGGACCACCAAAGAGCAAGGATAGACTGCCCCAACCAGTTTTTGTAATTTCTTAAAACCATACATTCATTTTACTAAAAGGACAGTACCCCTCTGTCAACTAAACCAGTGCAATCCTATACAGGTTATTATTTCCAGCCCCCAAAGTTCTTCCCCTTTTCTAGCCAGTTTCCTTCTTTAAGCTGGTTTTATGGTATGGGGGCTGAGGTTTCAGGAACAGACCCTATTGGATTCTTTGAAATGCTTTTTTTTGATTCCCCCACCGCCTGCACCTGCCTCTAAGCCTTTTTCTAAAATCTCTCACAGCAGAACCATTGTGCCTCCTGCATCTAACGACAAGGCTAAGATAGCGATGGTCGAAGTTAAAGACTTAAGGCAAACTTTGGCAACTGAGATGGGATACCAAGCTATAAATGCTTGGTTGGAATGGATCAAATATTTCATCCACACATCAAACAAAAGCAATTGTTATGCTTATGCACACGGCAGGCCAGAGGCCCAGATTGTTCCCTTTACACTAGGGTTGTCCTCCAGTCGACCGGGCATGGATTGCATGGTAGCTCTTTTCCAGGATTCTACAGTCTGGGGTAACAAGGCGTGCCAAGCTCTCTCTCTGCTATATCCCAAAGTCACACCCTATGCATCAGCCCCCAAGGGCCATCCAGCTTCCGTCTCCCAACACTAGGTTCACTTCATGTCTCTCACGATGGAGAGGAAACTTAGCATTCCTTGGAGACCTGAAGGGATGCACTGACCTTAAGAATTTTCAAGAGCTTACCAATCAGTCAGCCCTTGTTCATCCCCAAGAGGATGTGTGGTGCTATTGTGGTGGACCGTTACTGGGCACTCTACTGAATAACTGGAGTGGCATTTGTGTTTTAGTCCCATTGGCTATCCCTTTCACCCTGGCATTTCATCAACCAGAGGAAGGAAAAATAAGACATCATAAAGCAAGAGAAGTCCCTTATGGGTCTTTTGACTCTCTTATCTATTTAGACGCAACTGGAGTCCCATAGGGAATACCAAATCAATTTAAAGCCTGAAATCAAATAGCTGCAGGATTTGAGTCAATATTTTGGTGGGCAACAATTAATAAAAATGTAGATTGGATAAACTACATCTATTACAACCAACAGCAATTTAATAACTACACTAGAGATGCTGCTAAAGGAATAGTTGAATAGTTAGGGGCTATTAGCCAGATGGCTTGGGAAAATAGGATAGCCTTAGACATGGTATTAGCAGATAGAGGAGGAGTTTGCGTCATGATTAAAACTCAATGTTGCACCTTCATCCCAAACAACACTGCTCCTAATGGAAGTATAACAAAGTCATTACGAGGTCTGACTGCTTTATCCAATGAGTTAGCCAGCAATTCAGGGGTAAATGACCCCTTTACAGAATGGCTAGAAGCATGGTTAGGTAAATGGAAAGGAATAATAGCCTCAATTCTTACCTCCCTCATAGCTGTAATAGGTGAACTTATTCTTGTCGGGTGCTGTGTCATACCATGCATCAGTGGGTTGGTGCAGAGGCTCAAAGAAATGGCACTTACTAAAACCTCCCTTAATTATCCTCCAGCTTATCCAGAGAAGCTTCTTTTGGAAAATCAAGGAGAACAACTAAGTCGAGAGATGTTAAATAAGTTTGAAGAGAAAGCTGGAAGAAAAATGCAAGAGGATGAAGTTGTTAAATTTTAAATTTCTCTTCAAAGGATTAATATGTCAGTATGTTCAATTCTTTGACTTCTACTTTTAAACTTAACTTCCCTTGCAAAGTAATCTTTTCTGATGACCAGCTCTACCCTAACTCATTCCATAACCATTTTTCCTGCCAAACCACTCACCTATCACTCTCTTTAAATTAGTCAATCGGAATTAGTTTAGCCTGTGCAGTCTAACCCTAGCCAATAGGGGAACGACACAGCAGTAAGGACCACATGCATCAGGAGTAAGAACCCCTTTCCCTCCCTTGTCCAGGTGTGTGTTCACCATTGCTCCATCTATAAGGGCGCACTTCTATAAGGGTGCACCCTTCTATAGAAGTACGTTGCCTTGCTGAGAATTAAAAAGAAAATTTTATATTCGAGTGCTATTTCTTTTGCGGCACCGAAAGTTTATATGTAACAATTATAACTGCCCTTTTTCAAAATAAATCCCTTTCTTATCTGAGGCCAGATTATCTTTTTAGCACTAACAAATTAGTGACAAAATTAGAAATTATGGTTTAGGAGTCATGCAGCTAGAGACTCCAAGATTCTAATCCTCCCCCAATTGCTCCTAGGGATAACATCCCTATTATAAAACCTCAGATTGGTGCTCAAAATATTTTTCAGCCCCTGTATGTTTTTCAGGGTCTGAAATTTTTCACCAACTTATTCTCAAAAAACTCCAGTTGCAAAATATTTGGGGAGACTGATTTGAATAATAATAAAACTCTGCTCTCCTCTTCAGCTGGCTCTGTGTAATTAAACTTTCTCTATCACAATTTCCCTGTCTTGATAAATCAGCTATATGTGGGCAGTGGGCAAAATGAACCTGTTGAGAGGTTACATCTTTATGTTTCTTTCACTTGCCTCTACTCTTCCTAGAATGCAAAACTCACTAAAGCAGTAACAAATATGTTTTGTATAACATCACACTCTAATTATTTAGCAGTGCATTTAGAAGCTGTGATACATACAGCTTTAACAAAAAGAGTGAATAAGGAATAATTATTAATAGTGATTATGAGTTATCCTGCATGAAATGTAACACTCTCACAAGACTGTTTTTCTCCATTATTTCTCATGCATCTTCCTACAGTATTACTGACTTACTGGACTTATGCTTACAACTTGAAGATGTTGGGGCTCAGAAAATTATACCCCAAAACTACACCATTTGGCATGCTGAGCACTTTGAACTAAAATGGGAAGGCCTCAGAAACTATCTTAGAATCAAGAACTTTCTGACCTCTCCTATCTCCCCACACCAGCACAGGGTGAATTTTACTTTGATATTCTCTTATCTGTCTTGTGATCAAACCCTCCAAAAATAAGACAACTGCCTTCTATCCCCTCCCTGAAGTTTTATTATCTATCCCAGGAAAACAGACTAAGGAATGTAACCAAACTCAGATGGACATTATTATAAGCTATTTCTGCCTCTAGGACTCATTCACATTTCAAAGAAAATCATTTACAAGTTATTATTCTGTTTCTCAGGTCTATTTATCTTCCCTAAAGCCATTTCTACACCTCTACAATTGTCACATTTCCCTCATCTCCCCTTCCCCTGCAAAGAAGGGTCTCATTGAATAATTGGGTAATCTTTTTTTTTTTTTTTTTGCAATTCCCTTCTGTTTATACACAATACATTTATATGCCTTTTCCTATTAATCTGCTTATTGTCAGTTAATTTTTAGTGAACCTTCAGAGGGTGGAAGGAAAACCTGCACTTCGCCCCTATAAAGAATTCTTATGCCACAGAATCTTTTGACAGGACCATCTATTTCATAGTATTATGCACCAAAAATATAATTCTAAACACCCCCAACCAATTGAATGAGCTCCTCTCTTGACCAAGGGCATACGTAAACTTGAAAAACTAGTTCAGGCCACGAAGGGAAGATGAGGAGTCCAGACTGCCCCATTACACCCTCCTCCCTTTGGAATTCAGGCACAACTGACCAGCATTAACATTAAAACAGAATCTTAGTCAGACATGTAGTTGCTCATGCCTGTAATGCCAGAACTTTGGGAGGCCCAGGTGGGTGGATCACTTGAGGTCAGGAATTTGAGACCAGCCTGGCCAACATGGTGAAGCTCCATCTCTACTAAAAATACAAAAATTAGCCAGATGTGGTGGCAGGAGCCTGTAATCCCAGCTACTACAGAGGCTGAGGCAGTAGAATTGCTTGAACCTGGGAGGCAGAGGTTGCCATCAGCTGAAGTCACACCACTGCATTCCAGCCTGGGCCACAGAGTAAGACTCCATCTCAAAAAAAAAAAAAAAAAAAAAAAAAAAAAGCAAACAAAAAAAACAAACATATCTTAAGACTGACCAAACAGACTCTTTATAACAATAAGATACATCATATGACAGACAGCAGGCCCTGAAAAAAATCAAAGTATTTTACCCTGAAATATATTTCTTTGATGTATTTTAAGTGCCCTTGCAAAGCTGTGTTACACAAAAAAAATCTACATTCTGTAGATAATTCCATTCCCTTTCCATGTATTTTCCTGATCTAGGAGAGATTAACTAAGAGTCTGGAACCTTTTTAAATCTCACAAGAAACATTAAACATCTATTCTCTCTGAAGCCTGATTCCTGGCAGCTTCATCTGCATAAGAAGCAGCTTGGTCTCCATAACCCCTTATCTTAACTCAGACATTTCATTCTATTGGTGCCAGGTCTTTAGAATAATAACTTAACTCTCTCAACCAATTGCCAATCATAAAATCTTTGAATCCACCTATGATCTGGAAGCTCCCCACTTTGAGGTGTCCCCCCTTTCCTAACCAAACCAATATATGCCTTACCTGTGTTGATTGACATCTGCCTGTAACTTCTGTCTCCCTAAAATGCATAAGATCAAGCTGTAAGCCAACCACCTTGGGCACATATTCTCGGGACCTCATGAGTCTGTGTCATGGACAACCACACAAAATAAACCTCTAAATTGATTAAGATCTGTGTCAGAGACTGTTTTGTTTATAGTATCTAACACATATGAGGAAAATCATTGTAATTATCTACACATTTTCAGTCATATTGCCTGAATTAGTTTATTTTGCAAGAATGCAGTGGGGTAGGGATTCTTAATTTCATAGTAGAAAACTGAAGGCTACTGTTAGGCAGGAATCTAGACCCAACATGGCGGCCTTACCCGGTGTAGCAGGCCTTTTGTTAAAGACTCCCTTCACCCTTGTACACACCCGCAGACTTGCATACCTCACAGGTTCCGGCTGGGCAACCACACTCCCCCATGACCTGCAGCTCACCTGCATTCCACAAGTTCGTAAACAGCAGTTTCGGTTAACAGTTTCCAAAGACCCCTTCCTCGTGACCCTTACTCAACTCCTGCCCTAGTAGTTTCAAGACCCCCCAGGTCCTGTTTGCACAACCAGCTTCCCTACCTCTCAGGCGATAAGAAGCCCCTACCCTCCTCCCTCAGTGCGACTTCCTCCGCCCGCACCTTTGGACTGAGGAACCTCGCCTGAGAGTCCTAATAAAGGCTATTCTAACTACCATTTGCCTTGTGTCTTCGTTCCCGGTTCGGCTCCAGCCTCAATTTACCTTTACAGCTACATAGTGTAAATAATTTAAGACCATAAATCCTGTGAATCTTACTACTGGAATTCAAAAATTTTAATTATAGTTTGCTTTTAAAGCAGTTTGATGAGTTTCCCCCTTGTAGAACATAAATTTTGATTCTGTAATAAAACAATAGGAAACTTAAGAGATTTTTTCTTCATCTAGGAATTGGGGAGTTGAAGGAAAAAAAAAAAAAAAACTTGCTAGGTTGCAGCTTAAACAAGTTGTTTTACCAGCTGCATTTCCTACCCAGAGTCCAATTCAGCACAATAAGTGAATTTTGTTTCAAGATAAGAGCTTTCCAGTGTGATTAAACTTGAAAAAACTGTTTCAGGAAAATAACTATTTTACATGAGTGTATCTTCCGAAGGAAGTATCAGTCAGGCCTGTTGCAGTCTAAGCAGTTCTATCCTCTTGAGGAAATATAAATCATTGATGAAGGAAACAGAGTAAACAAGGGTACAATGAATTAAGTAGCTATTTGGGAGCTGTCCTAGTTTGTTATCCTTGCTAAAGTACAATGAAAGGACACAGCGAGGAATTAGAGTGAAAACAAGCAGAAGTACTACTAAGAAATTATATGAGAAAATTCCAGGCAGATTAGAAAAGACTCTAAAATATGAGGAGTCCAGGAAATGTTCTTGCTGTAGGAAATAGATCTGTAACTGGGATGAGGAGCTACTGGTCAACAAGCATATCATGCCACTCAAAAGTACGGCAAGACATGGCACCATGAAGTAGCCAACAAATAATATCAAGTTGAGAAAAAAAGAAGACATACTGCCAAGAGAATTTTTAAAGACTTAAAGAAAATGAGTTTTCTAGTTATGTCCTGATTTAACATCTATTTCTCCAATGGTCCATAAGGAATTAAAAAAAAAAAAAAACTAATTTTACTAAACCCACAGAAATGAGGGGTTAAGAAATACTTTTTAGATATCACCTTTATATGTTTTTCTTAAATGTTAAAGCAGTGAGAACCAAGAGCAGGGAGAAATAATACTACCAGTTAGAGATAAGTGTCTTTTTTCATGTATAATTTTTATGTTTAAACATTTGCCTATATATGTCTGTTTGAAGGAGAGTATATTGTCTGTCAGCATATCATATCTTCCCTTGACAACATGTAATTATAATTCTATCAAATTATTAATATTTTTACTTATACAAACTGTTAAAAGACAAAATGAGATCTGCAGAGGCCAAAAGAGAATTTTAATTTCTAATAACAATCTGCAGATTGGGGACACAGTCTTTGGTGCAAAACAAAAGCGTGCTCCATGAGGAGTCCAGGAGTGGGAAATCATAAAGGAATAAACCACAGGGGAAGAGAGAAAATCCACGGGAGTCTCAAATCACCAGTTTCTAATTGAATGGTTTCGGGTGGTCAGTTGGTTGACATCACATGGTCTGTTGGTCAGTTGGGGAATTTCCACCTGCAGTCTATCTCAGCACCAACAACAAGAACTGCTTTGGGTTGATTGCAGAAAGGGTGGTCTTGTGACACTTTTACAACATCTTTCAGAGAACACTAAATCATGCTGCCAGCATACAGGGCATGTGACCACTTTCCCACCCAGATACAGCTGCCTGGTTCTGTTTTTTAACTTTTGAGTCACTGAGGCATAAGTTGACATAACTTTCTAAATCATTTCAACTTATGAATGAATTTGTTTCATAAATATTTCTATTAAGTATGTCATATTTTCCCTTATGACAAAAATACTTTTGTATAAATCTGCATAGACATCAATGATTTTTTTATCTGGTTTTCAAAATTGTTGGGCTCAAATAATGCATATTTGGACATGTTACACATATTGCCTATTGACCTTTTAGTGTACCTCATCTCTACCCACGCTGCATCAATGACTGGCCTGAACTCTCTTTAAGCTGATCCACGCAGGTTACGCCATTACTTTGCCCTCATTTGATAGCCTCTAAGACAAATTAAAAAACCTCAGACCACTGGTCTTGGAATACAGACAATAACAACCATTTCTACTCTCCTCCCCACCCCTCCAACCTCTGACTCATGTATTTAAAGGACCAGAATTCACAGTTGTGGTCATTCCCTGAATTATACAATTCTCTTTCAAAGTTCTGGAAGAGAGGATGCTGAGAAAGAAGTTAAGGCCTGAAGAGAGACTGGGATAATTTAGAATTGGAAGCAGAGACAGGTGGTTAAGATCTTCTCCAGTATCTGAAGAGATCCTTAGCCACAGAGTGAGTCAAGTCAATACAGAAGTTGTTGGAAAAGTTTCAAAGCCAAGGTTCAGATGGGACATGAGTTAGCTAGTGACAGCTTCTGTAGCACTCGTCTTCATGACAAAAATTTGGTAGAGCAAGATAATCCCTGCCAGTGAATTAAATTATTTTATAGGACTTTCCAGGAACTCTCATATGTTCACTGTCGTCCCCTTTTTTCTGCTCTCCTCTACCTGCATAGGAAATTATGGAATATTAGGCTTTTAGATTCAGTGTTAGTTTCTTAGTACTTTGGAAGTTCTAGAAAAGAGGAAAAGAATAAATTTGGGGCAGGTAACCAATGAAACCCACTTTGCACAGCACTCAGCACAGTCAATATGTGTGAATAGTTTTAGGTATCACATCAAAGCACTATATATAGCATTTTAGAGAAAAAATGAGTAAAATTGTGACACTTTTGTATTTTCTCCTGAGTGTTCTGTGTTAGTGAGTCCTTTACCCACCTTGAGACACGACAATGTCCCAGGTTCCCACTTGGAAAACATAATCAGATTTAAGAATTCCATCTCAACTTTGGTTCACCCATGCCTTCTGCCTCTGACAGTGAACACCTTCATGCTAAATCCTTTCAATGATGTAAGTATTTAGTGGAAACAAACCATCATCCAGGTACAGTGCTATCTGAGCCTCCCTTGAGGAACTGAAATAGGTATACAACCCTCCCCCAAACATCCCCTGGTGTGGAAGTTAATGGCTAGAAATTCCCATGAGAGGACTGGCTGTGCATTAAAAGATGAGTCAATATATTCTGAGTCACTCCCTCTGGTCCACATGTTATTTGTGGATAGAAATCATCTTCCCTGTATTTACAACACCCACCACAACACCACCCACAGACAATCAGATGAATAAATGTGAATTGGGTTCCCATTAGAAGGAATTAGCTATTTATGTTAGAAAGAAAAAAGGAGTCTAATCAATTTTGAAAAAAAAGAGAAAAAAATTAAGTTGTTTGTTTTTTATTGAGAAGATTTCAAGCACAGTTTAGCAGTTTTACATGTCTAGATTTTCACTTTGATTTTGCTAATGAAAAGCAAACCTTATGTTATTACAGATTTTACATAATATTCTTTCTTTTAAACTTATATGGCTATGTAGTAGGTATATAGATTTATGGGGTACAGGAAAAGTTTTAATACAGACACGCAATGCATAATAATCACATAGAGAATGGAGTATCTATCTCCTCAAGCATTTATCTTTTGTGTTACCAATTCATTATACTATTATTTTCAAATGTACGATTCAGATATTGACTATAGTCACTCTGCTGTGCAATCAAGTAGTAGGTATTATTCATTCTTTCTATTTTTTTGTACCAGTTAACCATCACCTGCTATCCCCAACCCCCTTCTCAGACTCCACTAACCATCCTTATACTCTGTCTCCATGAGTTCAATTGTTTTGATTTTTAGATCCCACAAATGAGAACATATAATGTTTGTCTGTGTTTGGCTTATTTCACTTAATGTACTGAACTCCAGTTCCAACCATGTTATTGAAAATTACAGAATATCCTTTTTTATAGGTGAATATTACCCAATTTTCTGTATGTCACACATTTTCTTTATCCATTGATCTATGAATGGACACATAGGTTGCTTTCAAATATTAGCTATTGTGAACAGTGCTGCAACAAACCTGGGAATGCAGATCTTCCTTCAATATATTACTTCCTTTCTTTTGGGTATATAACCAGCAGTGAGGTTGCTGGATCATATGGTAGCTCTATTTTTCATTTTTTGAGGAAGCTGAAAGCTGTTATCCAAAATGGTTGTACTTATTTACATTCCCACCAACAGTATAAAAGGTTCCCTTTCTCCTCATCCTTGTCAGCATTTGTTATTGCCTGTCTTTTGGATAACTGAGGTGAGATGATACCTTATTGTAGTTTTGACTTATATTTCTCTTATGATCAATGATCTCAAGCATCTTTTCATATGCCTGTTTGCCTTTTGTATGTTTTCTTTTGAGAAATGGCTACTGAAATCTTTTGCCCGTTTTTTAATTGGGTTATTAGATTTTTTCCTATAGAGTTGTTTCAGCCCATAATACGTTCTGGTTATTAATCCCTTGTCAGATAGGTAGCTTGCAAATGCTCCCCCATTATGTGGGTTGCCTCTTTACTTTGTTGTCTGTTTCTTTTGTTGTACAAATGCTTTATAACTTGATGTGATCCTATTTATCCATTTTTGCCTTGATTGACTGTGCTTGCGGGATATTACTCACAAAATTTTTGTCCAGACCGATATCCTGGAGATTTTCCCCAGTGGTTTTTTTGTAGTGGTTTCATAATCTGAGGTCTTAGATTTAAGTCATTCTTCTATTTTGTTATGCTTTTTTACATAGTGAGAGAGAGGATCTAGTTTCATTCTGCGTATGGATATCCAGTTTTCCCGGCACCATTTATTGAACAGGCTCTCCTTCCCCCAATGTATGGATCTTGGCAGCCTTGTTGAAAATGCATTCACTGTAGGTATGTGGATTTGGTTTTGGGTTCTATATTCTATGGTTTATGTATCTGTTTTTATGCCAGTACCATTCTGTTTTGGTTACTATAGCTCTTTAGTATAATTTGAAGCCAGGTAATGTGATTCCTCCAGTTTTGTTCTTTTACTTTGAATTGGAATATTCTGAGTCTTTTGTGGTTCCATATAAATTTTAAGGGCGGTTTTTTCTGTTTCTTTGAAAGATTTCATTGGTGTTTAGATAGGGACAGCATTGAATCTGTAGATTGTTTTAGATAGTGTGAACATTTTAACAATAGTGATTCTTCCAAAGCCTGAACATGGGATATCTATTTTTTGGTGTTCTCTTCAACTTCTTTAATCAGGGTTTTATACTGTTAATTATAGATTACTTCTTTAATATCTGTTAATTATAGATTACTTCTTTAATATCTAGGTATTTCATTTTATTTCTAGCCATCCTAAATGGGATTACTTTTTTGATTTCCTTTTCACTGTTGGCATGTAGAAATGCTACCGATTTTTGTATGTTGAAATTGGATCCTGAAGATTCAGTGAATTTGTTAATCAGTTCTAATAGATTTTGGGTGGAGTTTTTAGGTTTTTTGAAATATATCATTTTATCTGCAAACAAGGATAATTTGACTTCTTTCCAATTTGGATGCCCTTCATTGCTTCCACTTGCCTGATTGCTCTGGTGAGAACTTCCAGTGCTATCTTGAATAACAGTGGTGACATTGGACATCCTTGTAATGTTCCAGATCTTGCAGGAAAGGCTTTCAGTTTTTCCTCATTTGGTATGATGCTAGCTGTGCGTCTATCATACATTGCGTTGATTATATTTTAGAGTATGTTCCTTCTATACTTTTTTTTTCTTTTTATCATGAAGGGATGTTGAGTATTATGAAGTGCTTTTTCAGTATCAATTGAAATGATCATATGATTTTTGTCCTTCATTCTACTGATATGATGTATCACACATTGATGGGTTTGCATATGTTGAACCCTCCATGCACCCCTGGCATAAATCTCAGGGTCATGGTCATGATACGTGATCTTTTTCATGTATTGTTGAATTCAGTTAGCAGGTATTTTGTCAAAGTTTTTAGCATCGATATTCAGAGACAGCGGGCTGTAGTTTAAGGTGTCTTTGGTTTTGGTGTCAGGAAAATACTGGCTTCATATAATAAGTTTGGTAGGATTCTCTCCTCCTTTATTTGGCGTTGGATTGGTATTAGTTCTTCTTTCAATATTTGGAATAATTCAGCAGTGAAGTCATTGTGTCCTGGACTTTTCTTTACTGGGAAACAATTTATTACAGCTTTGATCTTGTTATTTGTTATTGCTTAGTTTAGGTTTTGGATTTCTTTCTGGTTCAATCTTAGTAGACTGTATGCTTCCAGGAATTTGTACATTTCTTATAGATTTTCAAATTTATTGACACATAGTTGCTCACAGTAGCCAGTAATGATCCTTTGAATTTCTGCAGTATCAGTTGTAATGATTCCTTTTTCATTTCTAATTTTATTCATTTGGATCTTTTTTTCCTTAGTCTGGCTAAGGTTAAACCAAATTGGTTTAACTTCTCAAAACATGGAATTTTTATTTCATTGACCTTTTGTACTGTTTTATTTCATATTCACTTATTTATTCTCTGATCTTTATTTCTACTAATTTTGGGTTTGATTTGCTCTTGTTTTTCTAGCTCTTTAAGATGCATTGTTAGTTTATTTGATTTTTTTTCTCTTTATGTAGACACTTGTAGCTAGAAAATTCCCTCTTTGTACTGCTTTTACTGTATCCCATAGGTTTTGGTATGTTGTGTGTATTATTATTTGTTTCAAGACATTTGAAAATTTCTGCCTTAATGTCTCCATTGACTCACCATTCAGAAGCATGCTTAATTTCCATGTATATAAATTGTTTTCAGAATTCCTCCTGTTTTTCATTTCTAGCTTTATTCTTTTATGGTCAGAGAAGATGCTTTATTTTATTTCAGATTTTATGAGTGCTTTAAGGCTTGCTTTGTGACCTAACATATCCTTGAGAATGATCCATGAGCTGAGAAGAATGTGTATTCTGCAGCCCTTGAAACAAATTTTCTGTAAATATCTAGTAGGTCCATTTGGTCTATAGCACAGATTAGATCTGATTTTTTTTATTATTATTTTTTATTGATTTGCTGTCTGGAAGATCTGTCCAATGCTGAAAGTAGAATGTTGAAGTCACCAGATATTATTGTATTGGGGCTTCTCTATCTCTTATATATTTGCTTTATATATCTGGGTGTTCCAGTGTTAGGTGTATATATATTTAAAATTGTTATATTCTCTGGCTAAATTAACTCATTTATCATTATATAGTGACTTTTTAATATACTTTAAGTTCTGGGACCCATATGCAGAACATGCAGGTTTGTTACATAGATATACACGTGCCATGGTGGTTTGCTGCACCCATCAACTCGTCATCTACATTAGATATTTCTCCTAATGCTATCCCTCCCCCCGTCTCCCACTCCCCATCAGGCCCTGGGGTGTGATGTTCTCCGCCCTGTTGTCCGTGTGTTCTCATTGTTCAACTCCCACTTATAAGTGAGAACATGTGGTGTTTGATTTTCTGTTCTTGTGTTAGTTTGCTGAGAGTGATGGTTTCCAGCTTCATCCATGTTCCTGCAAAGGATATGAACTCTTCCTTTTTTATAGCTGCATAGTATTTCATGGTATATATGTGCCGCACTTTCTTCATCCAGTCTATCATTGAGGGACATTTGGGTTGGTTCCAAGACTTTGCTATTGCAAACAGTGCTGTAATAAACATACAGGTGCATGTGTCTTTATAGAATGATTTATAATCCTTTGGGTACATACCCAGTAATGGGATTGCTAGATCAAATGATATTTCTGGTTCTAGATCCTTGAGGAATTGCCACACTGTCTTCCACATGGTTGAACTAATTTACACTCCCACCAACAGTGTAAAAGCATTCTTATTTCTCCACATCCTCTCCAGCATCTGTTGTTTCCTGACTTTTTAATGATCGCCATTCTAACTGGCATGAAATGGTATCTCACTGTGGTTTTGATTAGAATTTCTCTAATGACCAGTGATGAGCAGTTTTTCATATGTTTGGTTTTATGGTTTTAGGTCTTATGTTTAAGTCTTTAGTCCATCTTGAGATAATTTTTTATTTTTTCTTTTACCTCTTCTGATCCCATATTTTCAGATAGCCTGTGTTCAGGCTCACTCATTCTTTCTTCTGCTTAATCAATTCTGATATGAAAAGACTCTGACGCATTCCTTCAGCATGTCAATTGTGTTTTTTCAACTCATGAACTTCTACTTGTTAAATTATTTCAATCTCTTTGATAGAATTCTGAACACCTTCTCTGTGTTACCTTGAATTTGAGTTTCCTCAAAATAGTTTGAATTGTCTGTCTAAAAGGTCACATATCTGTTTCTCTAGAACTGGTCCGTGGTGCCTTAATTAGTTCATTTGGTGAGATCTTATTGTCCCGGAGTGTTTGATACTTGTAGATATTTGTCTGTGTCCAAGCATTGAAGAGTTAATTATTTATTTTAGTCTTTGCTGTCTGGGCTTGTTTGTACCCATCTTTCTTGGGAAGAATTTCCAAATATTAAAAAAAAAAAAAAAAAAAAAAAACTTGAATGTTGTGATCTAAGCTGTATCTGGGCACCCCAAGCCCTGCAATGCTATGGTTCTTGTAGACTCATACAGGTACTATTTTGATAATCTTAGTCATAATCCAGGAGAATTCTCTAGATTACCAGGCAAAGACTCTTGTATTCTTCCCTTATTTTCTTTCAAACAAACAGAGTCTCTCCCTCTGTTCTAAACCACCTGAAGCTAGAGGTGGAGTGACACAAGCAACCTTCTGGCCATCATTACTATGCCTGCACTGGGTCAGACCTGAAGTGAGTACACTGCTGGGTCTTACCCACATCTTGCTATAAATACTCCCTGGCTATTGCTTATTTTTGCTCAAGGCTCTGTGGCTCTATATTCAGCAGGTAGCAAAGTCAGTCAGACTTGTGTCCTTACTTTTCATGCAGTGAGTACCCCCAGGTCCTGGTTGGGTCTAGAGGTGCTACCTGGGAGCCAGAGACTAAAATCAAAAGGCTTAGAAGTCTATCTGGTATTCTATTGTTCTGGGGTTGAGCTGGCACTCACTCCACAAGATGCAGTCCTTCCCACTTTTCCTTATCCTTTCCAAAGGCAGAGAAGCTCACTCTATGGTCACCACCACCACAGACCCACACGGAGTATTGCCAGCCTATCGCCAATGTTCCCTTAAGTCCCAAGGGCTCTTCAATCAACTTGTGGTGAATACTGTCTGGCCTGGGACTCACCCTCCTGGGCAGTGGGCTCCTCTCTGGTCAACAGTATGTCCAGAAATGCCATCCAAGAGCCATATTTTAAAATCAGGGAACCCAAGAGCCTGCTTGGTGCTCTATCCTCTTGTGGCCATTCTGGTCCTGAGGTGCAAAACGAAGTCTCCTTTAGTCTTCTTTCTGCTTTTCTCAAGTGGAACAAGTCTTGCCCCATAGCCACTAAATCTGGGAATGTGCTGAATCTCACCTAAAGCCAGCAAGTCTCAGAGTCTTACCCATGGCCCTCAACACAGTACCTGGGTATCACTGCTGGTTATTGCAGAACCAAAGGCTCCTCAGTTAGCAGATAATGAATGCTACCAGGACTTGGTCCTTTCCTTCAAGGCAGCAGGTTCTCTTCTGGCCCAGGGCATGCCTAAGAAAGGCCATCCAGGAGCTAGGGCCTGGAAAGAGGACCTCACAACTCTGACCAGTACCCTATCTTCTGGCCAAACTGGGGGGTGGTCAGTAGTTCCGGACTATTTTCTTCTACCTCTTCAGCATCTCTTTCAGTGATACAAAGTTAAAAAACCAAGTACTATGAGTGCTTACCTGATTTTTGTTCTTATGAAACAGCTTTTCTTATGTAGATACTTGTTAAATTGGTGTCCTTATGAGAAGGATGATTGGTGAATACTTCTATTCTGCCATCTTGCTCTGCCTCCTATCTTAGATAATTTGTATTTTATTTTTGTTGACAATGGAATTAAAGATTCGGATTAGGGTGTTTCAAGTTATCTTACTGAAATACTGGGCAAGTCATCTGAGTCATATAAAAAGTGCATTGAAATTGCAAGAAAATGACCCTAGATATTCCAAGATTAAAGGCTTAAATTTAAATATGTGTCATGATTTTAATAAGTTTATTTTTTATTTTGTTGCATACCAATGCCCACTATATATTGCATCTCAGTTAAGAGGATGTTCTTGAAGTAGGAAGCACATTTCATCCAGGTATCTTTTCATTATACCTTCATTATTATAAACATTATAAAGTAGTCACTAATTCAGACCCCAGTGGAGTTTATACAGTTCTGCTTATTCTTGCTAAAGTGGCCGTTTTATCTGTCTTGAGTTTATACACATCTGCTCATTCTCACTAAGGCAGTTGTTTTATCTGCCTTTGCCATGACAAACATGAATACATAAGAGAACATAAAAAGCATTAGATGTTCTGTTCTACCCTTCATCTATTGCTACCCTTTTATAGCAATAAAAATCCTGACCATAAGAAATAAGAGAACTAAGCATTGCTTTGCAATTCTTTTATTAAAAGTAATACTACTAGCATTTTATTAAATGGTTACATTTCTTATGTACTTAAACTAGCCAGGTAGATTTAATTATTTGATCGCCATCTTAAATGAGCTTTAACATATAAAGTAAAGAGAAGAGATTTGGAAAGCACCCTGGACCCCTTCTTTCCCCTTCTCTGTCCCATATTTAGTTCATTCCATGTGCCAAACTGATGCCACTACTGCCATCAATGCATTTCACCTAAACTATACATTGTTCTCATATTTGATTTCTTCAACCTTGTAAAAGTTGTTTCATACTTGGATATTTTGCACTAGTTGTGTCCTAGACCTGAATACTTTGAATGGAGAACTTTATGTGGCCCTCTTTTGTCATCAAGTCTCAAAGTAATTATCATTCATCACTGATGCCTTTCCAAATCAACTAATCTTCATGAAAGTTGCCTACCTGAGTCACTATCATATCACTCCACTTTTATGTTTATTGAAACAGATTTTACCAAAATTATCTTGTTCAACTATTTGTATTGAGAGTTTGAAAAGAATTGTAGAACAAGATCATACCAAGATAGTAAAGAATTTTTATTTAATGAAGCTCATAAAATCCTTTTTCTAAATGAACTTCCAGACCTTCCCTACTGGATAGCACTGCAACTTAGACTGGCCACTTAACATTCCTTTTCATCAAGAATGCATTCTTACTGGATTCAATATTCTGTCTATTCATATCAGACATCAGGCAAACAGAGACTTGGATGATCTAGTTTGCTTTTAAATGCTCCTTCACTATTCTGCAACCTGTCAACTTTCAAGATGGAGTCTAAATGCACAAGGGAGGTTTACTGTGTCATTGTGGTATTACAGAAAAGTATCAGTACCTGGGGGTGACATAGATAATATTTGTTCTCAGACACACACAGATGTAGTTGCTCTTTCTGGATGTTTAAAATACGGTTTGGAAACAATCACCGAAATCTGTGGTTCTTACTATGGTCTTAAACACATCTGTACACATCTGTAGCATCTTCATCCTCTTGTCAGGCATATTATGGTCTGTGTTTTCCATCACAGTTGTCACATATCAATGCCAGGTGTGTAAGATTTTCATGCACGGTTGCGTGCTGCATAGCACATACAAAGGTGGTCCCTTAAGATTATGATACCTTATTTTTACTGTACTTTTTATACATTTACATGCTTGGATACAAAAATATTTACCATTGTATTAACATTGCCTATAGTATTCAGTACAATAACATGCTGTACAGCTTTGTGACCTAACAGCAACAGGCTATACCATCTAGGTTTGTACAAGTACAGTCTATGATGTCCATGCAATGATTAAATTGCCTAATGACAAATGTTTTTATAATATACCCTTAAGAGATGCTGACTTTATCTATTTTCCTGGAGAACCAGCTACACTAAATTATATTCATCCACCTGATTTCTTTCAGCTGCCACCTCTTCTGTGCTATATTAAGTATGGATAGCAAATTACCTCATGTTTCTTGAGTTTTAGGTCACCATGACTGACCTAAAACATGTGTTCATGTTCTCGCTTTTCTACACATCTTATTCAGATACAGGACTCAGAGAGTGTACAGAAAACAGTTAACAAAGCAAACCTGAGATAGCTATTCTTAGAATTATCTCCTTGAAAGGTGGACCTTTGGCTTCTGAGAACACTTGGAATGTTCCCGGTCAACAGCTGGCTCACTTGTGCTTAGACTATTCATGCAAACAATGTAATTTCTTCTGGATTCTTGTTTCTCTTCTGAAAGTCTGAAACTTTGGTACACATAAGTTAGAAGGTGCCTACATGACCAAGTTCCAATACATATTTTGGACAGTAATTGGAAAGAAAGTCAGTAATTGGTTTCCCCATGTAGAAAGATCATACCCATGTTGTTGCATTTGTTGCTTGGAGGAGTATGCTTCATGTAAATCCTTATGGCAGAGAGAGAACACAAGGAAGCCAGCATGATCCAGATTCAACCTGTATCTTTTTCCTTATTATATGGCTGTATATTCTTGTGTCACTGTAATAAATCTTATCCATAAGATGACTATAAGCTGAGCCCTGGACATCCTTCTAGTAAATATCCAAATATGAAGATGGTCTTAAGAACCCCCTTCCCCAAGACGAGTTAGGTAAGAAATGACAGTAAGAACAAAACAATGTCTTAGCTCCTTGCTTTCAATTCCAAAATCTTCTGGGGTTTTTAACCTAAAGGATATATTTTTTATTTGCCTTTCTTTGGGGAAAAATAATTTTCTTAGAAAAGCACTCAACAATTAGCCAGGAACTTGTGGATCATTTTTGAAGGTCTGTATGCCCATTAAAAGTTATTTGCCTTTTATTCCAGTAGAAAAAAAGTATGTCAGTGAAAGATTCCAGTAAAGGGACCACATGAAAATCTGAGAGAAAAATGCATAGTAAGTTGCATAGGTAGGTAGATATTTAGGTTACTGATCTGATACAACAGTTTAGGATAAAAGTAACCTGAACTGAGGTAGTCAGAGTAGAGAAAATATCAAAGAAATGTTTAAGAGGTACAATGTACACGCCTGCACAATGAACACCTGTCAGTTGCACATTGAGTGGTCTCTCCTAATTATCACTTTACCTAACTGTCTTATATTAGGGATAATAATGTTTGTGTGCCTGGAAGAAAAAAGAAAGTTAGACTTACTGTATAGCTTTATATCATAGAATATGACATAAAGCCAGTGATTTGTGTTTTCTTTAGATTTTACCAGTAGATTCTGCCAGAACCCTGTCCATTTTTATCCTACTACTCTCTTAAGCTTTATTATGTTCCATAAATGCAATTCTGAAGTTCTGAATACCACTGAGAATAAAGAATTGCACAAATGAGGTGTCCTCATTTCTAAGACATGGGGAGAAGAGAATTCTGAAGCGACTTAACTTTGCCAGTCTCTAAGGTTCACTTTTCCCTTCCTTTCTTACAATTTCTTCTAGCCATGCACTTTGGTAAATGTTGGTTGGTAGAATAGGTAGGGATGAGGGAAATATTTGCTGAGTATACAGGAGCAGGGACTTGAGTAAGGACATGGATCAAGGATCCCGTTCAATGCTTACCAAATACACATTTTAAGCTTTTATCTTGAACCAGGCCACATCAGGTGGTGCAGGATTTTCAAAAGTAAATAAGGTATGAGCTTCACCTTAAAGGAGTGTATAGTCTTTTGTGATTAGAGGATGTGAGAAACATGCCCGTGGAAATCACTTGTTTGCTTCTAATCAAATAGATGTTAAGGTACCCTCTCCATGGCTTTTCTTGAAATGTATTTTTCAAAACACCTATCTATCTGGTCAGAAGGATGTTCTGGCAGAGCTTCTATGGGCATGTATATTTAATAGGAGGCCATAATATTTTCTGTGAATACATGATGAAAAATAACGAAAAGGGTTGGGGAGAAATAAGGTCCAGGTTGTAATGTGGGAAAAAGTAAATAGGACTTGAGAGGTGGGGAGCTGGGATTGGAAGAGGACACGATTCTTGTGTTACAAGAACTTTAGTGTTCTTAGAAAAATTGAAAATTATAAGGTGAAAGAAAATGAGACATGCAGTTGAGAGAATTGGGAATGTTTGAGATTACATACCTTTGTAAATGGATCCAGTTTGATGCACTAAAGGGTCATCATAGTAAAAATAGAAAATCAATAATTTTTTTGGAGTTTGGCTCTGAAACAGTAAATTCAGTGTCAGACAAGACCACTGACATACTTCCAGTGTTGGCCTGTAAAAAGAGCCTATTTTGTCTGTGTGTGCTTATGTGTGTATATATGCTACCTTTGAGTGAATCTGAACTCATGATCTCTGCTGATCTGGAAGAGATGTAAAGGTTTGTCTTACCATTTTTGGTAGAAATGATTAGACTCCCAATTTGACCAAAGACCCAGAAGGCTATAACAAAACTAAATATAACAAAACTACATGTAGCCTAGATTGTAAAAAGGTGTGGGGGTGAAACTGAGGTACAAGCTTTATATTTTTAAGGAAAGTAAAATTCAAAGACTGTATCTTAATGACAGTCAGTGTAAAAAGTGAAGGAATGTTTGAGAGCTTCTGGAAGAGGGCTTAAGTACTTTAAATAGTCACTTTAAAAATATTACATAGCATTGAAGCCCATGTGATGTCAGAGAGCAAAAATGTTTAACTCAACACCGTTTTATGATTGTCTGCAGCTGTCATTCACACATAGAAAATGGCAGAAGAGGAAACATTGGTAAGTTACTAAAGGATCAAGGTTAGCCATATGAGTACAAACGAAAACCAAAACTTTTAGGGTATATGATCTAGTAAGACACTCTTGACATCACAAATCAGGCAATGTTTTTGTTTAGAAGAAGTTGCAAGTAAAGTCAAATTGGGATTGGTAGTGCATGTGGAAGAACTGGAGACCAAAATATGGGTTAAGAGCAGTTTAAGTAAGAGCAGGAATAGCAAACCTAATAACACTGTTATAGAAAGAACTTCAGAATCATTCTGAACATCTGCAGGTCATAAAGTGAAGTGAATATCAAATTACAGGAGTAGACGTGCTTAAAGAACTAAGATCATAATTATGCTTAGAAAATGAATAATAGGAAAAGCATTGATAAAATATCAAAGTGGAAAGGTTGTTGTAAATGTTGGTAGGCAATTCTAAAACAGAAGTTTTTTTTTTTTTTTTTTTTTTTTTTTGAGACGGCGTCTCACTCTGTCGCCCGGGCGGGAGTGCAGTGGCCGGATCTCAGCTCACTGCAAGCTCCGCCTCCCGGGTTCACGCCATTCTCCTGCCTCAGCCTCCCGAGTAGCTGGGACTACAGGCGCCCGCCACCACGCCCGGCTAGTTTTTTGTATTTTTTAGTAGAGACCGGGTTTCACAGTGTTAGCCAGGATGGTCTCGATCTCCTGACCTCGTGATCCGCCCGTCTCGGCCTCCCAAAGTGCTGGGATTACAGGCTTGAGCCACCGCGCCCGGCCTAAAACAGAAGTTTTAATCTTTGTTCCTCATAACCCTAACTTCTTATTCATTTCAGCTCTGATTGGATATGTATTTGTTCCATATCAGAAGGTGAGATCTGTAGGGGCAGAAAATATATTTTATCTTCCTTCACATCTGACATGTAAATAATACACATTTTTGGGAATGAATAATATGTTCGGATGGATAAAATAATGAATGGACGAATACATTAGTAAGAGCATACGTCACAGGTATACATTCTACAGGAAAAAATGTTACTGATATTTAGGGAATTACAATGGTGTAAAATTGTCATTGGAAAACCTGTTGTAGAGTAAAATATTCTTCAAAAAGTTGGAAAAATAAAAATAATTGTCTACTATTGAGAAGAAATTTTAGGGAAGGAGTGCTGAAGAAAGGCATTTTTGAAGTTGTATAAAATAATTTCTACTCTTCTGATTTTTTAAAATGTTAATTTTGCTGATACACAGAAGAGGTACATGTACTAGGGGTACATGTGATAATTTAATACATTCATATAATTTCTAATGTTCATATCAGTATAATTGGAATATCCACCACCTTAAATATTTATCTTTTCTTTATGCTACAATCAGATTATTCTCTTTTGGCCATTTTGAAATATATAATAGATTGTTATAAACTAAAGCCATACTAATCTATCAAACACTAGTTTTTATTCCCCCTTTCAAATTGTATATTTATACCCATTAATCAACCTCTCTTCATCCCTTCCCTCAACCATACCTTTCTTGGTCTCTGATAAGCATTAACTAATATATTCTCTATCTCCATGAGATCTATTTTTGCAGTTCCCATGTGTGAGCAAGAATGTGGTATTTTTCTGTTCTTGGCTTATTTCACTTAATATAATAAACTCCAGATCCAATCATGTTGCTGCAATTTATTTTTCATGGCTTAATAATATTCCACTGTGTATATACACCACATTTTATTTATCCATTCATCCATTGATGTGCACTTATGTTGAGTCCATATTTAGGCTGTGAATAATGTTGTAATAAACATAGGAGTGCAAATACCTGTTTGCTATATCAATTTATTTTCTTTTGGATGTATACCCACTTGTGGAATTGCTCATAGATCTACTTTTAGTTTTTTGAGAAGCCTCCAAACTGTTCTCCATGGCTGTTGTACTAATTTATATTCCCACCAACAGTGTATGAGTGCTGCCTTTACTCCATATCTTCGCCGGCATCTGTTATTGCCTATCTTTTTGATAAAAGCCATTTTAACTGGGGTGAAGTGATCTTTTATTGTGATTATGATTTGTATTTCTCTGTAATCACTAATGTGATGTTGAAATTTTTTTATATGCCTATTAGCCATTTGTATGTCTTTCAGAAATGTCTATTGAGATGTTTTTGTCCCTTTTTAAATCAAATTATTGTGTTTTGCTATTGAGTTGTCTGAACACCTTATATATTCTAGTTATTAAGCCCTCATCAGGTAGACAGATTACAAATATTTTCTCCCATTTGTGGGCTGTGTCTTCATTTTATTGACTATTTCCTTTGCTAGGAGGAAAGGTAAATGTTGAGAATAGTGTTCACATAAAAGATCGGAGTAATGACCATCATTGAGTAGTTTACTGAAAGAAAGTGAATGGGATAAGAAGTGTAGTTGAACTGGAATTAAAATAGTATGAGAGGAGATAGAGAAGTGTAACTCATGCACAAGACAGTGGGTGTGGGTTACTGGGACGAAAAAGGCAGAAACCTAAATAGTGGGCAATAGGGAACAGAAGTACAGCGAAGCAAGCAGTGAATAGGTACAATTAACATTTGTTTTTAATATCAGATATTGGCAAAACTTCTTATAAAGGTTCAAATGAGCATATTAGATGAGACGTGAGACATGTTCAACTTTGTCATAACGAAAGTGGTAATAAACAATTGATAAGTAAAAGCATGGCAATGTTCTAATAAAATTTTATGGATACTAAAATTTGAGTTATATGGAATTTTAATGTGTAAGACACCATTATTTTGATGTTTTTAACAATTTAGAAATGTAAAAATCTTAACTTGTATGGAATAAAATAAGAATGGATATATCAAATTTGATTCATGTGCCAGAGTAGGTATATACATATGTATGTTTCTCTACAATTTATTTTATCTAGTATATAAAGATATCACTATTATATCTAATATATATGTAGCATATTATTACATACATACATACCTTTTTAAAGGTTTTATTCCATAAGTTTAATGAAATTTAAATGCTTAAGGTTACTCAGTTTGATTAAAAAGGAGAAATTCCACTCTGATGGTTATGGCACTTATCTAGGGTTTTCTTCTTAAGTGGCTGAATGGAATATGATCTTTCAGAGATGCCTGTGCTCTTTCAGCTCACCAATCGTAACAGGAGAAATAAAATGCTCAAACTTAAGTATACTAAAGAACTACTTAAATAATTTCAATCTCAGGCTCGGGTTTTTGGGTGGTGGTGGTGTTGTTGAGATGAAGCCTCACTGTTGCCCAGGCTGGAGTGCAGTGGTGATCTCAGCTCACTGCAACCTCCACCTCCTGGGTTCAAGTGATTCTCTTGCTTTAGCATCCTGAGTAGCTGGGATTACAGGTATGTGCCAACACACCTGGCTAATTTTTGTATTTGTATTTTTAGTAGAGACAGGGTTTTGCCATGTTGGCCAAGCTGGTTGTGAATTCCTGACCTCAAGTGATCCGCCCTCCTCGGCCTCCCCAAGTGTTGGGATTACAGGTGTGAGACACTGCGCCTGACTCAAGGAATTTTTCTTAATCCTCAAAAAAGTAATATCAATTCTTAACAAGTATAACTTTTCCTTTTTTGGCAGTAGACTGGAATAAAATGCTTCCATTAACTCTATTAACAAATACAACTTATATAAATAGTGCTTATAAATATCTATGGAAGTTTAAATGTTGACATTGTTCTATTCCTAATATCTTCCCACCCAAGCAGAGATGTAGTTAATAATTTTATGATTTGTACATTCTAAGTGTCTGGGCTCCTAGCTTATGAACTTTATCCCCACAGAAGGTCCTTGGGAGACACTTTTCAATGCACCATGGGAGTAAAACAAAACAAAACAAAACAAAACATACACACACACACTCAACTCTAGAGCCTAGAATTGCTGCCCAAGCTATTCCTGGTGAGACAGCAGGGTGACATCAGACAAATTTAGGGAATACGCCAGGAAAAGTTTGTGATGCAGAGTTATTTAATATCAAACCAAAATCACCACCACCACCATTAATGGAAAAGCTACAATATGCTAGACAATGTGGAAGAGTCACACATGTATTTCTTTTAATTTGCAATGATCCTCAAGATGAATATTATCACTCCGTATGAGTAGTGAGTAGTAGAGCTGGGATTTAAACCCAAGTTTGAATCTACATGATGTGTATCCAAAGTTCCTAAACTTCAGAAAATCAGGAGTGCTAATTACTGGAGGAGAGAAATCCAGGTGGTTTAAGAGACAGGACTAGATGGAGTTCAGATTATGGATTTAGATTTTTAAGTCAGCCAAACTAAGCTCCTAACAGTGGTTAAATACTTTGTGGGAAGTTTAACTTAGTTGTTTCCTAAATGAGGATAAAAGTACCTGAAATGAAGAGTGGTTATGAGCATTTGTTTTAAATCTTAATATAAATTACATAAAACACATCCTAATGATTTACAGGTTCTCAATACATGGAAGCTGTCGTACAGCTCCAGGTTGAAAGAAACTAGAGTCACAGACTGAACCTTTGGGGCCAGGAGAAGAGAGCTGTGCAAAATTCTAGTCTGGTTACACAAGAAGAGTTTGCCTTTACCTACTTTGATTTATTCTAGGTACTTCCCTTGGAAATCCAAATACTAGCATACCTCGTTTTATTATGATTTGCTGTATTGTATTTCACGGACAGTGGGTTTTTCAGAAATTGAAGTTTTGTTGCAACCATGTGTTTAACAAGTCTATTGGTGCCATTTTTCCAACAAAATGTGCTCATTTTGTATCTGTTTCACACTTCAGTAATTCTTGCAATATTTGAAATTATCACCAATTGTTATGGTGATCTGTAATTTTAGTATTATAATTGTTTTGGAGTGCAATAAAACACACCCATATAAGATGGAAAATTTAATCTATAAACACTGTATGTTCTGACTGCTCCATTAACTCGCTGTTTCCTGCTTCACTCTTCCTAGGGCCTCTCCTGCCCGAGAAAAAACCTTATTAAAATTAGGCCATTTAATAACCCTACGATGGATTCTGAATGTTCAGCTGAAGATTCTTATGTTTCTTCCGTTACATCAAAAGCTAAACACAATTAAGGTGAGTGAGGAAGGCATTTCAAATGCTGAGATAGGCTGAAAGCTTGGACTCTTGTACGAGTTAGACAAGTTGTGAACACAAAGGAAAAGTCTTTGAAGCAAATTAAAAGTACTACTCCAGGTAACACAAGAATCATAAGAAAATGTAATGGTCTTACATTTGATGGAGAACGTCTGTGTGGTTTAGATTGAAAAACATTAAGAGAAAAACCAAACACACAAAAAACACCAACTACAACATTTGCTTAAGACAAAGCCTAATCCAGAGTAAGACCTAGCTCTCTTCAATGCTATGAGGGCTGAGAGAGGTGAAGGAAGCCGCAGAAGAAGAGTTTGAAGCTAGAAGAGGTTGGTTCATGAGGTCTGAGAAAAGAAGCCATGTCTATAACATAGAAGGGCAAGGCAAAGCAGCAAGTGCTGATGCAGAAGCTGTAGCAAGTCATTCAGAAGATTTAGCTAAGAAAATTGATGAAGGTGGCTACATGAAACGGATTCATTACAGACAGAACAGGCTTTTATTGGGAAAAGATGCCATCTGGGACTTTTATACCTAAACAGAAGTTAATGCCTAGCTTCAAAGAACAGACCGAGTCTTGGTAGGGGCTAATGTTGCTGGTGATTAAGTTGAAGCTAGTGCTAAGTTACCATTCTGAAAATCCTAGGGCCCTTGAGAATTATGCTAGATCTACTCTCCCTGTGCTCTATAAACAGAAGAAAGCCTAAATAACAGCACATCAGTTTACGGCATGGTTTACTAACCACCACCCTGATTATTCGAGCAGTGTTCAACATCAAAAGATCCTACACACACACACACACACACACACACACACACACACACACACACACACATATTACGAGTTGAAGGTTTTGATGATCATTAACATTTTTCAGTAATAAAGTGATTTTCAAATAAGGTATGTACATTGTTTAGACATACTGCTATTTTATACAGTAGGCTACAGTATAATTTAAACATAACTTTTTTTTCTTTTATTTTTTTGAGCTGGAGTCTCACGCTCTGTGCCCAGGCTGGAATGCAGTGGTGCGATCCCGACTCAGTGCAACCTCAGCCTCCCAGGTTCAAGTGATTCTGACTCAGCCTCCTGAGTCCCGAGCTGGGACCAAAGGCACATGCTGCCATGCCTGGCTAATTTTTTTGTATTTTCAGTAGAGATGGGATTTCACTGTGTTGACCAGGCTTGTGTTGAACTCCTGAGCTCAGGCTATCTGTCCTTCTCAGTCTCCCAAAGTGCTGGGATTACATGAGCGAGCCACCGCTCCTTGCCCCAAACATGACTTTTATGCATGCTGGAAAAACCAAAAGATTTGTGTAACCTACTTTATTGAGGTGGTCTGAAACCAAACCTGAAATATCTTCAAGGATTGTCTGTATAGCCTTTTGTATTCTTCTGTATTCTTATGATATACATATATTTGTTCACAAAACTGACCATTTTACTGTTAATAATCATGGATTATTCTGCAGCCAATTTAAATCAAGTTAAAAGATGGCAAAATCCACAGGATGTACCTTTTTGAGGTTTTTGAAAATTGCATCATATTGTCTTGAAAAAACGATGTAGGGCATTTTTATTTATGTAATATATCCATTTCACTTTTATCTCCTGAACCAACACCTTACCAAATTTCATTTAGCCACATCCAGACAGTCCTCTTCAAAGATGCCATTGCTCCACAGTCTTTGTAAAAGCCCTGGTAGGCCACAGCCAGAAAATAAAAAGTATTTAACATTAAAATAAAGTTATTTCATTATGTGGTTATGTTATAGATTGATACTCCCAGGGCAGAGATTCCAGCCAGCTGGGCATTAGGAAGCAGGTAGCACAGGATGGAATGGAAGTATCACTTAGAGTGGCCAATAACACATGAGGGTAACAAGAAAGGTAAAGGCCATTCAGGAGGATGCTGGGGAAGGAACACAGGAATAATAGAAAAATAGAATTTCTAAACATGGTAGATATTTGCATAGCATAATTTTAGTGGTAAAGGAATGACAAAGTTAAATCATCTGGGTTTTGTGACTTGGTAGTTTCTGGAAAGAATTAGGCAGTCGTGTCATGTGTTTATTTTATCCTTGGCTCTTTTTCAGACAATTCTCTCTATTGTGTTTAACCTTACTTCCCATATCACCTTTGATTCATTTATTCTTCTCTTCTTATAAAATTTATCTTTTCTCTAGGTCATCTGATTATAGCTAAAGATATATCCCAGGGGCTTTATTTCCAATTCGATTGCTAGCTTATCTTATAACCTGGAACAAACTTCAGTACTTCATGCAAGTGCTTGAGTATCAGAGCTGAAACTTTAAGATCATTTACTCTAATGCTCTCTCATTTTACCAAATGAGAAAAGATAAAACTAAAACTTAGAGGTGACAAAAATTGCCTGATGTCATGCCGTTTGTTAGTAGCAAAACCAAACTGAAGCCAGGCATCTCTATGACTGTTTTAGAACTCATAGTAGTAAGCCATTTAGCTTTAAATGACATTAAAAAAAGGAAAAATAGACAAATACTGTAGTTTCTCTTTAAAGTGGGATGTTTTAAAGACTGATAGAGAATAGGCACACCTATGTGGGACACCAAGTCGTAACCAAATATTTGTGTCATGACAATATTAGATGACAGGTTCAATAAATTCAAATGCTAAATGTATTCAGGTTCATATACCCTCATCAATACATTAATAAAACCATCTTGTATTTTAAGAATGTTACATCTGTATGCCACCTTATTGTGAAATAACATAGACATTAAATAAGACATGTTATATATTATCAAAATGGGTGAGAAAATTTTTAGCATGAGTAGAAAGATGTGTGATCCACCTTCCTCATCAATATTAATAAAAGAAAAATGATGAATTTGTCAATGGAAGTGGAAACTAAGAATAGTGTTGAGTAATCTCTTGAGCACCAGAGAAATTTTGACTAATCAAAGTTGGAATAAAACCCTGAAGCAATGTGTGAGGTATGTTCTATAAAAATAACCCCTCAGTGTGTCTCCAATTATTTGGCCCCAGCTCTGTGTGAAGTTAGCTCAACTAACCTCACTAAAATTAGGTAAAGTGGGAAAAAGTCCAGTCCTTCTCCTTTCTATCCCTACATAGCTGAGATGAGGATCAAATATAATGGGTATAAAACAGCAATAAAGTCACGAAGTACTTCTCCCACATATATCAATGCTTTTATTATAATTCCTTACTTTTCCAAATATTTATTTCCAAGGGGCAAGATTTGGAAGGAAGAAATGAAATAGAGACTTATTACTAAATTTCAATACTCATTGCTTCTTCATCTCAGTGACTAGTTCAACTGGTCCTAGAATTTATTTTAAGCCAAGATAGGAATGTCCTATATATCAAGAATAAACTACTTAACAAAACTAAAGAAAAGATGTGTTTCATATCCCTGGATCAGACGAGCAGGTATTTAAATGGTTTTGTGTGAGCGGGCTCAAAAGCAGGGAGCTAATTCAAGTGCCAGAAAGGACAGGAAAGACTTTAGAGGGAATAAGTAGGCTTGGAAAGTCTATTTTCATTTTCATATATTGATTTCTCACACGGTGCAAACCATAGGTCATAATTTATCTTAATACTTTTAGGATTAGTGCTTTTGGGATAGAAATTAGAAAGTGTTTGTTAGCAGGTTTCTAATCAATATTGTTTTATGTATTCTCATGGAACATCATTTGGTAAGAGCAATATCCATCCCTGCCTATGTTGTTTTTTTCTGCAAGCTCTGCCTCTAAATATTCAATGGAAAAGCATTCTGTAAACCAAAGCACTGGATAGAAAGTTTGAAAACTGCAATGGAGAAATCTTTCTAGTAATCCTGTGATAAGTCATGTATCTGAAATGCTTTATGATTTTGTTATGGAAATGATAAGCTTCTAAATGGATTATAATGTGCCCTACATTGTTCTGTTTCTATTTCCTTACTTTGCACATGCATAAATGTCCCATTACAATTGATGGGAACTTACTTAATGTTGACATAAATGTGTTTTTAATGAAAACTGTCGGTATATTTTTGTCAGTTTTTGAGGTGATTTTTTTCCCCCATAGTCAGAGGGAGGGAAAATAAAAAACCATTTTGTTAGGCAGAAATTCTAGAGTCCTTTCTCCTACTAGATATTTTTGCAGTTGGGTACTTTCCCCTGTCATTTTAGACATTCTAACAACCTAGTGACTGTTCTAATGTTGAGAGAAGTGATTGTACTAAAAGTCACAGAAACAGATTTCTGTTAGTCACCTTAATACCGTTTTCAGAAAAAAAAAAAAAAGTGATTTTTTTAAATTGAAAAAGCCATTTAAATTACTACTTAGTTCAATGATACTTTAATCCTTGTTTTTTGTTTTTTGTTTTTGAGAGACAGAGTCTTACTCTGTCACCCAAGCTGGATTGCAGTGGTACCATTTTGGATCAGAGCAACCTCCACCTTTCTGGTTCAAGCAATTCTCATGCCTCAGCCTCCCAAGTAGCTGGGACTACAGGCAAGCACCACCACACCCAGAGACTCTTCTGTACTTTTAGTAGAGACAGGGTTTCACCATGTTGGCCAAACTGGTCTCGAACGCCTGACCTCAGGTGATCCACCCACCTTGGCCTCCCAAAGTGCTGGGATTACAGGTGTGAGCCACCATGCCTGGCCACTTTAATCCTTCTTAAAAATGCAGAGAAAAATCCTGAATCTCGACTGAGTGAAACCTAAGGAATTGAAAGCAGAAATGTGTTTCTCTGAAGATTTTATAACGGTAACAGCAAAGAGAAGGTAGAAACCAATAGGAATGGAGAAAAATGAGATATTAGCCAGAATTTGGCTACTAGGCCAATAGAGTCCTAGAAGATAAACCTAAACAGTAGAGGATTATTGACTGACTTAGAAGGTCAAACGAGCTGGATAAAATTTAAGAGATCACAATGAGTAAACCTGGAATTTGATGGCACGGGGTACCAGAAAAGATGTGGTAAGGCATCAAGCTTCAACCAGAGAGGTTAGTTAAAACCTTCCAGGAGTAACATCTATTGGTATCCTCATATATTCGTTTACTTCATCCCAGTATATAGCTGAAAAATTAACTCCACCCTACTTGTTGGTAAATGTTGTTCTTTGAAAATAAGTACAGAGCTTCTGGGTTTCTGGCTACATTGATAGGAGAGGGGGACATGGACACCTAAAAAATGACAAAAGAAACTGAGGAGTAAATTGGAAGCTGAAAACAGGATGAAGAGATATTTTCAGGCACCTTCCATTGCCATGACGTTGTTCTGTATCCTCCCCAAATTGGAGCCTGAAAGAAAGGTTCTAGAGAAACTCAATGTCATGATTAAAATACCTTTAAAAAGTCTGAGATGCTGATATGTGGGGTTTTGTTCAAGAAAACAAACAACAACAAAAAAAAACAGCTCTCCACCCAATCACCCTACATTCAAGACCTCCAGTCAGCATGCCCATCTGTTAACTTGTGCTCACAGCCAGCTTCCCAGTGTCTTATTCTTAATTATAATAAAGAGTCAATGATCGCCAGATGTTTGAGATTGCTTACAGGATAAGGAGGACGTTAGAAAATTGAAACAATGCAAACAATATAGGAACCCAATAAAAACACAATTAATAGTTTCAGATATACAAAGTAAGCTATAACATTTAGGCAAAAGAATACTGCTACTAAGATATGAAGGATAAAAAGATCATTTGAAATAAATGAAACTGAAGTAAAATAGGTAAAGAGAAAGTCAAGGAGATCTCCTAGAAACCAGAACAGAAAGAACAAATGAATCAAAAGAAGATCATTAAAGGAGGCCCAACTACCAGAAATAATAGGAATTTTAGAGAGGGAAAAATAAAGGTAGAGAAGCTTCAATACAATAGATATAAACATGCAGGAACTGAATTATGTGTATTTTCTGACCAAGGTATTCATAAGTAGACAGTATGTTGAGTGATTGATACAAATCCTTATGAAATCGAAGATTATCAATAAGTTAAAAGATCACAAAAGCATCCAGAGGAACAAAAGGAACAGATCTCATACAAAAGAAAGGAGAATATAAAGAGCTTTATTTCTTACCAACAGCACATTATTTTGAAAAAGAGTGAGATAATAACTTGAAAATATGAGAAAAGTTTATTCTAACCGAGAATTCAATATTCTGGCAACAATGAATCACTAAGAGTACATATAATATAATACAATATAATATAATATAATATAATATAATATAATTAATATAATATAAATTACTCCTTTAGAGAATAAATGTTTGCCTACAATATAACATCATGACTTAAGTTTCTCAGAGCTAAACACCGAAAAGACAAACGAACTGAGGGGAAAGTTCCAAGAACATAATGGAAATGATAAATTTGGTACTTTTTTTTTTTCTTTTTTTTTTTTTTTTTTGGTGAGACGGAGATTTATTCTTGTTGCAAAGGCTGGAGTGCAATGGCGCGACCTCGGCTCACCGCATCCTCCGCCGCCCAGGTTCAAGAGATTCTCCTACTTCAAGCCTCCCGAGTAACAATCATAAAAGTCAGTAAATATAATCTAGGTGTATCAATAAAGAATATCAGTTGTAAGCAAATTATTTGCAAATATGCGGACAAAGCTTTGGAGGTTTAACTGAATATGCTGGCCTCCAGAAGATCAGGAAAGGTGTCACAAAGAAATCAAAGCAGAGAATGTTGTACTCTGTAATATACATCTGAATAATAATTGTCTCAAACTGTGTACATGTTGTGTACATGTTGTGTACAACACATGTACTGTGTACATGTGTTGATTAAATTTAAAAAATAAAAAGTTCTCATTAATATTGAAGTCATACTTGGGCCTAAATCCAGCAAATACATGGATAAATATCTGTCAAATACAATGCTCTCTATTATGAATTGTGCTCTAGCTTTGTTTGAAGTCAGTGAGAATGAATAAATGACTTACATTGTTATATATGCATATAGAACACTTAGTGGGAATCAGAGCTGCAGTATACACTATTTCTACAGATCTGCCTTGATCTGAAAATATTAAGTGCATCCATTTGATTTATTCAGATGTGAGACTTGACTATTGTTTCTAGAACTCTGATTACTCGCACCCTTTGCTTCTTAGGATAGTGCATAATGTCAAGTTTGATGATTAGCATGGATTAATGGTGCTTTCTTTGTTTGGAGAACTGAAATAGGCTAATAAGTCACATACCTCAATCTAAAAGACTTTTAAAAATTGTTCTGGGACAATAGTTTACCAGGATGGATCATTGAGAGAAAGCTTACATATGTTTCAATTTATCCTTTATCTCAAATACCAAAATGTGGTTTTATTCCCATCCCTCCTCTCAGTTTTTCTTCCAGAAATTATAAAGATATAGCTACATGTTCCAATAACTGAATTCTGCTTAATTATACAGCATACTACAGCAGAAGGCAATAGAAAAAAAGATGACTCAAGTTGTCAGTCACCTTTTAAAAAGGCTGAATAGAATTTTTTAAGTGTCAACAAGATTGATTTTTCTTGTACCTCTGCTGTGTAAAAACAAGAAACTCACTTTTTCCTCTGTTCTACATCTACTCACCACAACTAAATCAGCCAAATTATGTGTTTCCTTTATGTATATTTATTTTGAGTGTTCAAATGTGACAATTGCAGGCTGTTGAACCCATATAAAGGTTATATTTCTAAGACTGAGAGTAGCTGTAACTCAGATCAGAAACTGGTCATCTTCAGGGTAAAGCCAGTTCAAAGATATGGCTTATTTGGCCAATACAGTCTCCCTTCCTTTCTCCAAATTTAAATGACGTGATCATAAGAAAATAAGATTTTATATTAAAAACAGGACTTATGGCTTATTTTAGAAAAGGCCTGTCTTCATAGCAGTGTCTGTGAGAGATAAATAGTGGCCTCTCATAGTAGGGTGGCTTGAGCCAATTCATTTGGCAAACGTTTGATCACTTATGTTACCCATCTAGCCCCTAAAATTATTTAACATTTTACTGCTATAATGAAATACAAAAACAAATGATCAAAAATAATCTCTAGGAGTGGGAAACTTAATCAGATGAAGGGTTTAGGGCATGGTCCTGTACCATACATATTCTATCATTTGGTCGGTTTTCTAGTTGATCAGGAAAAAAGGGATACATTGCCTTTGGTATTTAGTAGCACAAAGGAAAACATAAAAACAAAAATTATTCATGGAATTGCATGTGTTTGCTTTCACGAGCTAAAACCCTTGGCGGTTTCCGTTTGCAGTTCACTTTTCCTCACTGATATGGTTTGATCCAAATCTCATGTCAAACTATAATCCCCATGTGTCAAGGGAGGAGCCTGGTAGGAAGTGATTGGATCATTGGGGTGGATTTCCCCTTCACTGTTCTCGTGATAGTGAGTGAGTTCTCACAAGATCTGATGGTTTAAAAGTATGTGACTTTCTTCATTCTCTCTCTCCTGCTACCATGTGAAGAAGGTCCTTGCTTGCCCTTTAACTTCTGCCATGATTGTAAGTTTCCTGAGGCCTCCCAGTCATGCTTCCTATTAAATCTGTGGAACTGTGAGTCAATTAAACCTCTTTTCTTCATAAATTACCCAGTCTCAGGTAGTTCTTTATAGCAGTGTGAAAAAAAACTAACATGCTCACCTATCTCTTAGGCCATTCATTTGGCCCTTCATTTTACATATTATTTCTCAAAACACTCTTTCTATTCCCTCCATACTTTGCACAAATCTTTGTTCTTTCTGGAATGTTGTTGTTTTGCCCTTTCTCCATCAACCACATTCACCCAGATAACTATTTCTTGATCCTTAAGACAAGCTCATGTCTTCATTCTATTAAAAAAATATTTCAGCCCTGCACATGGGACAAACACTTCTCATGCCAAGGTAAATGTGCCTTCTCTCTGCTCCCAGATCAACTATATTATGTGCAATTTGTCATTGTTTACTTATCTGTCTACCATACGTGACTGGATACCTTAATGACAGGCACACTGAGCATTATTATTCATTTCCATAGTCTAAAATTCTAGACCATGTACTGGCACATAAGACATCAGTAAATGACTGGTAAATTAATGAAGAGCAAGAGGCCTAAAATTCCATAGTTAAAATGTAATCCATTTAAGGAAACTCGATTCCTCTTAAAATGTAGCTAGTCACATGAAAAGTATATTAATTTTGCTTTTTTCAATCAATTAGACTTGAGTGAGAATGATGCCTACAGTGCTCATAAAAAGCAGGAGGTAGGAGGGGAGAATGGAACAAGAAAAAGGACAGTATTATACGGAATGAAGACACAGTGAAATGAAGATGCCAAAACTTTTCATAGTTTTACAAAGATTTATCTTGCTCAGAGCTCTATATGAAGAATTAGAAGAAAAAGTATATTTGACCTAGATATTGACAGTACTTGTCTTTTTATCATCATCATCACTGTCCCTTTCAAACCTGGTTTGAAATTTGCCCATATTTATTTGGCACAGAAATCTTATTTGAATATTATACTACATGAATTCAACTAAAGTTTATCTGGTACTATCCCCATTAGGGGAAAAAAGTTTTTAGGTAATTTTTAAACTGCAGATCTACAAATGATCAAATTCCAATTGAACATGAGACTTTTCATGTTTATGATTTTTTCTTGCCTTTCAAAACAGCCAAGTGAGTGTTATTTTAGAGTCCAATAAATTGAATGTCAGTGTGTTACAATGTTTTCCCCTAGATTAATTCCTTAATTTCACTTGACTAAAAAGAGATACATAAAACCATCTAACACAACTGTCAGAAACTCTTCTGTATTCCATGTACCCTAGATACACATTCATACATATGCATAAAGACAGGTTTTCAAATGCTATAATTTTACTGTTTTATTGAAATTAACTGTGATAATTTTGGGTATTGTTTTCCTATGGTCTCAGTTTATTTGTGGAATAGAGAAGGTGGTTAATGACACCTTTCTCAATCTAAATATCTGGATTCTCTATCTGATGCAGAAAAAAATATTTAATTTTCATAGAAAAAGATACATGCTTTGGCGAATCACCATAGTTTATGTGACGTGGTGCTAGCTATAGGCAAAAGCTCGGCTATATCCTGACACTTGGGTGCACTAAGACAGCTTCCTTGGCAAACAGCCATATGTATTTTGCTGTAAACCATAAGTTGGAAATGGTATAAATAAGAATAAATGCAAAGAGGGTTTGATTGGTTTTGTGTGTTTGTGTATCTGAATTAAGTGACACATACACACAAATTGTATTAGGAAAAGAATGTATAAATTGATTTAGAGCTCAGAACAAAGGTAGATTCGTTATTGTGGAACAAACTAGTGTCTCAATATAGAGATTTTGTCTCCAAAGTGTGACACGTTAATTCCCTTTCATGGGACGTTTTCAAAAAAATGTGAAAAAACTTTTCTTAAAGATACCATAAAGTCTCCATGTTATTCTAACTTGCCATATATCTGAATCACCTGAAGAGATTCAGATTTCCAGACCAGTCTCAATCCCACTGAATCAATAATTCTATTAAATGGTCCTAGGTTTCTGTTCTCAATTCCCTAGCTGAATCTGAAGCTTCCCTATCAGCCCTGCTACATATTACAGCACTTGGGAACCACATCTTTAGATGACTCAGGTCTCTTTCACGTCTAATGTTCTCTAATTAGAAATCCTGAGCCTAGGGGAAGAAGGCTAGATAACTTGCACAAAGGGCATAATCTGTATTCCATTGTTGCCCTATAAGTCAAAAGACAAAAAAAAAAAAAAAAAAAAAAAAAAATGCTGTGCCATCTTTAAAAAGTAAATTAGACCCTGGGAATATCCAAAGGATAACAACAATAATCTGATTTGTTCATTGAATAGACACAATATTCCTTTGGTCATTATTAATATATTCTTGGCTGTAACACAACTTGATATCTTATTGTTCATCTGCACATTTATCTCCTTCCTATCTTACTCTCTTCATTGATATCAGGAGGCCTTCATAACAGAAAATATGTGCACCTTTAGCTAAATCATCTTGCTGGATCAAGTAGCTCTAGAAAATCCCTTCTTAGCTTGATAAAGTTATTGCCATTCATAGACATTATCATCCCTTCCTTGGCTTGTGCTTCATTATTCTGCAATTACAGGGTTAGCCTTTACATTCAGTCAGAGCAAAGCACCAGCAAATGCTTCCATAAAACCTATTAACTCCACCAGTTCTTTGTACCTTTTGAGTGCAAGGGGATTTGGTTCCTAATTTTATCTTCAAGGTGCTCAATGTGCCAGTCCATTAGCGAATTATACCTGATGTGTGGCTTTGGTGTCAGTTAAATTTTATTGGCTCTATTGGTCCCTCCAGATTGTGACACTATTTCCTTCCTTCTGCTGCTTTTTGAGTATTTGCACAAAGATGAGATGCTACACATCCTGGCTTATCTCCTAATTAAGCTGATTATAACACCGTGTATATGAGGCTAATTCTTCTGGCTTTATTTTAAATTGATCACTCTGTTCCCTCTACAGAAACTGCATTTTCATCATGCTAATGGTTTGCCCAGGAAAATGCAAACACAGGTGGTTTCTGTGAAATATTTGGATCTCAGAACCCATGGCTTTCGCCAAGGTGAGGTTCAATAAGTTTGCCTCTTTATTAGTCAGGTTAATAAAATAAGGCATCTATTTATTAGAAGAGGCAATGTTAACGAGCAGACACTCAGACGAGCAATCAGGAGAGCTGAGTTCAAATGCAGCTATTAACATTGGTTGACTGACTCAGTGGTCTCCTCACTTGAAAGCTAAGGAACTTAACTGTATCAGTGCTTCTCAAATGCCAAGAGAATGCAGCAGATCAGGGACAGGTGTTAAGCTGTAGAATCATAAGGTACTATTAAACAATATGTAGGTATAAAAATATGTAAGTATTGAGCTTGTCGACTTCTCAATACATTATAATGCATCCAGTTCTGAAAATTAGTGAAATTTAGAAAATATCTACAATCCCATAAAATTATGTAATCTAAGAACTTGACTGGGGAAGAGAGAAAAATTACCTGAATAAGGCTTCCTCATTCAGTTTTATTCTCAGCTTTATTGATCATCCCCTACCCAAAACAGAAAAAGAATACATGATATAGAAAATATAAAGAGATGAATGGTCACAAAAGGAGGCAATGAAATCTTTGTACCATGTCATAAGGAAATTTGACCAACAAATGGGAATATTGTTTCCTCTTAAGCACGACACTCAGAAAAAATCCTTTGAAAAACAAATGGTATATAATCTTCCCTGTGTTGAGGTGGCTGGAGATGCAATTTAAGGGTCATAGACTTAATGAAACAAAATTGTGCAAATAGCATAATATCACCCCTCTGTTCTAGTGCATGAACTATTTGTTCCTCATGGGTGCAAAAGCCCTGAATTTATAGATTTTCTTAATAAGGCAGAAGCAATGCTACAAAGGCTCTCTTCTCTAGTATTACATCTATTTGTATCTTTTCTACATTTCCCATATACCAAGGGCTGGGCTGGTTACTGTGGGGTATAAACTTTCTTCCCTCAGCATTCATGATGGGATAGGAAAAAAAAAATACTTAAATACAAGCGTATGTATTCACACATATAACAAAAAACACAAGACTTAATTTGTGCAACAATATATAGCATCGATATGCAATTGCAAAACAGAGGCATTATAAATATGGTAATGATTTTGAAAGATTTAAAGAAAGAGGTGGGCACATTCCACAGTCAAGCATAATTTTACTTCCTAGCATTGATCTTGGGTAGAGAAGTGGGAGAAATTCCAAAGAAAGGAAAGTATGAACAGAGGTAAAAGAATAAAGGTTGTATCTTGTCCCATATCGTGTTCAGTGTTTAGAATAAAGTAGGTGCTTAACAAATATGTGTCAAAGTTAAAAGAGGAAAAAGAAAGCATTTAGTGTACCTCGAGTACAGAGTAAATTGCAGTCAATGTAGGGCATAGGATGCCTGAGTGCCCACTTTTAAGTGTCAGGAGGTGTGATGGTTAGTTTTAGGTGTCAACTTGAGGGGTAGTTCATTGATGGAATTAACATTTAGACCTGTGAACTTTGGGTAGAAAAGATTGTCCTTCATAATGTGAGTCAGTGAACCTCATCCCATCAGTTAAAGGAATGAATAGAACAAAAAGACCGACCTCTAGAGCAAAACTGACACCAGAGCAAAAAAGACTGGAGCTGTACCATAGGTTGGCTTATATTTCAAGCCCACTGGCCCACACTGAAGATTCTGACTTCCCAGCTTGCATAATCACATGAACCAATTCCTTATGACAAACCTCTCTCCCCCAATCTCCCTCAAACCCTGTTTCTCATAATCTCTCACACGTACACACACATCTCCTACTAGTTCTGTTTCATTGGAGAACCGTAATACACAGAGCCTTGAAATCCATACCCACGATTTAGAATTTTTTATCCTATATGTGCATTTTACTAAAAGGAATATATTGATTATATAAGTGCTTTGAAATATAACTCTAATCATCATTAGGATTTTAGGAAAGGAACTGAAAATTGATTCTTGAGAGCCAGCAAGAAGGGATGATTTAAAACAAAGCACCATTTTTGATGAGAAGTGACTGAATTTTGTATGCACTCAGTATCAAATGACTTGGAGAAAATGGGATAATTTATACAATTTTGCAGAATTGAAACTATAGATTTACCAACTGACTGGAGATGGGGGCTGAGAGAGAGGCAAGGAGTGAAGACAAAGACATTTTGAGGTTGAGTTCCTGAAATTATGAGATGTCATTTGCTGAAGTAGAAAACATGGGAGAGGGAGGAGATTTATGCAAAATATTGATTAGAGGTACTTATCTCTAGTAGAGTTTCTCAACAAAGAGTATCAAAATACTGAGAACAATCTTGATTCAGTTAAGTGCAGACTCCAGAGCAGAAACCATAAATCAGAAAGCGTTTTGGGAGAGTCCTTGAATTTAGAAGATGAAGAATGTTCAAACCTCTCACTGGAATCATTGGAAGGATTTAAATTTTCCCTTTGTCATTATGTCTATATGCCCCTGGTAGGTAAAGAAAATCTAATATGGCAGTGGGGGTAAGTGGGTATTCCAAAGATAATGTTGCTGATTTGAAGCTTCCAGGAGAAGGAATAAAGATGTCACAAATAATACTAGTTTGCTGCATGTACTCTCTTGGCTGTATTTAATACTGTTTGATCATTTCTTTCTTTCTTTCATACAAATGGTATATTAAGGTTAGTAGACTCCCCTCAATTCCTAAAAAGATAAAAGAAGTGTACGTCAGGAGTTGGGATAGGGAAGTGGTGTCTAAGTAGAAGAGTCATGGAATAGGTGATTCAGCGCTAAGCTTGAGGAAAAATCCTTTCAATACTACTGACTTTAGTTTTGCCTTTATCATTTCCTCTCACCATTAGTTTGTCAGCATCTTTTAAAAGCTAAGAAGCAAGAAGGGTTGCCTTGCTGATAATCTAGGTAAAGAGTCTCTTTAGGAAAAATACAGCCCATCCCATTGTTTAATAAGAAAATTTTAGGATGCAAATTCTAGCTATTGACAAAGTAGAAATTTCCTAAAATACCCTCAGTGGGCCACGTCCTATTCCAAAGACTTTATAAGTACAGTTGTTTGCATTCCTCAAAATCATGTGCACAAATACAACAGAGACTAACGGAGAAAATGCAGCTGGAATGGATCACTTAACCTTTGAAACTTTGTAAACAGTATAACAAAAATTGTAACAATCTTCAAATACCCAAGAAGTACTGAAAAAAAATACTAAGTTCCTAACAAAAACTACCATACTAACACAGAATTTTGTCTTTTAAAAAAATGCTGAATGTAGCTGATGAAAGAGGTTGAAAAGTAGGGTTGAATCTGAATTATGAAGAGCAAAATGTACAGAGTTTGGGAAGAATTGAGAACTAAGATAAAGTCAATGGCCAAATTGATCTAAGAGGAAGGGTTGGGTGAGTTTTTGTACAACTTGCTGTGCTCAGTTGTGCTAGTGTACTTTTCAATGAGCTGTTACATATTAATATAAAATATAAAAGGATTGAAGAAATTACATACAATACACTTTCCCATTTACCAAACCTATAGAAACAAATTCATTACAATAGAAATAGGAAGGTTAGCAGATTATGTTGCATGCTAGCCAATCCTGACAATAAGTCTACAAAGTAGTTCCTATAATTATTCATATTTCACTTAGGAGAACATTCAGACACTGAAGAGTTATATTCTTCCTAAGAAAATCCAAGAAGTGGAAGAGTTGAGATTAGAAGCAGGAAAGTTTGGCTCTAGACATCTAAGTGTTTAATAACTGTGATGCTCTACTGCCCGTCAATGAGATTTACAATATATCTGGGAAGTGTTTAAGATTCAGGAATTTAAGATCCTCACCTGTATTCCACATTCAATATGAAATACAAACAAGTTGGAATAATATAGTTACATTTTGACAGGTTGAATTCACTGATAAACATTCAGGAGAACATGCTCAAAGGTATTTGACAGTGGATAAATAGAGAGTTGGCTTGAATTTTAGGAGCATTAGGAGTGGGAGTAGGGAAGCAAGAATCACCCTTGAAGAGGTAGCCATTAAAACTGACAATGATATTGCTCTTACTGGGGGTGAATAAGTTGAAATCCAAGAAAGCAATGCCTGGAAGAGAGCTAGGAAAATGCATGAAATGAAAACTTATGGAATATTTTAATAGACCTTAGAAAGAAAAGGGAATTGGTTATACTAATTTTATGGAGAACTTGAGAAGAATGAGAAGAGGTCATTGACTTCAGTAAGTAAAGGATCTAAGTTAGCCTACCCACACAGTTGACATTCCCTCTCTTTGAAATTTCATGGTTCAACATATCCTATGTATATTGGGCATGTTTGGTACAGTATAACCAAAGAGTTGATTTACAGTTGATCAGACCAGGTATTAACTGACCTTGCGAAAACCAATTTATAGTTAGAAAATAAGAAAAAATAAAAATGTTCTAATCTACTTTCCAGGGAATTTAGATATGAAGCCCTAAACAATTTGCATTAAGTTGTTAGTTCTGGGAGCTAAATTCCAAGTTCATTAGAGATAAGTCCCAAATGGGCATTATAGAAATTCAATATATATATTCAAGCTGAGAGTCCCAGAGGCAAAAGAAGAAACCAGGCTGAAAGAAGAAGTGAACAAATATTTAAAATGTCTCTGTGCCTCGAAGCATGGAGAATAGTTGCCCAATGATTCCTTATTTTCTATGTCTTATGTCTTTACTTACATCACTGTGTACCACAGAATTCCTGTATCTTTGCAACACTACTTCTATTTGAACTAGTTTGAGTGAAGTTCTGCTAGCCTTAGATACTATCTTGGTGGAGCTAATGCAGATACTAGCTGCAAAGTGTTTCTGCTACTCACAGACCTAAATCAAGGATTTTCCAGGTCTTCTCCAGTCTTTGTTCCTATAAACATTTTTCTATCTGCTACTCTGTGCCATCTGTGCCATGAATAGGATGGCCTTTCCCTTTTCCAGAAGGGATTTCTTTCTGCTGATCTGTCCCCTCTAAGCCAATAGGGTGTAACTCAATATGAATTTCTATAAGGAATGCTTCTATTAGCCATCTGTGCTGTTGTTACAGACAGGCAGTGTTCCATATTGCATTTTGACAATTGTAGTCATAAATGGTTCATTAACCCAAAATTCAACATGATCAAACATTTACATTGGCTTTTCTTCTGTTTATGTATGTTAACAGAGTTATTCACATACTTTCTTTATATAAATGCATCCAATTATGTTTTATTACATGTCTATGTTCACAAGAGACTTCCAAGCAGGAAATAGACAAAAGAATCAGCCACTGTATCCTTCATTTCCTTTTTCAAGATATTATATATTGATGTGGGGTTATCAGTCTCAAAGTCTATTCCAGTAGTCTCCTTAGTAGAGGGCATCAGCAGTTCCCTAAATGAGATTGCCCATCCTAAAAAACTTCATTTCTAACTGTTCAGAGACATGTGAGTTGACCTGCAACCTGCAAATGCACCAGAAATTGAGGTTAGAAGTATCAAGCTCATACGTTTTTATTCCTGGGCTGTGTCCTACAGCTTTCAGAGACCTCTCATTCTCCTCTTGGTTCCTAACATTCTTACAGCTTTGGTGAATTGTTTTTGGGTAACAATCTTTCCTCCTGTTTTAATCTCTAGACTCATACAAGCCTGCTCAGTCTTCTTAGTGTCTCTAATAAGAGAAGGACATCAAATAGTGGCCATCTTTTCTACAATATAAACTTAGCTTTTTCTCCTTTGACTCTTTCTTCTGCTATGTCCATTTCTCTACAAGCAGAAAGAACATGTAGCTGTTAAAAGCAGAGAGAATCATGATTTCAAAAAGCAGAACTTATGCTACATTAGCCTTGGGCATGTATTAAACTTGGGCACGTATTAAACTTGGCTTGAAAGCAAAGATACCATTTGACGAGTACTCATTGAATGTTAGCTACTTCCAATCAAGTGAATTCTTCCAGGCTGAAATATTAATAGGCAGTATATACTTTGTGCTTTACATATTGTAATTCATTCAATCCTCACAATAACTTTGACACAGATTATTATAACAATCTCTATTTTACAAATAGGGGAAACTGAGGCATAGGGACATTCAGCAATGTATTGAAGATTACATAGTTAATATTGGAAATACAGTTTGGGCTTAAATAGTAGGGCTTCAGATACCACACATTTATTTATTTTGTTAGTTTCCAGCTTATCTTGAAATTTATCAAGAAGGCATCCTCCATGGCCAGGTATGGTGGCTCATGCCTATAATTCCAGCACTTTGGGAAGCCAAAGTGGGAGGATCACATGAGGCCAGGAGTTCAAGACCAGCCTGGCCAACATGGTGACCCTGTCTCTACTAAAAGAATACAAAAATTAGCTGGGCATGGTTGCACACACCTGTAATCCCAACTACTCAAGAGTCTGAGGCATGAGAACTGTTTGAACTCAGGAAGCAGAGGTTGCAATGAGCCGAGATCACTGCACTCAAGCCTGGACACAGCAAGACTGTCTCAAAAGAAAAAAAAAAAAAAAGACATCCTCCAGATCATTGAAAAGATGGCAAGAAGGTATGATGTGTGTACCGATGTACCGATGAGATTACAATTGGGGAGAGCCCTTGGTTTATTTATTTTTCCTTTTCTAATTGCCAAATGAATTGATGGAGTCCAACTGGAAAGCTCTGACAGCATTTTGATCACTAATATTTACACATTCAAACCCCTCAGCTGCTGTACGTAGAAATTTATTGGGAATGTCAGTCTCATGGACTAGACTATTGCTCATAACAAGCTGAATCATGAAACCTTAGAATTTAGGCCATACCTAGAAAAGTGATAAATTCTTTAGTCCTCTGAAATTCTCAAACAATCATTTAAGAGTTAGGAAAATAAAACAGCATGCTAACTTGCATCATGATAGGGAAAGGATGTTTCCAACTATCAGTGCCATGGTAAACTAAACTCTGAGATGGAGGAGTTTTAGAGCCAGAAAAGACAGGCAGAGAATGTCAGAACTCACAAGTCAAAACAGAGGCAGGGTCATGTCCAGGCATAGTTGTCAGTTTGTCACAACTGCACACTCCAAGTCCAGGATGAAAAGTTTAACATTCAAGATTTGTAAAGAAACCTTAGGTCATAAATAAAAGTAAAGTTAGGTTTTGCACTTGGTAAAAGTTTGGTGAAAATAAAATAGAATTGTTTTAAAGAACTAAGATCTCATTCTCAAAGAAAAATATTTAAAAAAATCTTGAAGGCCAAGCTCTGACACATCTGTGAGTGAAAGGTGGAGATAATAACACTAGCCGATGACATGAAGTGGACTCTTCCCAGCAAACAGATGTATGAGCACCTTACCTAAACTTGATCATATAACTATGCCTTTATGTTCCAATCTATTTCCAAAGTGATACAGAAAGTTCAAAATAATTAAAACAAATCTGTGCTAGAGGCCACAATGTCTAAATTCCAGCCCCAGCTTAGTCACTAGATAGTCAGATATTGACAATCCCATAATTCTTTGTTTTCCTTCACCACAGGCGCACTTACAATCCTAAGTTTAAAGCACTGCATTCAATGCTTAAAGTTCAAATGAGGGAATGCCCTGAATGATAAACCAGATCACAGAAACCACTAGCATGGAAGGTTTTCAAGGTAGGTGAGATTGGCTGCTTTCTTCACAGAGTGATTTCAGAACCACCAGACGGACTCTTCAGTCCTCAAAATACCTCTCCTAATCTGATATCTGAGACATAATGTTAAAATTAAGGCATTTATTGGTATATACCATGCAGAAACCATACTCAATTTTCAGTTGCGTGTACATTAGTATACATTCTGAGCAGTGGGATATAACTGTTTATCATAAGGATGATTAATTTTGAGATTGGATTTTAAAGTATATAAAGGAGGTCCAGATGTCCCCACAGAAAGCCATAGGGAACAAAATATGAAGTGAAATTAACTGAAGACGAATTGTCCACACACGCATGTGGCTGGAAGTAGTTTTACATAAAAAGATACTCAAATCAAGGGGTAAAAGTTTTTGTCTTTATGACACCAGTGCAGTGTTTTGAAGAGTGAAATATTAATTTAGTAAGTTGTCTTGTCTAAATGGCCTGGAATGATTGGTTTGACAGACATTTTTATTCACTTGATGAATCTGACTGGCTGATCTGGCAGTGCATAGAAGCAACCTAACATCAATCATGGGGATATGGCAGGAGAAATTGGAGTTGATTGATGGTATTCACAAAGTTACCAAAGTCTTTGATGATTTACTCCTGATATAGCAAATCTCAGAATCCTCACTCACAGATCCCAATCTTCAATGTTTCAGTGTTTATCAGGTGTTGGAGCCGAGATTCTCAGTGAGGGATTAGACATACCAAGTGTCAAAGAACTGTTGTAAAAGGTAACATCTATTCTTTGTTCTTTATATATTTTTCTTGCGGGAGAGGAAAGCCCACGGGTGTCCATAATCTTGTTACATCAATTTGAGAGTCTCCTTTGAAGACATGTTGAGAACACTCTAGAAGACCAACAACTTACACTGCTTTGTATGTCTTAACTCACCATTACCAAATTATTCAGTAGCTGCCTTCTCTGAATGTGGCTGGTTTACCAATCTAGAAATTATTTCTCCACTTTCAGAGCAAGTTTAACATATTTGACTGATTTCTAATATTCTGCCCCTACCCTGATAGGAAGCGAGCCACACACTAGATATTTAGTAAACACAATTTTGATTTTCAACCTGGACTCTTTTGGTAAAATTAAAATGTACAGAAGTTACTTCAAAATCTTCTGATAAAATTTAAATGTAAAGAGTTAATCTAAGGGCCAGGTGCGGTGGCTCAAGCCTGTAATCCCAGCACTTTGGGAGGCCGAGACGGGCTGATCACAAGGTCAGGAGATCGAGACCACCCTGGCTAACACGGTGAAACCCCGTCTCTACTAAAGAATACAAAAAACTAGCCGGGCGACGAGGCGGGCGCCTGTAGTCCCAGCTACTTGGGAGGTGGAGGCAGGAGAATGGCGTAAACCTGGGAGGCGGAGCTTGCAGTGAGCTGAGATCCGGCCACCGCACTCCAGCCTGGGCCACAGAGCCAGACTCCGTCTCAAAAAAAAAAGAGTTAATCTAAGAAACAACTTGTTCTTATAGAAGACTTTCTTAAATTTAAGCCGCGAATTCTGATAAGAACTAAACCAGTGGAGCATCAGAACAGTGAAATAAAAAAAGGTATAAAATGCGATTCTGAGCCACCTGCCCACAAGTGGAAGGCATGAGGAGACAAATTGCTTCTAGCCACAGTGGAAGAGATGCCACTCACACAAATGGGCTTCAGAATGTACACACACAAACTCACACACCCATGCACACCATGTACACACAAGGCATTCTTTTATTTCTATACTTAGTATACAATTTAGATAGTGTGTGTTATCTATTGAAAGAAAGAAAGTAACATAAAAAGCAATGAAAACTAGGGAACAAAGAAATGTGAAAGATTAGAAGGCAGGCTACATATTCTGTCAGATTTCCACTTTCTTGCTGTGAAATTATTCTTTCTGGTACTTTGCTTTCTTAATATATACTAGCTCTCACCTAAATCCTTCACAGTGCATTTAGAACTAAATAAAGCATTAATATGCTCCTCTACGTGAAACGCTCCCTCAACTGTTACCTCCGGCAGTCATTTAACTGAAGCTGATATGGAGAACACATTGACATTGTAAAGGTTAATGATGCAATGATTAACAATACTCATTTTCAGAAAATGGCTTTAGTCATTGTTTTATAGAACAAGGGGAACAACAATTTGTTCAGTAGTATTAAGTGTCTGGGAGAAGTGTCTCTTTTTATCCTAAATGAGGAGTATTATCGTTGTCCTCAAGCACATGAGTGCTCACAAATATTTAAAGTGGCTCCTGTTATGTCTTCTATAGCTGGGCATAGAAGGGTTAAATGAGGCAAGCGCTTTCCTGATGTAGGTGCAGCCCATCAGCAAATAATTGAAAAGAGTCCAATCAGGTAGACAGAGCTTGGTATTGAGAGTATGTGGTGACAGGTGGCATGAGCAGCTTCAGGTCTGAATTTACAAAGTAAAATCCATCAGGCAGATGGAACAGGACAACCTAAGAACTACGAAGAAGCAATATTTGGAGTTTCTTATTCTAGGTGAACAGTGTATTTGAAACATGAGTAAAAATAACTGTGAAAAGGTGAATCCTAGATAAATTTTAGACAACTTAGATAAAAAAGTGAGTGTTCATATTTTAAAAAGGCAGAATTCCTTATTAATACTCAAGTTCAATATAAGAGCTCAAAATTACCGCCAACATGTGAGGGTTCCATGTGCCAAACTATCAGCTTTTTCTATATGTCCCCTTAGTAATAGATATCAGTAATAGATATATATTACTGTCATTCTCACATTACAGATGTAGCAACCAAGACAGAGCAGCGAGGTGGCTTATAAAAGGGTCACAGCTCCTACGTAGCAAATAGCCCACCCAGGTATAACTTGTTTTGATAAAGGCTCAGCTCAAAATGATAAAATAGCAGTTTTCCACTTCTTTGATTCTTTTGTCATTGTTGATATTGTTATCACTATAATGAGTAGCAGCAGCAACCTCACCTTAATCTTGTTACACAGACACTGTTCCCTGATTTATTCGCTCTTCAAGGTTCCTACTCCTGATAGTCATCCAAAACAATGTTCCTCATCAAGAACTGTGGCCATTAGAATTAAATCTGAATTTATCTAAACAATCTTGTACTGTTGGGGAACTTATTACTCATTACAAGTTCCAGTGAGGAAAACAAAAGCTCCCTGGGTATTCCAAACAGAGGAAATTTAAGCAAAATACTTTGTTACACAGGTGATAAGCTAGGAAGACTATCAGGTGACAATGAGGCTGCTCTATGATAAGCAACAGCTGAAAGGACTAAAAGACAATGGTGAGAGTGTGTGTTTCTATAGCTAAAAACTTGAGGCCATCTAGCAAGGGCTGAAACCAGGTCCAGGGACATTAGTGCAAGCTGGGACTGCCGAAAGGTTTGTCAAATTGCCAAGCATCACCCCATAGTTATAGCTGAAGCATGAAAAATAGCTCAAGTCACCTCCAGAGATACCAGTGGAGGCAGGGAGTGTTGGGCAGAGATGCTCCATTTTCTACCCTCCTCCAGGAGCAAAGTAGTAAACTACCGCATCATCAGAAAACCAGGTAGCACAGTAACCTGGGGAATTAAGCCTGAGGTTTACCCACCTTGCCCCACCGAGCAGAGCAGGGAAAGGGTGAGAAGAGGGTCCAAGGACAAGCAGAGTAAGTGCCACAACAAACTTCAAACGAGAGCTAAGCTGCCTATTTTTTTGTTTTTTTAGAATTGAGGCGACCCTATCATCAAATCACCTAAACTGAATTTTTCATGAACCAAATAAGCTGAATTAGCTCCCCATCAATCACTGCTGCATCAAATTACAATGTTTAAGTATGACTTACAGTTCTGGAGGTTGGAAGTCTGAAATAGGTCTCATTGGACTAAAAATCAAGATGCAGGCAGGACTGGATTCCTTTCTAGAGGTTGTGGAGGAGAATCCATTTACTGCCCTTTTCCTTCTTTAAGCCACGGTCTGAATTCCTTGGCTAACAAACCCCTTCCATCTTTAAAGCCAACGAATCTCCTTCGTACTATCTGACTACCTGACATGGGCTTCTGCTTCCCTTTTAAAGACCCATTAAGGCCCCACCCATTCAAGAACGCTAGTGATTACTTTGGCCCACCTGGATAATTCATGATTAGTTAATTAGCAACTTTAATTCCATCTTTTACCTTTATTCCATTTGCCTTGTGGGGTAATCTATCACAGTTTCTGGGGATTTGGACGTGGCTACCTCGGGGTGGGGAGGCATTGCTCTACCTAGCACATAGTCTATTATTTTAATTGTATGCTCTCAAACAATACCTGATGTTGGCCAAAATTTATCGTGCTTATTTCATGCAATATAGTATCAGACAAGCAGAAAACTTATTTTATTTATGTTAATGAAATTTAATTGAATTTGACCAAAGGCCTTACTAAACCTACAATGGCATACTGGTACCTAGACATCATTTTGACCGCTTGGATGGTTATGTTCCTATTTTGTTTTTCCCTCAGGATTTTCTTTGTTCCAGACAGCTGAGCCTGCTTATGATTGACTTCTATTTAGGCAAAGTGTCACTATTCTAAGCACCAGAACTGAATAAAATGAAGGTCTACTTTCCTGTAAATTTAGATAATTGCGTATTAGTATAACAAATTAGTTCAACCCAAATGGATTTTATTTGTTTGTTGATCGCTGTTGTTCAGTTGCTTTGGCAAGGATTCCGGAGCTTGGGAGCACAAACCCACACTCTGGAATCCCCTCTAGGGTTCTTTCCTCGGAAATAGGTTCTAGGTTTTAATTCTCCCATTGAAATTCTGTCCTCCTATCACAGGTACTGATCCTGAGATAGATGAATTGCTAGGTAGTGACATACCTATGAAGTGCAGAGAAACAACATTTGTTACTTTCTCCAAATACTCTTTTATACTATTTTTTTTCTGATAATTTCATTGGTAGCGGGGAAGATACTTTGACAGTGGGTACATTGATATAAAGGTTTGAAATATTACATTTTTATTTAATTTATGAAAAATGTTCAATGAATATGACAACCCTACTTTAAAAAGTATTTTTATATGCTTTGTTTGATTGTAATGTAACCTGTAGGAATTCAAATCCTTTAAATTTAATTTTGCTTAATTGTATAATATGTTTCACACATGACAGATCTCATCAATTCATTCAAGCACATGTATCTTATTAAAAGTGAGGGCAATCATAGTGATTTACAAAAAAGTACAGTTTCAATTACCTGTGTTAGAATGTTTTCCCACTTTCTAGCTCTGTGACTTTGGGCAAGTTATTTAACCTCTCCATTTACATATTTTTTCTCATATATAAAGTGGAGAAATATACTATTACCCATTTCATAAAATAAATGTCAAGATAAAATAAGGGAATATGTGGAAAGCATTTAGGATAATGCTTTCACGTAATAAAAACTATATATCTTTGCTGTTATTATTAGAATAGTGGATGCTCATTTCATTCAGATACTTTTTCCACTCAATTGAGGACGGATGATCATGTATAAGGTGTACAATATATATCCCAGAACGAGGGTGACCCATTGTCTTTTGTGCATGAGGCTTTCTACTAAACGAAAGCTTTGGAACTGGTCCATGATCTGCCTGCAAGGCTCTCTTTGGAAACATAATCTCACTTAATTTAATTTAAAAATTGTCTATCTTGCTGAAAACCCCTCCATCTTAAAGCAAATAGGGAGTCCTTAGTCTAAGTTTTTCTTTTCATAGGGCTAGATACATTCTAAAATAATGAAGAATAACCAATTTAAAAAATAGATGGACTTTAAAATTAATCATGAAAACTAGAGATTCAGCATAAAATGAATAGCAGCAGTTCCCGGGAGGAAAACTGAGTTGCTTTTATGAATGAAGGTGTGGCCACATACATGGTAAACTTTAAAAATGCATAGTAAAGCCTCTAGCTCCCCAAATATTTCCTCTCATATATTTAGAGTAATGTTTCAGGTTCCACTATTAAAGCGTCAATAATTTCTTACCTAGTACATCTTTTAAAGCGATTCAGAACATTGAAATGCCTAATAAGAAATATAACATTTTTTCTTTCTTCCTTTCTTTTTTTAATCTCAGCTGACAGCTCTTTGAGACTTACACTGCAGCCAGTTTGGGCACAGTCTTTTGGAAACTAGGTAAGCTTGGGGCATCTAAATTATTGAAGAGGTATTCAAGGCAAAGACAAGGAGTTAAATGGACAAGTTTTTTCGGGGAAAAAACCCTTCAAAGAAAAACTAAGTTTTTAATCCAATAATGGTCAGGGCAGGCATCAAGTAGAAGAAACTAAAACTTTGTTTTCTGATTAAGAATTAGCAGCTGATATACCCAATGTCATAGAACCAAAAGTGTGATTAGACCTTCATGCTCCTCACACAAAATTATAAATTTCACATGAGGAAAAAAAAGCTAGCTTGTTTAACTTAATAAGGAGTTACTTTCTTTGCTTCTCTATATATCCTATGAATAAAACATACTATAAAGATAGAAAGTAATCAAATAGGGAATATTTAATATTAATTAATTGTATGAATACAATCAATATTAAAGGGCTAGAAAGTGATCAAATGCTACTTTGAACATTGTTTCGGTGAATAATTTAAAATATTTTGTGTATTAAATTGGACAGCAAATTGTCCAATTTAATACACAACATATTTTAAACTATTATGTGCTGCCCTAAGCAAAGAATTTCTGCATCATTTACGTGTACGTGTGTGTGTGTGTATGTTAAAGTTTTAGACCCCTTTGTCTAATTTATCCCCCTTTTTTAAAATGAAAAATTGACTTTACCCATGTCGTGGCAGCAGGTTCTCTTCTTTGATATTTCCCCACAGCCTCCATAGGTCTTAAAAACATCATTCACAAAATTTGAAAAAATAAAAGCGGAAAACATTACTCTCCCAAAATTATTTATTTGCATAATTATCTCGACAGGAAGAAAAAGTAATTTCTAGCTTGGAAGATTTGAATATTCAGTTGGAATAACATCTGTTAGGGGTTTTTCCCAGTGTCCCATAAACTACACAGTTTAGGATTTTAATGTTCTTTGATTATGTGTGTCTCTTTCGTCTTGCTTTTGTTTTCTCTTCTTAGTCACCCTAATAATCCTTTTAGTCATCCTAATATTCCTTTCCCAGCCTAGGTTATCCCATTGCCTAGCAACATCCTTTCCTCCTGCTAAATATCCACATTTCACATCAGTTATTTCTGGCTTCCTCCTACCTTAATTATTATTTTGTTAAACTACATTCCTTTATGTTAAACTAGTTTTTCATCAGAGCTATGGTTCTCAAACTTGGTTGCCTAGTGAAATAAACTGGAGACCTTATAAAAAGGCCTATATCTGGACCTGTTGACATTAAATTAGAGTCTGCGGAGGTAATGCCTTAACAGTTTTCTAAGCTCCTCAGGCGATGCCAATATACAGATAGAGTGGAGAATCACTGTGTGAAACTTTCATCCCATAGCCCTGAAGAATTATTTACTTTTTATTCATCTCCCTTTCACAGCATCCATTAGCCAATTGAAGGAGGACCAGGATTTATCTCTTCCTTTGGTGATTATAGGTAAAAATAGTCATTAACGTGATCACAGCAAGGTCCATCCACAGTAAGAAAACAAGGTTATGTGTGTGCAGCTTTAGTACTTTTAGTTTATTTTCAGATATTTTTCCTCGCTTAAGAGTCTCATTCACTCATTCACTGAAGTCACTGGAAAAATTTCAGCAGGAAAAGAGTATAGGCAGAGTTGCTCCTTAGGGAGACAACTCAAATGGCAATAGGTACAAGAGGAGGTAGAGAATCCTGGGACTAGCCCCCGCAAAAGTGGGTAAACTCAGAGAGTGATAATGAGGGCAATGACGGTGAGAATATACGTTTCACCGACTGCCAACATCTGCTCAACATTGGCAAGTCTAATGAGTGAATAGACTTGGCTTTGCCTATTCACTGAAATAAAAATACAAAAAGGAAAGGACAACCCCCCAGCAGTGGTTTCCAAACTTACAGGCAAATTATCATCACTGAGCACTTATAAAATCCCCATGTCCATTAAATTCCATGCTAATTAAATCAGAATTAGGACCGAGGCTAAGGCATTAGTGTTCTTTAAATTTTTTTAAGTGACTCCAATATGCATCCTATTATGGGAACCACTCTGCTAATAAGAGCAGAACTTTTCAGAGAACAATTGAAACTTTTTTAATATTCTGGCTATAGTGTTTGGCCATGGTGGTGGGGAGTAAAGCGAGGCATTCCAACTCTTCCCTCTACTATCCTCTAAGCGGCTTACACCTGTACTGAGACTGGTTGACTACAGATTGCAGACCTGATTTCTGATCATGTATTTTCTGTCTCCCTAGCTCTGTCCTAGTCCCTTCACTGCTCTGTTTTTAAAAGGACGTTGCAAATCATGTGGGGAATTATTAAAAGGTGACATGCCCCAAATTTGATTATGTGGACCTAACTCTGGACATTTTTTTCTAGGTAAGTAATCAGTTTTGCCTTTTAGTACTCAATAAATGGAATCCAATTGTCAAATATCTTCAAGACCCACGTTATTTCATCAGTCCAGCCAGTAGTGGTATGCAGTTGACCTGATGATTCTCTTTTACTAGAGCCCAGAAAAAATGAGATTTTTTAAAAGTTGTCTTACCCCAAAGCCTTTACGAAAAGTTATCTCATGGCACACAACATCTCATAGTAGAATTGAGAAATGGGGAAAAGAAAATAGCTTGTGTTCCTTTCAGAAAGTTCAAGTACAGTTGCAAAAATCAAACATACACTTAAAGGTATTTTAGTGATTCTCAGTTTTTAGGATGACTATGAACCACCCAGCATACTAGAAAAATGTGGATCCATAGGCATTATTTTTAAAATTTATGGTTTCATAGTTCCTTTGTGTTTTCCTGTAATTTCCAGTTTTATCAATCTGCTTTGATAATTTTGTTGTAAATAACTTTCTAAGTCTCCATGTGCTTATATATAAAATTGCAATATTAATAGCAGCAACTTTTTATGGTAAGTGAATTATATAATTTATGAAAACCACTTAACAGCGCTGGATCTATAAGTGACAGCCAAGTTACATATGTTATATGTCAAGTCATGTGGTATTGTGTTATTTTGTATTATAAATAAATGCAAAACCTTTTAAGTAAAGAAGCTTAGGCCGGGCGCGGTGGCTCAAGCCTGTAATCCCAGCACTTTGGGAGGCCGAGACGGGCGGATCAAGAGGTCAGGAGATCGAGACCATCCTGGCTAACACGGTGAAACCCCGTCTCTACTAAAAACTACAAAAAACTAGCCGGGCGAGGTGGCGGCGCCTGTAGTCCCAGCTACCTGGGAGGCTGAGGCAGGAGAATGGCGTGAACCTGGGAGGCGGAGCTTGCAGTGAGCTGAGATTCGGCCACAGCACTCCAGCCTGGGTGACAGAGCGAGACTCCGTCTCAAAAAAAAAAAAAAAAAAAAAAAAAAAAAAAGAAGAAGCTTAAACCATAAAGAGTGAGGGGATGCAAACAAATGGTCAAGGTCAGCTGGAGTTAATTAAATAAGTCTTCATCGTGTAGATAGTTTTAAACAGCCTTGAATAAGCAGTTAAAAAAATAGCAATTACTCCTCTTAAGAAAAATGACATTTTACAATAAGTGAGAACATCACAACTAATTTGGCTGAATCGCCTTGTTATTCTTACAAAAAGTTACAGCTTTATGGCAACGTATTATAATATTGTAATTCAACATTTTTGGGCAATGCTTTTTGAGAACCATCTTATATCATTAAGAGTTTCTGGTTCATGTGCATATTTTGATCAAGTAAATGGCAAAGCAGTTATCAGTCCAAAGCTGTCCTTGATGTATACATGTGGACATAATACAATGGAAAGTGAAGAAACCATCTTAGCTTTTACGGTAATTGGAAGAGCCAGTGCTAACCACAGGGACTTTACCAGCTCCAAAGCAGTGGCTACAGTCATTTGGCTAAGAACTCTGAGTTAAGAAAATACGCAAATATTTTGTACAGTCTGGCTTCGAGGATCTCGACAATTTCAAGATTACCATTCTAGTCAAGTGGATACATTCTCTTGTAATACCTACAAGAGCAATAATAAAATAGATGTCTGAAAGAAAAAACACTAACAAAACACCCAGAAAGACCCCACAGGACTCAGGTTTTATACCTCTCTAAAAAGGCAGGTTGTGAAGAGCTTCAAGCCCCAAACATTGATGTCCACACTGACTTTTTTCTCATACAGAAAGAATGCCTTATTTCATTTAACACAGGACATAGAAATCTATAGTCATCCTGAAACAACACCAGGCATTTGACATGTTAGACTGTGGTAAGCCTCTATGTAGGCACTCTGTTTTGAGGTTTTATATACACAAATTTATCACAATCTAAATCCATTGATTCAAATCACAAATATTTATTGAGTACCCACTATATACCAGTTAAGGTTACATGTGTCTTGGGAAAATAAAGACAAATAAGACCTTCTTCTGTGCAAAAATTATTTGCAATCTAGGGGAGATTGGCATGTGCACAAACATAATGGAATATAAGTGATACTTGTTTTTTTTTTAAAGATGTCTGCATAAAGCCTTGGCATTAAAGCAAATACTTTAATGGAGGTACAAACTATGTTATAAATATCTAAAGAACATTTTCAATTTATAGATGCCTCTCATGCCTAAATCTTCAGTGTGGAGAATAAGAGTAAGCAAAGATAGTTTTAAAATGCCCCCATGGTGATTCTGATAAGCTCAGTCTCACCTGTAGTAAACCACCCAGTTAAAGGAAAGAAGAGTTCTTTCTGTCTGGGGGGATCATGGAAGGTCTTAAGAAAGGGTAACTTGGAAATAACTCCTTAAAGTATTTCAGACAAAGTAATCTTTGAAAAAAGTGTATATTTCCCAAGAATAAATCACAATTTCAAAAGCATGGGGCAGAAAGTCCATGATTACTGATTTTGAGAGGGCACCTACCTTAAAAGCCCTTGTAAACATACTTTCTATACAGTGACGCTTTCGAGTAATGAATGGGAAAGGAGAAGAGAGATACCTCAAGGCCACCTCTTTACTGAGGGCATCTGTAAGGGACACTGGTATGGTTAAACCAATGTGGTACGTGCAGGGTCAGCTTCAGGGGTGTGTGGCCAGTGCAGTTCTAAGGGACTTGCACTCAGAGGGTTAATGCTCTGCCATTGTCTTGAAACTATTAATGATTTCATCTTTGAAATTTGTGGTTTGCAAGTGAAATCCAATGGGACAATGGAACAAATACTGGCTTTTAATCTTGGTTCATGGGCAATGTCCATCTCCCACCATCTCCCTGCTTCTCCAGCACAGATTCTCAATCACTGGCTCCCAGCGCCCTGAGGTCTGGGCTTGCCCAGCCTTGACATTTTCTCACCTGCCCAAGGATTAATAATTAATACAGCTCTCCTCCTAGAGCAGGGATTGCATTCAGGAGGAGACTTCATGCAGTCATGGTCCTTCAACCCTAGTAGGGGTCTGGGCAAAATGATGAGGAAACTCAGGGTTGGATATGCACACTCCACGGTGCCTCGGGGTGACAAGCTAGCAGCCCCACAGCTGTTGGGCAAGTGACTTAGTGGGGATGAGGCTCTGGGCTGGCCCACCCCAGATGAGGGTACTGAGCATGTCTGGTTTGTAATCCCTTGAGGATCAACTATCTGCAATGGGCTGGGATGACAAGCTGAGGGAAAGGGAGATTGACTTCCTCACCCATGGCTAATAAACATGTCAGTTCAGCAGCTGGAAGGAGGGGGAACTCAGTGGCTGGTAAGTCATAAATGGACACGGATTCTTGGGCCAGTGCCCTGGGTGCATGGGAGACTCTACATAATCCCTGCAAGTATCTACATGTTGCAAAGAGGGTTATAGTAAATCGAAACTTTTTTTTTTTTAATGCAATGTCAAAAAAGAATTGTGAGAGAAAAAAAGTTTTATATTTTAGTACTTTTTATGTTTTTAGCATACAAATACATTATAAACACCCTCCCACAAAGGTATCATTATCCCCATTTTCCTACTATTACAAAAAGAAGCCCTGAATTTTCATTTGCATTGGGCTGCCCACATTATGTGGCTGATCCTGGATCTATGATGGCTTTTATCCAAGTAGCCTGGGTCTAAATGAGGCCATATGGCAAAATTCACGTGCCTGCCAATATTTGGTCCTTTTCTTTTTTGGGTATATCAATGACTATATTCTAGCCACTTGCATACAGACAAGTTTTGTAGTGAATTCTCATGGACAGAACATGATTGGAAATGAGGCAGTCATCTACAAACCAAGACAGTGAACAGGTGGGCCTTCTCTTTTGCTTGGGCCATCTTCTGGTTACACAGGAGACTGAGTTTCCATACTGATGGACCTGGGACCCTCAATGACTTCATGACACAGAATGTCACCCCAAGTCTTCTCAATCCCCATCGACCCAACAGACACCAAATTCTGTGAAAAATAAGTTTTAGTTGTGCTGAACAATTTAAATTTGGGAGATATTTGTCACTTAATTAGTCTACCTCAACTTAATACAAGTCATGAAAAAAGTCACCAAACAGTACTTACCTGGCTCTATTTCTAACCAAAACACAAAAGCTCTGTCTTAAATCAAATTCCTTTTGAAGCTTTTTGGAAGCCTAGAGTATGAGTTGCATATATTCTGAAAATGGTACTATGAAATTTACATTCTCTTCTTTTCTTGTCTTGATATATTAAAAAAAAAAAAAAAAAAAAAGATAAGGGTACCCCATTTAAGCTTGGGATGTAGGCTTCAGATCAAATCCAGAAAAGCAGGATGGCAACAGATAGACATGATAGAGAGGAAGCAGGGAAAGTGTTATTTCTGCATATGAATTGGAAAGTTAAAACAAATCCACCAGGACTTACATAAGAATGTGACTCATCAGTTGTTTGCATAGCGTCCAAGTGAAATTTGAATCTATGAACTTGGAGTAAAGAGAGGAAATATTCCAGATCAGTAGGTTCTATGAAAAGCCTTGAACCTTCAAAACTAGCTAGCCTTGCTTGTCTGGGCTTTCAGCTCCTTACATATTCAATTTTATTCATGGACAGATGTGCTGCTAAAAGGTTGAACTCTGGCTGTCAGAGCATTACAATGGAAATGGCCACATTTACAGATGAAAGGAATGATTATTGTCCTATTTCTAAGCTCCATGATTATTGTAGGTAAAAAGAAAAATTAGCTTTGAATTTCTGTTTCAATTAAGCCATTTGATAACCATGAAGAAATAAAAACAAAGGAGTATATCCAAGTATATATTTGGATTTCACATAACCCATGGAAGAAAAAAAAAACTCTAGATTTAGTCATCTCTTTCACCTAAAACATGAAACCAAGGCATATAGGTTCTGTTTTATAATTTTGGTGTTTTAAATACAAGTAGTCCTCACTTGGCACAGTAGTATGGGACTGTAAAAATGCTAATAAAACCTGAAATCTACAAAAGGATCTTAATAATCAATGTGAAATATTCTGATTATTCCATGACCTTTACAATTTTTATCAAAACATTAAATCACTATCAGTTATACATTTATAGAACACTTTTTAAAGTAGAACTAATATTTTTGAACACTATATTTTAAAATATTAGAAACATGGGAATTGAAGTTTAAGAATAGTTTGAGCTCGGGTGCAATGGCTCATGCCTGTAATCCCAGCACTTTGGGAGGCCAAGGTGGGCAGATCACAAGGTCAAGAGATTGAGACCATCCTGGCCAACATGGTGAAACTCTGTCTCTATTAAAAATACAAAAATTAGCTGGGGGTAGTGGTGCACACCTGTAGACCCAGCTACTAGGGAGGCTGAGGCAGGAGAATCGCTTGAACCCGTGAGGCAGAAGTTGCAGTGAGCCGAGATTGCACCACTGCAGTCCAGCCTGGCAACAAAGAGAGACTCTGTCTCAAGAAAAAAAAAAAAAAGAATAGTTTGAACATTGCTTCCCTGCCTGTTGTTGTATAACATGATAAAGAACAGGTATCTCTTCTATGCCTTGGCAAGGTGTCATATTCCTTTCTAAGTTTGGATCAGCTTCTAATATTTAACTTCTTGTAATTTCAATGTCATAAAATATTTTCAAGTGCACTTTTTTTACACAAGCACAAACTTTGCTCTCTATGTGTGAACTAAATAACAGATGTTCAGTGACCAATAACCAACCGACTTTGAAAAAACTTATATGATTGGTCAGTCTTCATGATGTGCATCTATCTTTGTGTAGTGATTCATGGACTGAAGAGCTATAGCAGTGAGGTTTGTACTTCTATCCAATTACAGTGCACATAGCATGTTTACTGAAACCGTGTTGTTGGGGACTGGTGTTACTTAATTAAAGCATTGTAACAGAAATGTATGCAAATTGGAATCATATAAACAGAGGGCTGCCTGCATTTTGAAATATTTTTAAATATATAAAATAATTTAGTTTCCGATATTATTCAGCATTTTTGACCTTGTTTTCCAGAACAAACACCTCTTTAACTTCTTTAATAAAATCACTATTATTATCAATTAATGTCCAAATACCAGATATGAATGTGTAACAGTTGTTATAAAATATTAGGTATTGCTTCACCTAAAGTCAGTCAAACTGGGCAAAATTGACTCATTTATTTTATTAAAAGTAACTAATTGTCGAATTACATTGTACAGTGTCAAACACATGTACCCACTGTTTTCATAGGAGAAAGCAAATCTAGATGGACGTTACAGTTCCATATAGGCTTAGAGAGGGCATAGATTTTATAGCTCAGCACAATAACACAAGTTCTCTCTCCAACTCACCTGAAACATTAATGTTAATTGAATGACATACTTGATATTTCTAGTCCTTTACTGCACAGTTTCTCTTTGCAATTTGCAATGTTTTGGATTTTCCATATATAAGAGTTGGATAATATGGGCCATGTAATACAGGGATAGAAACTTTAGACATGTAGTTAAACTGCCATGTGAGTTTCATCCCTGCTGCTCTCTAGGGTGAAGATAGCAGAGAGGAAGAAGAATAACATTTATTAACCTGTATTTGCCCTTTATACATGTTATTTCATTTAATTTTCACAGCCACCATATGATGAAAGCATTGTTATCCCTATTTTAAAATAAGAAATGGAGTCTCAGAGAGAGAGAGTGTCCATTGCTACAGGACACAAAGCTAGTAAGTGATGGCCTGGAGATTTATGTCCAGTTTTGTCTAATCCCAATATTCACAACATTTTTTATACCAGCAGGTAAAACACTTTTCCATTCAGTGCAGATATTTTATTTGATGTATAATTGAAATGATGAAAAGAGACAAAAGACAGCCAGTTACAATAATCACAAATTCATCAATATCATGGCATAATATTGTGTTGTGCATCATAAAAACACCTACAATGATTATGATTATGTTCTTTGCATTATCCCATAGGACTACACCATGCCTTAACAGAACTATTTATTGACAAAACCTGCTTAATCCCAAATAGATTTAGTGATAACATTGAACATCTGTGGTTGTCCCTTACTGTCTACTCAACTCGTCTTAAGCAAGTCTCTTGGAAGGAGATGCACAATTCCAGCCCCTCCTAACTGAATTTGTTTTTAGAAAAAAAATGAGATATTGCAATCCAAGAGCCTTATAAACTTCAAAATGTTCTATGGGATACATTATTATGAAGTTGTATGTATTTTTGCAGGTAAGAATAGAGTGACATTCTGAATAGGTAATTTAAAGCATAATTTGATTTCATGTGCCTAGATCACTTGAGACAAACTGCATTTGCTCATACACAAATGTGGCTGATCTGAAAAAAATCATTCTCATAAGTGTCTTTAAAATTTGCTATATAACAATAAGTAAGAAAGGTAGCCAGGTAGTCACACACTGCTGGCACTGCAGAATTAAGGCATGCTGCCTCTAGGTGGGTCTCCATTCTGATATATTCATTGGTTATCATTTTGAGTGATATAAATGAGTAATACCTTAGAAAGCTAGCAAGCTAACGTTTTCCTGAAGGCATAAGATATTTTAAGAAATAACCTTATAGCAAGTCTAACATTAATGTGAAATACTGTGAATTAAAAATCCTTGGACTGGGAAATAACAGAAATGCCACTTTCCAGAGACTGTGGAAATCAACACATTCTACTGTATTTGTCCTCACAACTTCAACTTGCTATGTAAATGGAAAAATAAATTTATGCCTTTCAGGTCTAAAGCAAAAAAAAACAGAAGTTTGAGTTACATATTGCTATAAAAAGGGCCAATGAATTGGTGTCCTTGGCGATAAATAGTAAGAACAAACACACACATATTTTTGGCCATTCAGACTTATTTTTATTTACTTATAGCATTCATTTTCTTTTTAGAGGTTTTAAGGTATCTCCTTGAAAATGCTAACAAAAGCCCTTGAGAGATACAAGGTAACACTGTAAACTTTTAACACACAACATAACTGAGATAAGGAGTCAGTAATTTATCCAAAACAAACAGAAAGAAATAATAATAATAAAGTGGATCCTTGTATAGGATAATTTTAAGCCCCAGGAATCGTTTTCTCTAGTACAATTTGACAGTCAACATTGACAAATATTGATTGCTTAGAATGTACCAGCACTTGCTAAGTACCTTTCTTAAGACCTGCCACCCTTTGTAAGTTGATTTTCTTCAGAGGGGATCCTGAAGTTAAATAAAATAATCCTCAAATCTTTTAGAATTACATTGAAAAGATGATGTTGCTTTTAGAATCAGATTGTTATAGGACTTTTGGGATGTCGATTTTCTGGCCAGAAACCTCTGTGGCTGGTGGTTCCTTTGCTCGAGTTCTTGCTTGCGTCCAGGTAGAATGAGGTATGCAGACACGTGGAAGGTGAACAAGATGAAAAGAAGCTTTATTCAGCGTTACAACAGATGGGAGGAGACCCACAGTGGGTAGCTCCTCTCTGCCGGAAGGTCTTCTCTGCAGCTCTCAGCAGAGAAGGTAGGTAGCACCTCTTGGCAGCTCTAAGCAGAGAGGGTAGCTCCTCTCTGCGTCTGACCTTCCCATCATCTCCAGCTCTGAGCTGAGAGGAGTACTTCTCTCCACAGCTGGCTATCCTGTCGTCTCTCTGACTTCTCCTCTGGCCTTCCTGTGCCCTGCTCAGGGTGCGCCCAGGGCTTTTATGGACCTCAGAGGGGGGGATGTGCTTGCTGATTGGTTCATGGGTGGCTATGGGTGGCCCAGAAGAGGCCCACAAGTCCCCAATCTGGTCAGTGGGACTGGCAGCCCAGACTCCAGCCTTCAGGCCCTCCCTGGCTTGAAGGTATCCTTACTTGAGAACTGCCTCCTTCTGCCCGGGAATCAAATCTGCCTCCCGCTGCCATGCACGGCCCCAGGGCTCAGCACCAATTCCCGCTCAGAGATCAGAGCAGGCACCGGGAGCCAAGAGAGGCCAGGCAGCAGAAGCAAACACCTCCAAACCTACAGAGATATGGGTCTTTCCTGGGGCCCCCAAGGGTGCAGGCTGCAGAGATGCCAGGGTCCTGCGCCCGGGAGGGTGGTTGCAGCTGCACTCGGAAGCTCCCAACCTGCCCACCCCGAGCCTCCAATCCACAGCCGCAGTTTGGGCAGATGCAGGGGCACCGGGGGAGCTCTTTCCCCAACTCAGAAGGGGCGGGACTCCCAACAGCTCCGTGGAATGTGCAGGCCCAGTCACACCTCCGTGTTGCAGCAGGCGTGATAGCAGCAGCCACTGCCATCAATATCAGGGATGTATAATCTGTAAGCATATTTGAAAAAGCGGAGGTCATGTACATTACTGACAGCTGTAAAAGGAGAGTGGTGTGTCAGAGATCTTATAAATGGCACCGTTTAGGGTATTGTCAACATTCAGGATGTGGCCATGGGAGTAGATTGCTGAAATAGGGTAGAGATGATAAAACCAGGAGAGTTGAAAAGAGCAGGAAGTCTGACACTATGGTTCAGAAAAGTTTCCCTGGATAGATCTTTACTCTTTGAGATCACGGCCAGTCTAAGCAGGTTCACAGCAAGCCGGATGTTCCTTTCCTGCCTGATCTGTTTTGTTTTTTCCTTTTTGTGAAGACTGGCTCTAAAATTGGCAAAGTTGATCAAGCCAGATATTTTTAAATAATTTACAACTCTTTCTCGTTGCTTGATTTTCACAGTTGATTAGTTTCAGATTTGTTATTTTATATCTTAAATCTCAGTTATATTTCTCTTCATCCCTTTCCCCTCTGCCTTTGTTTTTCAAAGCTGCTTTTCAAGCTTTCATAATTTCCAGTTGGACTATTTTTAAAGTCTTATATCACCAACCTTCATTTCAATTAATCTAATATGACTGTTGAAGTAATCTTCCAAAAATGAAACTTTTTTTTTTTCAAATTCCATAGCTACATATTGCCTCAATGCTCTCTGAAAACTCCAGTGTCATCATCTCTGTATCATTATCTTACTAACGGAATTATTATTCCACTAGATTTTCTAAGTTGGACCTTCTTCCTCTTCCTGAATGTTTTATGTAGAAGTTGCTGATTTTTCTACTTTTGATTAAGCTCAAATCACATGTGGTTAGTGCAACTTCAAAACCATTACAGTTTCATCCTTAAACACAAATTCTTTCTTTAAAGTTCACACCAACATATATTTCATCCTATAACCCCTCCTTCAGGGGCTTCCCTAACTGGTTCTAGAAGAAGAGGTTCCAAAGTTGACTTAGTGATAGATGGATAAAGATGGAACTTTTGAGTTCCAGATAGCCTGTGTAAAATTCACCAGGGGATTAACTTCTTCTCTGCTTATTTTCTCCCTTTAGTAATTTCTTTTATTTTCTCCTCCTTTTCTTTCTCCGTCGTGCTGCATCCCTCCTTTTTTCTCTCCCTTCCCTTGTTTTTCTTGTTTTCTTTATTTGTCATCTAGCAAGAAGGAGGACAGGGCAGACTAGTGAGGTAAGGAGATTACACAGGCAATTCTATGTCTATGAAGATCTAGGAAGAACATCAAACTCTTCACTTCAGTGACCTGCAGAAATATAGATCCTGTTCTATCATTTCTATCCATTTTCAAGTTTCACCCATTCTCCTGTACTCTTCTTTCTGTCAAGTTTCTGCTTTCTTGTAGAATTCTTCATTCTGGCTCATATGTAAAATTGAGGTAAGATTTTTAGTTAAAGGGGAAAAAAGTTATTTTACAATATATTATGAGTAGAGTAGAATTCACTGACATTTCAGTTGGGAAAGAATTGGGATGGATGAGTAAAGGCTAGAACATTTTTTATTGTACCAAAAATATTTTTCAAATAGAAGTTTCACCATTCTATATTGTAGGGGAATTTTACTGTCATTTCTCACCTTACACAATTTCTCTTTGTTTATTTCCTCTCATTTTTCCTATGCACTTGCCCTCCCTTCATCTTCCCCTTCTCTTCCTTTAGCCCTTTAAAATCAGGAGCAAAGATCATTTTGTTGTTGTTGATTGTCTTATAAGAGTTAGCTTCTTTCATCTCCATGATCTTGATGTCTGTCTCCCTCCATGTTCATGTAATTTATGAAGGTAATTTTACCAACTGTAAACAGTCAGAAGTTCATGAATAGAGCTAAGAATAAACTTTCATTTTGAGATTTCTCTTTCCCTGAATTCACTTTGCCTTACTTTTATAGCAGGATCAAGATGCTGTGTTCCCTATTGTTCCTCACTGAACATTTAATTGCTAAATCCTGACACTCTCTTGTTTGTTTAACGGTCAACTTAGCAATTTTCTCTACAGATTTTAGTTTGGTGCCAGGGATCTTGAGAGAAATATTACAGTGCTTTTGTGATGTGAAGCTTAAATCATTGTAGAGGCCTTCTTTTATACAAAATGGTAATTATAAACAGATATGACATTAAATATTTGTAATCAGTAATCATGACAAACTGCAAATTTTAAAAAGCTAACCAATGCCATGAACAGCTTAAAAATAAAACACAAAATGAGAAAATATTTGTATTCATTGATAGCCTGGCCATGTTCTATTCCATTCCCCCTTCCCTGTCCTACATTTTTGGCTGCAAAATCACACCTTTGTAAGACAAGATATTTATGCTAAGTTCTATACAGAATAAAAGAAAATAATGCATTATTTTACCATGGTATTTGTTTATTCATTATAGTCTCTTTATTTCTACTTCACAAGTCATTACTGGCGATATCATGAACATTTTTAGGATGCTTGTCAGATTTAGGAAAATGTCTATCGAGCTTCATTTACGGATGAGTTCTGAATTTTTTGTCGTTGCAAGTTTTCTTCCAGTGACTAATCTAAATACTCTTAATTGCCATCACTTGTTAACAAGTTTCTTGCTGATGTCTTATTGTGGTTGTGTATTATACATCTTAGGTTGTCTTCCCCGGCCTCTGAATTTCCTGACAATCTCTCTTTAGCCTGCTTCTTTACGCCAGTGGCCATCAACAACACCTGACTGGAGGACAAGTGTGATAGGGCCACTGGTATTGCGACAGCCTGCGCTTAACTGATTGCGGTTAAAATATAACACTTGATCAAATTTTACTACAATAGATGACCTGTAAACACATTGCTAGGGCCCCTCATAAGAAAGGCAAGCAAGGGGGTCCTGAAATGAAAGTTTGTTTAACTCCATGGCAACTTGTTAACTCTTTCTCTGGTTCCTACTCTTAAGAAACTTCCAGAACATTATGATATTTGATCCACATAAGAAGCTTTACATTATGAATTTTGTTTATGTTTTCCTTCCCTGACAGTAATAGTTGTACACATTACCCATATCTTGGATGACATCCCAATAATAGTTAACAGTAGTATTCCCCTGAAATAAAGAATTTTTATCAAAATACTGGAAACAACATAATTTTATATGTGGACACAGTAATGTGATTGCCAACCTATGCAACGGAGCCTTGCATTAACAATATCCTATAGCAAAGTAATTTAAATTACATTTAAGTTGATGAATTGATTGCCTTTATCTAAAATTAGCATATATCAGTAGTAAATAATAAATCTGATTTTCTCCTTCAATGACCTCTTCGCTCTGGTACTTAACTTTTAACTTAAGGTTGTGAAAATCAGGGAAGAAGTTCTAGGCAATACCCACACAGCCTCAAATCCAAATGCCTCCATCTGCCCCACATCCCACTGCCTCAGGTACCATGACTCTGTTGAATAGTATCACTTACCTCTCTATTTCCCAAGGCAGAACACAGGAAGCCAGGACACTCACATTGTGTCCACTTGCATATGCTTTCTCCTTTCTAGTTTCATGGTCAGTTCCCTACTTCAGGCTTTTCTCTTCATATTTCTGAGTTAGAATAAAAGACCCCTAACTTGACCACTACCTCTAAGATGCTTTCCTCATCTGAAAATTAATTTGGTTTCAGCATTATAGAAATGCACTTTGCAAGACATCCTGGATGTTATTCCTGTTCTTAAATTTCATCAGTCTTCTCATGGCTTCCAAGAAGTAATTTGAATGTATTTTCACAGGTTATAAGACACTTTATGTTCTGCTCTGGCCTCTATACCTTTTAAGACTTCTCTTCTACCAATGTATCTCTTGTTCAAGCTTTCAGAAATAATAAACTCCGTGGAGAATTTTGAACAATCTCTGATACATGTCCTCTTTTTCTGTAGCATGTTAGTTACACATGTGTATCTCTGATCATTCTTGCTCATCCTTGAAGTCTTTATGTGAAGTCTGCACTTCGTGAGCTCTTCCCTGATTTCCCCAGGAAGAATTAAATCATTTTATGCCTGCATTTTAAGGGAAAATTTACATCTAAAAATTTCTTACAGAATTATTTTCTCTTATGATTTACATATCCGTCTCTTCATTAGACAGTAATACCTTAGTCTACTATCTATCTATATTGACCTATGTATACCCATATATACATTTATAGCTAATATCAAACTAAATGTCTGGGATGTAATAAGCATTTAAACATTCGCTAAATGAATTACATAACACATTTGATTTTCTTCAAATGATTGTCAGCATTGATACTTTCTTCAAAGACCCCAGTTTTTGTTCTTTTGTTAACCAAAACAAGTTTTTGATAAAATCATACATATCTTCTGTTACTGTAACAGCTTTTCAGCAGATAAAAAATAAAAAAATTCTATCATAACTGCATCCATTTATATTAACGAAATAACCCTGCCTGTATTTATTGAGTCGGCAATGGAAATATTTTAGAATCTATGTAAAAGTAGACAAACATGATGATTTAGACATGCTGACTAGCTTCTTGGCCACTATATTATTCATAGCTTGGTGTCTCCCTTGACCCTCATAGTTCAAACTTGTGAACAATAGTGTTACTTAGTTTCAATAGATGCCCAGTTAAAAGATACTGACACAGTGCCTTCTTAGAACACTTTGGAGAATGACATCAATCCAGAAAACCGAGGCTCAGCCTGTAATCTCTCCAGTTCCAGTCAAGACTTTAATCTTTCCACTTCATCTCCACAAACTCTCTACTAGCCATCCATACTCCTCTTTCTAATCCACCTAGATTATTGAAAAGGCCATATTAAGTCAACTGCTTGACATCAGTCTCAGCTATTCCAAAACTACTGATATGGACCACTTTTATATTTTATCCACTATAATTTGTATGCATGCCATAGTCTTTTACTTTCAATTTTCATCCTACTGACACAATACCTTGATCACCTGCTTCTGCACTTGGAAGGACCATGAGAAGATTTTAATACTTCTTTGTCTGCTCTTCTCCGTTTTCCCCATGTAGCTGTTAAGATGTTTGTTTTGTTTGTATCAAATTGCCATTCTTATCCATTCAGAACCCAGAAAAGTGCCTTAAGCGAAGTAGTGTATTGGAGATGCTTTGAATTAGGGAATATAATTCTTATCCCAGTTCTACCAATGATCTCTTTATATTAGACAAGATATAACATCTCATCCTTTTAAGTTTGGATTACATATTAGAGAAATCCTTTTCCTCTGTTACCACTGAGAAGACTCAGCACTTCAGAAAGTAAAAGTTATATGCAGCCATAGCTAGTTTGATGAGTCTGGTCTGGAATTCAGATCTCTTGGAGCCACCATAGGTTACCCCTGCATCTATTAAATTTCCCAAGCTTTGTTTTCTCTCTTTTTTTTTTTTTTTTTTTGAGATGCAGTCTCGCTCTGTCGCCCAGGCTGGAGTGCAGTGGCCGGATCTCAGCTCACTGCAAGCTCCGCCCCCCAGGGTTACGCCATTCTCCGGTCTCAGCCTCCAGAGTAGCTGGGACTACAGGTGCCCGCCACCTCACCCGGCTCGTTTTTTGTATTTTTTAGTAGAGACAGGGTTTCACCGTGTTAGCCAGGATGGTCTTCGATCTCCTGACCTCGTGATCCGCCCGTCTCGGCCTCCCAAAGTGCTGGGATTACAGGCTTGAGCCACGGCGCCCGGTCTGTTTTCTCTTCTTTAACATGAGAATTATATCATCCATTCTCACCTCATAAAGTTATTGTAAGTAATTTAAAAAATCATGATGTGATGCATGATAAACAAAAGTGTCCATACTAATATGCAATATTGTTAGTGCATGACCTCCCAGGGCCCTCTTCTTTTTGTAGAATCAAAGATTACCCTTATTTCACTCTATTCTCTTAAACTGGGTTTTGATTACTAAGCTCTCCCCAATTTTTTATACACAGCAATTATATCTCTTTACATGGTAGACAAACAGCAATCTCTGTGCATGCACTGTTCCCACCATGCATTTTCCTCAAACTAGAATCATCTAGAAATAGATGCAAGAAATGTATCATGACGGAGCCATAGATATCCTGAATCTGAGACTGTAGCACAAACATGAGCAACCTTCTGGAGAAAAAGAAGGTAGGGATCAGAAATACAGACTAGAAGGAAGTAAAATCAGAGCAAGAATTGTTCCTCTGGGAAAAATGGTAAATAACAGTCATTGTGCACCTGATATATGTTGGGCACCGTTACATATATTTTCACATTTGACATTCACAAAGTAGATGGATAAGATAGCTGGAGTCACTCATCCATAGCAAGTAGAGTGAGAATGTAAACTGGGTCTGTCTGTTTATCAGTGCAGATAAATGAAATCAAAGCAAGGAGCCAGAGAGCAGCAGCTATGGGCACTTTCTTGAGCTAAATATACAGGAAAATAAGAAGATTCCCCAGATTCTGACAAGGACTTCCTGTGGGAGAACCAAGGCTCTGGAGGATGATGAGTGACTGCTGAGATTGTGTAAGAGGCCTAGCCCTGAGGCTGTCCCCGGAATCAAGTTACAGGCTTGAGAAAAGAAAAAAATGTCTGCATCAGTCATGAGGTTAATGAATGTAAACTGAGGAGTCAAGCTAACGTGCTAAGACAGATGAAGTTCACCCATCCACTGCAATTTTTGGAGGTGAAATTAATCCTAGTTTCTCTTTTCAATATTACTTCTCTTCAGAATATCTTATACAGTCTTATGAAAAAAAAATCTCAAGTAAAAATCTCCAGCCCATTTTGTGTGTTTCCATATGCCTAATAGATTTATCCACTTAGGGGTTTCATGGTAAATTATACAAAGTAAGTAGCAAGAATAATTATTTAATATTTCCACCAAATTTGTATCTTTAACACCATGACCTTTGTCAGTAAATAACACTTTGAGAAGTTTGCATCCTCCTTGTTTTCAGCTCCATATACAACCTGCAGCAAGTCTTGTCAATTCTGTCTTTAAAATATATTCATTTACTCCTCTCCGACTCCATACTCTTCACCATTACGATTTTTCTCATGGATCATTTAAAAAAGCAGTTAGTATTTCCATGCCGACTCCTGTTGTCAATTTCAAATCCATTCTTCACACTTTGGCCAGAGCATCTTTTATAAATGCATAGCTGATTATGTCACTCTTAGCAGTAATTTCCCATTCAGTTTAAATAAAGTTCAAATACATTTATGCTGTAATTTCTGTGAAAGATGCCCCTAGAGTTGTGCACTGCACAGCCTGCATATCCTATGCTGAAGAGATACAACTTCCTTCTAATATATTATTTTATCAACCTGTAACTCTCCTAATCCTTATACAATTGGAAGTAATATTTTGGGCTGATGATTTATTTAAATCTTATATTTCTTGATAGACTGTTAGCTTCATTAAAACAAAAACTAGTCTGTGTAGCCTGCCACTAAATCTTTATCTTCAAGAAGAATACCCTAAACCAAACTAGTGTTGATAAATATGTGTAGAACAAACATGAATGTCAAATGGCTTACTGGATGACTAACAGTGCGATTAATTGAATAATTCACTTTTGAATAGTTTCAGAGAGATTATTACTAGGTTTGCATTTTTTGTGGCATAAATATAAAAAAAAGCTCTTACTTTAAATTTTTGGTTAAGAGAGTATTGATATCCCTCTAAGGATGTCTAGCGTGTTTTTTATGATGATTACTTCTGCGATGCCTTCTCTGAAGATGCTAGCCCAAAACGATATCTTGATTCTCTGACTTATTCTAGAATTTATTATCTGCACTCTTCCTTTTAAGCACTGATAATATTCTACCCATCTAATTACCAAGAAGACACCTAGATTTATGTAATCAAGCCCTTATATATCAGCTCCAGTGGGCTCCTAGGCTTCTGGAATTGAGTCCAAGTTTGCATTTGTTTTGTGTTCCTGACAGAGACTAACACTGTTCTGTGTGCATAGAAAATAATCAGTGATCATAACATGTATGAATAAGTGAATGAATGAACAATTTGCAAGCAGCTGCAAGTTTCAATGTTCCTTATGGTAAGGATGAGAAAATTCCTGAACACATTTATGTTTCATTGTTTCAGAATTTTAAAGAAAAAGTGGGAGAATTAAGACCATCGTGTGACATCCTTTATGACATCTGCAAGTATGCTACGGTATGAGAGCTAGATACTATTTTTTTCCATGAAATTTGATTTGTCTGGTAAGTTTCCTTCTCTTTCTTTTTTAAACAATTCTATAATATTGACTTTTGTTTTTAATTTTATTTTGTTGAAAGAAATATCTTAGCCTTACTTCAGTTTTGAAGAAAAAGTTATAAATCATAGCCCTCTTGTCCTAGTCCATCATTTTATCATTTTTTGTAATTGAATATACTTAGATTTTTGTAATTATAATATACAAATAAGTTTGTTTTATAGTTTTATGTTTTCATTTGAGAAAGTAATTATTCCATGAAAATTTTGTTTTCAGTATGTAAGAGACACATTCATGAAAAGCTTGGTATCAAGAAAGTTAGTTTTATTTTTGCTAAATTATATTAGTTTTGCTTTAGGTGGGCAGTTAATCAAGATGGCTGCTAGCATTGCTTTCTCCTTTTAGCTTCTGAAAAGCTACTAATATTTCTGATAGATTTATCTCCATTTGCTATTAAAGTTCAATGGACAATGACTGCTAATATTTAGTTTGAAGACGAATGCAATTGTAGGAAGAGCACAGCTTTAGGCATTTATAAAAGTCCTGGTTTAACTCATGATTTCAACACTTACTGTCCGTGTGATCTAGAAAAAGTTACTTTAATTGCTTGAGACTTAGTTTCTTCATCTGTAAAATGGTTATGATAATTTCTATTTTGAAGTATGTTGTGATAAAGCAGAAGTAAAATGCATGGCAATGCAAATTAAATGCTAATTTCTTTCTCTCTTCACACCCACATCTCATCTTTTTTTTTTTTTTTTTTTTTTTTTCAGATACAGGGTCTCACTCTGTAACCAAGGCTGGAGTGTAGTGGCATGGTCATAGCTCACTGCAACCTCAAACTCTTGTCACCCTATCTTCATATTTTTTTTGGCAAACTCTTCACTTCCTCTAACCTGTAGTTTCACACGTTTTCAAAACAGCTGAAACTAAACAGAGATAAATGTTGGTTTCAGTTTGACAGCCAAAGATGTTTAATTCTGTTGTATTATTTTTTCTTTTCTTTTCTTTTTTTTTTTTTTTTTTTGAGACGGAGTCTCGTTCTGTCGCCCGGGCTGGAGTGCAGTGGCCGGATCCCAGCTCACTGCAAGCTCCGCCTCCCGGGTTTATGCCATTCTCCTGCCTCAGCTTCCTGAGTAGCTGGGACTACAGGCGCCCACCACTTCGCCCGGCTAGTTTTTTATATTTTTAGTAGAGACGGGGTTTCACCGTGTTAGCCAGGATGGTCTCGATCTCCTGACCTCTTGATCCGCCCGTCTCGGCCTCCCAAAGTGCTAGGATTACAGGCTTGAGCCACTGCACCCGGCCTTATTTTTTCTTTAAAAACATCTAGAAGAATTAAAGAGTGTAAGCCTGGCAGTAATTTTAAACATATTGGTGATCTTTAATAATAACAACAGCAGCAATAAAAACACTCATAAACCCCACTGTTTATCAAAAGCTCATTATGTAGAAGGAACTGTCCTAAATATTTTACATAGATTGTCTCTAATACTTAGAAAAATTGTATAGAAATCATAAGCTTGTAATTTAGAAGAAACAAGAAAAAATTCACATGCCCAAGGGTGTGCAGCATACAAATGCTACAGACCAAGCAGCTCCAAGCAGAAATTCCCAGGTCTATTTCTTATTTTCTATTCAGTTTATACTATTTTCCCCTAATAAACATCTACAAATCAACCTATAGTATATGACTTCATTCAGTGAAAGCGTTCATTAAAAAATGAATAAAATTGCTGTTTAAAGATACCTACCGTAAATCACATGCACATTTATAAATTGCACACACAACTCATTTTGTGTTTTGAGCAGTTGTCTATCACTATTGAAGATTCAGGAGACATTACTGGTGATATTGTACTGAGTTTCTATCAGCACACAATATTGATCACTGTCCTAACAATTTTGAAGTGCTCTTACTGCCATTGGAGACTTAATTGACAAAAGGCTGAGAAGGGAGTCCAACACTGATTTCCTTGCTCTCCAAGGCATTATGTAGCACTGACAAAGAGAGCAGGGTGTATAAAACCATGTCAAAGAAGTAATTATTATTCTGAGTTCAGTTGATTAACAATGACATCATGCTTCAAAACTCACATAAGTTAATTTTTAATGTGCATATATTTATTCATTTATTCACTTATGTAGGTTTGACTCCATATTATTTATTCAAACATTATATTCTAGATCCAATACTTGAAGCAAGGAGTACTAGGATAATGAATGACAGTGCTTGATGTTAGCTCACTACAGTAAAAATGCAGTTCTATATGAAGTTGCTTGTTAAATATTTCAATGAGGAACATCTATGTTCCTTTATTATTAGTGTACCATGTATGCTGTGGTATTAGTGTACCATGAGAGTCTATAGAAAAGTGGGAGTTAGTTGGGGCATTAGAAAAGCAATCTTAGATTAAACGAAAGGGTGATATAGGACTTGATCAAGAATAGAGGGATTGGAAAGAGAATTCCAGGCCAAAATAGTGATATTTGCAAACATATTGAGTTAAGACAGAACCTGTGAAAGTTGGGAAAGAGAAAATAAAAGAGAAAGAGAGAGACAGACAGAGAGAGATAATGACATACCATCTTTTAAAAAATTATTTAAAATCAAAAGAAAGAAGAGTTATAATTCAGTTTAGATGCTATTACATGCAAGAAGCTGGCAACTCCATTCAAACTGGTAAATCCATAATGAAACTTGTGGACTTGTGTAAATATAAATGCTGAGGTTGAAAAGGCTTCAGGATGACTCAACTTAATGTCTCTGGTCCTATTTCCCTGAGACTCCCTCTTTTATACTCTTCTAAGTTGTTTTCTGGCTGATGCTAGATTCTTCAATGGGCAATAAATGGGTCTAGAATTCCACACTATCCAGATATATTTCCCTCATAATATCCCCCATATTTCATTGGCTTAAATATGGTTCTATCTCCCTACAGAAGCCAATTTTTTTTTTATTATACAACACCGGGAAGTATCTTGATCAGTCAAGTTGTTGGTCAAGTGAACTAATGATTATGATAAAGGGAACAGGATTAACTTTAAACTAATTGGGTAAACCTGTTGATTGGCCAGCAAAGTGATGAAGGAAAATATTAGTTTCCTCAAAAATCATGATATTCAGATAGAAGAATGGAATATCTAGAAGGTAGTTACTAGGAAGGGGGAGAGGGTAAATGGAAAGTGGACAAGTAATACTGTCCACTGCAACTCTCGGAAAGTAAGTTTATATTTTCATTTTAGGAAGATCACAAGGTCTACAATGTGGAAAATGTCCAGTTGAAGGAAGATGGAAAGGATTGGAACGGAATATGTTAAATTTTTTGCTTTATCCACTTAGGAGTTGATGATGCCTAAAATAAAGTAATGAAAAAGATTGAGAAGCAACAATTAAATGGTCAATTTTCCAATTTGTATTTTCAGCAGAGATACATGAGAGTATCATGAATGGTTTTGGACAAACATAAAAAAGTCATCTGTATCTAATTACATCTTTCACAAGATGCCAGTATAGTTATGGTTATATTTTTAAAGTACTTATATATGACTACTGAAAGTAGTTTTGATATAACTATATATTTCTATGTAATTTATTTAGGTAAATATCATGTTTACTGGCATTTTATTGAAATTCTATGTAATAGGATTTTAGTTCTTAACGTTTTGGATTATTAATGTATTTTATTATATTCAATATTATACTAGTATTTCTGTTGTTTCTTTTCTCTTATTTTATCCTGAAAACATTTTCATGAATAATTCCTTCTCTGTATGTGCTTGTTTTTCTTTATAGAGATTTTATAAATTAATACAGTTCTGTATTTCTGCTTCTTACCACTCATTACAGAAGAATCCAGTTAATTATTTGTTAATTGTCTATTTATATAAACAATTAGGGCTATATGTAGCAAATGCTCATATGACTGATGATGAGAATCCATACTGAATTCTAGGTCAGTAAGCTATGAGGAAACAAGATTGTTCCAGTAAATCTCAAGAATAATTTATATTATTTCATTCTCATGAAAAAGTAAAGCTTTCTTGGAGTTCAGAAAACATTCCTCATCCTCCTTTCCAAGACTATTTCGTTTCTTATGGCCTATAACTACATTTAAATATACCATTTCTTCCTAAAAGTCCCAAACAAAACATTTTACAAATTGCATACACACACACACACACGTGTATATATATATATACATATATATACACACACACTTATATAATTAATTTTTGGAGCTGTATAAACATTGTGTCCCAAAATGTTTTCTGTAAGGAGGTATAGGTTTTTATCATTTTTTTCTTTTTTTGTAAAACTAGCTTTATTAAGGTATAACTGACACACAGTAAACAGATGTATAACATTCAATTGGAGACATTTTGACATATGCATATACCTGTGGCCATCACCATGATCAAGATAGCAAGCATAACCATCACCCTCAAATGTTTCTTCATCCATCTTTATAATCCCTCCCTTTCTCTCCACCCACCACCCCCACAACCACTGATCTGCCTTCTGTCACTACAGATTAGTTTGCATTTAATAGAATTTCATATAAATGGAATTGTACAAGATGTACTCTTTATTTTGGAGGGTCTGGCTTTTTTCACTCGGCACAGTAGAGATTTATCCATACTGTATGTGTTGATGGTTTATTCCTTTATGTCTCTGAGTAGCACTCCATTATATGGACATGCCACCATTTTCTTTATCCACCTTCACTGGCTGATGAACACTGGGGTTGTTTCCAGGTTTGGTTATTATATATAAGGCTGCATGAACATTTGTGTACAAGTTGGTTCTCTTTGGTAAACACCTAGTATTGGAAGGGCTGTATTATACTTAACTTCTTTAAAAATTGTATTTTTTTGAGACAGGGTCTCACTCTGTCTCCCAGGCTGGAGTGCAGTGGCGCCATCACAGCCTACTACAACCTCCGCCTCCCCAGTCCAAATGACTCTCCTGCCTTAGCCTCCCGAGTAGCTGGGACCACAGGCATGCCCCACCACATCTGGCCAATTTTTGCATTTTTGGCAGAGAGAGGGTTTCACCATGTTGGCCAGGCTGGCCTCAAACTCCTGACCTCAAGTGATCTGCTTGCCTTGGCCTCCCAAAGTGCTGGGATTACACATGTGAGCCACCACACCCAGCCCATACTTAACTTTTTAAGAAACTTGCCTGTACTGTTTTCCAAAGTGGTTGTACTATTTTACATTCCCTCCACCATCTTTTTATGTATGAGACTTTCCATTCCTCCACATCCTTGACAAAAATTGGTATGGTCAGTCTTTTTATCTTTAGCTATTCTAATAGCTATGTAGTCATTGCTCATTGTGGTTTTAATTTGCATTTCCCTAAATACTAATAATGTTAAGGATCTTTTCATTTGCTTCTTTGCCATTTGTGTATCTTCTTTAGTGAAATGTCTATTTAAATATCTTGCCTGCCTGTTTGAAATTGTTTGATTTCTTACTATTGAGCTGTAGGACATACTTTTAATATTCTAGATACGAGTCTTCGATCAGATATGTGATTTGCATACACCATGGAATACTATGCAGCCATAAAAAAGGATGAGTTCGTGTCCTTTGTAGGGACATGGATGCAGCTGGAAACCATCATTCTCAGCAAACTATCACAAGAACAGAAAACCGAACACCACATGTTCTCACTCATAGGTGGGAATTGAACAATGAGATCACTTGGACACAGGAAGGGGAACATCACACACTGGGGCCTATTGTGGGGAGGGAGGAAGGAGGAGGGATAGCATTAGAAGATATACATAATGTAAATGGCAAGTTAATGGGTGCAGCACACCAACATGGCACATGTATACATATGTAACAAACCTGTATGTTGTGCACATGTACCCTAGAACTTAAAGTATAAAAAAAAAAATTCCATATAGCAAAAGGTAGAAAATAAAGGAAAAAAGCAGTAAAATTTTATATTCAGAAAGGAAAGCTTATCAATGCTTTAAAAAACTGAGATTTAGGTAGTCCAAAAAAACATGCCATGATTCTTTGCCTTCCAATACGAAAGTTCAGGATACTTGAAGAAAAAAAAAGATTTTAATCTCTTCCCCACCCCACCCCAACCCCCCCCCCCAAAAAAAAACCAAAAAACAAAAAACTGAAGTCTTGGTAAGATTGCCTGGTTACTAAGTGAGTGCAGACAAAATGTGGTAAGTAGAGACTCTCTAGTGCCTGTAGGGATGAGCCTCCTTTGTCTTCAAGAAGCCAGCATAATTATGCTATCTACCCATTTCCCTCTCTCTGGAGCCTCAGCTGGACCTATTTCCAAAACTTTACCTATCTTAATTACATCAGTCTTTGAATGCCAGGAATATAGTATGAATAGTAAAGTAACTTCGTGTGGTACTGGAATTAAAGGGCTTAATGCTTCACCTTGTAGTTATTTTGCTGTAAGTGTTTTAAAGCTGATACTTTATTTACATCCAGAGTTAAATTAAAGTAGAAAACTGACAGCATCTTAGCACTAGACTGCAAGCTTCATATATAGTGCTGTAATGAACATGACAGTGCTAGTATCTCTTTTAGATCCTTGTTTAAATTACTTTGAAGAAATACCCTGAAGTCAGATTGCTGGATAAAATAGTACTTGTATTTTAAAATTTTTTGAGAAACCTCCATACGGTTTTCCATATATAGTAGTTCATTCTCACACTGCTATAAAGAAGTACCTGAGACTGAGTAATTTACAAATAAAAGAGGTTTAATTGGCTCATGTTTTCACAGGTTGTATATGAGGCATGGCTGAGGAGGCCTCAGGAAATTACATTCATGGCAGAAGGTGAAAGGGAAGCGGGCACAGCTTACATGGCCAGAGAAGCAGGAGGAGAAAGAATGAGGAGGGGCTTCACACTTTTAAAAACCAGATCTCATGAGAACTCACTCACTACCATGAGAACACCAAGGGGAAAACCCTCTCCCATGATCAAATCACTTCCCACCAGGCCTCTCCACCAACATTGCATATTATAATTTGATATGAGATTTGGGTGGGGATACAGATCAAACCATATCAACATAGTAGATGCATCATTTTAGTTCTCACTAACAGTACACAGTTTCTTTTTTTCATATTCTAACATCAGTTGAAATTTAAAAAAAAGGTATGCTCACAGGTGTGAGATAATATCTCATTGTGGTTATGATTTAGACTTTCCTGATGATTAGTGGCATTGATCATTTTTTTTTATAAACCTGTTGGCTATTTGTTTGTCTTTGGAGAAGCATCTATTGAAGTTCTTTCACCGTTTGTAAATTAGGTTATTAGTTCTGTTTTGTTTTGTTTGTTGTGTTGAGTTGTAGGAGTTTCTTATACATTTTGGAAATTGATTACTTATCATTTGATAAGTATGCATTTTTGCATACTTATCATTTGATAAGTATGCATATTTCAAAATATGCATTTTGAAAATATTTTATTCCACTATTTAGACCTTTATCCTCTGTTATTTTCTTCTTAGTGCAGAAGCTTCTCAGTTTGATGTAGTCCTACTTGTTTAATTTTGTTTTTGTTGCCTATGCTTTTAGTGTCATATGCATAAAATAATTTTCAAAACAAATATTCTGAAGCATTTTCCGTGTATTTTCTCCTAGGAATTTTAAAATTTCAGATTTTACATTTAAATATTTAATAATTTTGATTTGAGTTTTAGATAGTGTAAGATGAGGATCTCAGTTTTTCTTCTTCATGTGAATATCCAATTTTCCCACCATAATTTATTTTAAAAACTTAATATTTTTCATCATATATTATTAACTCCCTTGTTGAAGATCAGTTGACTATATCTGTATTCTGTTCCATTGGTCTATACATCTGTTTTTATGCCAGTACCATACAATTTTGATTGCTGTACCATTGTAATATATTCTGAAATTAGGAAGCGTGATGCCTCCAGCTTTGTTTTTCTTTCTAAAGATACATATTGTAATTTAATTTGGATAGTCATAATTCTTCAAGGTTTCATATGAATTGTAGAATTGTTTTCATTTCTATAAAACATGCCATTGAGATTTGACAGGGACTCCATAGAATCTGTAGACCCCTTTGGGTAGCATAGATATTTTAACAATATTGAGTCTTTTTCTTTAATGTTTGGTAGAATTCACTAGTAAAGCCATCTGTTCCTAGAGTTTGCAATATACATTTGGACTAATCCAAGTGCACTTCTGGATTATCTTGAAGGATAATTTTTGCAGGGTATAGAATTCTGGGCTTCCCTCCCCCCCCCCCCACAACATTCAGCACAATTCACTCTACATTTTGGCAGGCATGACATCTGAAGAAAAATCAGATGTTATTCTTATCCTTGCTCCTCTATAGGTCAGAATTCCCTCTACCCCTGGCTTCTTTACAATATTTTTTATATTTGATTTTCTGTAATTTGAAAATTACATGGTTACATGTAGTGTTTTTTTTTTTTTTTTTTTGGCATTTATCCTGCTTGGAGTTTTCTGAATTTCCTGAATCTATGATTTGGTGTCTGACATTAATTTGAGTAATAATCATTAATGTTTCAAATATTTTGTTCTGTCCTTTTCTGTCTTTCTTATTTTTCTGGAACTTCCATTTTGTGTATATTACATCTTTTATAGTTGTGTCATAGTTCTTGGATATTCTGCTCTGTTTTATTTTTCAGGTTTTTTTTTTTTTTTTTTTCCTTTTGCTTTTCAATTTTCATGGTTTCTATTGAGATATTTTCAAGCTCAGAAATTCTTTCCTCAGCCATTCCCAGTCTACCATTAAACCCACAAAAAAACTTTATTTACTTTTCTTAGAGAGTTTTTTATTTCTAGAATTTATTTTTGTTATTTCTTCGGATTATTATCTTTTTTTTTTTTTTTTTTTTTTTTTTTTTTTCCGGAGATCTGATTTTTCTTTTGCCTATACTGGTCTCAAACTCTGGCCTCAAGTGATCCTCCAAACTTGGCTTTCCAAATTGCTGGGATTACACTTTCTTTTTTCTTAATTAGTCTAACAAAGAGTTTGTCTCACTCTTTTTTTTTTCCAAAAAAAGTTTAGTTCTGTTGATTTATTCAAGTTGTTCTTTTTTTTTTTTTATTAATTTACTTCTGCTCCAGATTTCTCAGCAGAAACCCTACAAGCTAGAAGGAATTGGGGCCCTATCTTCAGCCTCCTTAAACAAAACAATTATCAGCCAAGAATTTTGTAACCAGTGAAATTAAGCTGCATAAACGAAAAAAAGATACAGTCTTTTTCAGATAAACAAATGCTGAGAGAATTTGCCACTAACAAGCCAGCACTACAAGAACTGCTAAAAGGAGCTCAAAATCTTGAAACAAATCCACCAAAATAGAACCTTCTTAAAGTTTAAATCTCACAGGACATATAACACACAAACACAATAAAAAAAAAAAAAAAAAAAAAAAAAAAAAAAAAAAAAAAAAAGCAAGGTATTCAGGCAACAAATAGTAACATTAATAGAAAAGTCCCTCACATCTCAATACTAACATTGAATGTAAGTGGCCTAAATGCTCCACTTAGAAGATACAGAATGGCAGAATGAATAAGAATTTACCATCAAATATCTGCTGTCTTCAAGAGACTCACCTAACACATAAGGACTCACATAAAGTAAAGGTAAAGGTGTGGAAAAAGATATTCCATGCAAATGGATATCAAAAGCAAGTATCCCTCATCCCTGTTCTACCCTTTCCCCAAAATCCCCAAAGTTCATCATATCATTCTTATGCCTTTGCATCCTCATTGCTTAGCTCTCACTAATGAGTGAGAACATACAATACTTGGTTTCCCATTCGAGTCACTTAGAATAATGGTCTCCAATACCATCCAGCTTGCTGCGAATGCCATTATTTCTTTCCTTTTTATGGCTGAGTAGTATTCCACTATATATATATCCATTAAGTACATTACACATTATATATATCCCACTATATATTATATATTATATATATTCCATTTTCTACAATGTGTATGTGTGTATATATATATATAGCTGCTGATAGAACAGAAAAACAACATCAGTAAGGTTAAAGAAGATGTGAATCAGAAAATTAACATACTAGTATTTCGTTATATATATAGTATGTATTATACACTATATACGTATGGAACCAGACCAAATGCGCATCAATCAATGAGTATATAAAGAACTGTGGTATATATATGATATATATATATATATCATATATACAATGGAATACTACTATGTATCCAGAGGTTTTGATAGATTGCATCACTATTATTGTTCACTTCAAATAATTTTTAATTTCAATCTTGATTTTATTGTTTACTCAACAATCATTCAGGAGCAGGTTATTTAATTTCCATGTATTTGCATGGTTTTGAAGATTCCTTTTTGAGTTGATTTCCAATTTTATTCCACTGTTGTCTGAGAGAGTACTTGAAACAATTTCAATTTATTTCAATTACTTGAGACTTGTTGTGTAGCCTATCTTATGGCCTATCTTGGAGAATGTTCCATGTGCTGATGAATAGAATGTTTATACCGCAGTTATTGGCTAAAATGCTCTGTAAATATCTATTAAGTCCATTTGTTCTAGGGCAGAGTTTGTTTATTTATTTATTTATTTTACTTTCTTCTTCTTCTTCTTCTTCTTCTTCTTCTTCGTAGTAGTAGTAGTAGTAGTAGTAGTAGTAGTAGTAGTAGTAGTAGTAGTAGTAGTATTTGAGACAGAGTTTCACTCTTGTTACCCAGGCTGGAGTGCAGTGGTGCAATCTCAATTCACTGCAACCTCTACCTCCCAGGTTCTCGCGATTCTCCTGCCTCGGCCTCCTGAGTAGCTGGGACTACAGGCGTGCACCACCATGCCCAGCTAATTTTTTGTATTTTTGGTAGAGACGGGATTTCATCATGTTGGCCAGGCTGGTCTTGAACTCCTGACCTAAGGTGATCCTCCCACCTCATACTCCCAAAGTGTAGGGATTACAGGGGTGAGCCACCACACCCAGCCTATTTATGTTTTGAGATGGAGTCTCACTCCTGTCACCCAGGCTGGAGTGCAGTGGTACAATCTTGGCTCACTGCAACCTCCACCTCCTGGGTTCAAGTGATTCTCCTGCCTCAGCCTCCCAAGTAGCTGGGATTACAGGCACCCACCACCATGACTGGCTAATTGTTTTGTAATTTTAGTGGAGATGGGATTTCACCATGCCAACCATGCTGGGCTAAAACTCCTGACCTCTGGTGATCCAACTGCCTCAGTCTCCCAAAGTGCTGCAATTACAAGCATGAGCCACCGCGCCCAGTCATGCATAGTTTAAATTCATTGTTTATTTGTTGGCTTTCTGTTTTGATGACTTGTCTAGTGCTGTCAGTGAAGTATTGAATTCCCTCACTATTGTGCTGCCGTCTCTCTCATTTGTTAGGTCTAGTAGTAACTGTTTCATAAATTTGGGGGCTCCAGTGTTAGGTGCATATATATTTAGGATTCAAAAAGATCAAATATTTCCTCGAATTTCATTGTCACGTTGTCTTTGATCAAGGAGTACTATTTTGTGGACATGTCTTAACTTCCAAACATTTAAAAAGGTAGGGAAACTTGCAAACTGTTTGATTTCTGGATTAATAGCATTATGGCCACATAAAATTTTTTCCAGTTGAAATCATTTGATATGTGTTACGATTTATTCTATTTCTCATTAAATGGATAATTTTTGTAAACATTCCCTGTGTGCATTAAATCCCTTTCCTTCTGCATTTGTAAAAATGTTCCTCTGAATTTTTCTGTAAGGTCAATTATGTTAATTTCCTGATTCACATCTTCTTTAACCTTACTGATGTTGTTTCTCTGTTCTCTCAGCAGCTAAGAAACATGTTAAAACTTTTCATTATAGTTTTGCCTCTTTGGCTTCTTTTTAAAATTCTGGAAGGTAAGCTTCACACATTTCAATTTAGGTTATTAAGTGCATACACATTTAAAATTATTTTAGCTTACTAGTAAAATATTTTTATAGTTAACAAGAGTCCCTTTTTTATTTCTAGCAATGCTTTATGACTTAATGTTTATTTTATTAGCTATTAATTAAGATATTAATATATGCTATCTTTTGCTGGTTGAGATGACATAATATTTTCTATCCTGTATTTTTATGCTTTCACAGGCTAATGTTTCATATGGCTCTCACAGGAAACATTTGAGTTTTATTATTTTATCCAATCTGATAATATTGATTTTTAATTGGAAGAACTTAGTCCATCTACATTAAGGTGATCGCCAAAATTATGATTTTAAATCCATTACCTCATTATATATTTTCTATTTCTACTTTCAGTTCTGTATACATTTGCTTTCTTGATCTGTTTAAGATTTTGTGTTTATGTGCGTGTAAGATATTTTATTTTCCAGAGAAGTTTCAGGTTTACAACAAAATTGAGTGAAAGGGAAATATTTCCCATGTATCTATTGCCTCCACATATGCATAGCTTCCCCATTATCCACTTTCCCTCACCAAGGTGACATATTTGTTACAATTAATGAACATACATTGACACATCATTGTCATCCAGAGTCCACAGTTCATATTAGGGATCATTCTTGGTGTTGGACAAATGTATAGAAACATATGTCTACCATTGTAGTATCATAAACAGCAGTTTTACTGCCCTAAAAAGCCTATGTGCTTCACGTATTCATCTATCCCTCCCACCAATTCCTGAACACCACTCATCTTTTTACTGTCTTCATAGTTTTATCTTTCTGTAGAATGTCATATAATTGGAATTATACAGTATGTAGTCATTTCAAATTGACTTCTTTCACTCAGTAATATTCCCGTAAGTTTCCTTGCCTTCATAGCCTATGTCATTTTAATACTGAATAATATTTCAATGACAGAATGTACAGGTTATTTATCTATTAACGTTCTAAAGGACATCTTGGTGACTTCCAAATTTTGCCAAAATAGAAGAATAAAGCGTCTATAAATATCTGTGAACAGATTTTTGTGTGGACACAGTTTTCAACTTCTTTAGCTATATATCAAAGTAATGTGATGGTTGTATCATGTGGTAAAAATACATTTAGTTTTGTAAGAAACTGTCAAAGTGTCTTCCAAAGTGGTTGTACCATTTTGCATTCTTGTCAGCCATAAGTGAGAGTCCTGTTGTTCCACATCTCTATCAGCATTTGGTGCTTTTAGTGTTCTGGATTTGGGCTATTCTAACAGGCATGTGCTGATATTTTACTGTTAGTTTGTATTTTTCTGAAGACAAACAATGTGGAGTGCCTTTTCATATGATAATTGGATCTGTATGTCTTTTTGGTGAGATGTCTGTTAAAAGTTTTGGCCCATTACAGAATTTGTTTGTTTGTGTCTTTATTGTTGAGTTTTAACAATTTTTTGTACATTTTGGATAGCAGTACTTTATATGGTATGTTTTCTACAAATATTTTCTCCCTGTCTTTGTCTTGTGTTTTTATTCTCTTGACAGTTTATTTCAAAGAGCAGATATTTTAGAAATGTTAATGAGCACCAGCTTATCCTTTATAGATTATACCATTGGTGTTGCATGTAAATATATGTAATATGTATTTATATATTGTATATATAACATTTTAGATCTGCGCTCCATTTTGTGTTTATTTTTATGAAGGGTGGAAGGTCTGTGTCTAGATTCATTTTTGTGTGTGTGTGCATGTAGATGCCAGTTGTTTCAGCATTGTTTGTTGGAGATCTGTCTTATTTCCATTGTATTACCTTTCCACCTTTGTCAAAAATCAATTGACTATATGTCTGTGGGTCTATTTCTAAAAATTCTGTTCTGTTCCATTTATCTGTCTACTCTTTCACTAAAACTATATTCTCTTGATTACTACAGCTGTATAGTCTGTTTTGAAGTCAGATACCATCAGTTCTTCAACTTTATTCTACTTCAATCTTATGTTGGTTTTTCTGGGTCCTTTTTCTCCATATATAAACTTTAGAATCAGTTTATCAATATCTACAAAATAACTCTATAGGATTTTTATTGGGATTTAATTGCATTTAACGTATTAATACTTTAGTTTATTCATAGGTCAAGTTGAGAAGAACCGGAATCTAGACAATTTCCAAGTCCTCCTATCTATGAATATAAAATATAGTTCCATTTATTGTTTTTAATTTCTTTTATCAAAGTTTTATATTTTTTCTCGTATCTTATACATCTATTCTTAGATTTATATTTAAGCATTTAATTTTGGGGGGTACTAATGTCAATGATGTCCTTATTTATTGCTAGTATACAGAAAAGTAATTTATTAGTTCCAGGATTGTTTTGCTGCTTTTTTTTTTTTTTGTAAATTCTTTTATTTTCTACATAAACAATCATTTCATTTTTGAGAAAAATCAGCTTTATGTCTTTTTTCTCAGTCTATATACTTATAAATTTTATTTTCCTGTCTTATTGCACTAGCTGGAATGTCCAATATCACATTGAAAAGCAGTGGAGAGAGGAGACTTTTGCCTTATTTCTGGTCATAGCAGGAAAGTTTTGGGTGTTTTACAGTTAAGAATTTTGTTAGATGTAGGTTTTTGTAGTTATTCTTTAACAAGTTAAGGAAAATCTCTTCTCTTTCTATTTTACTGAAAGTTTTTATTAGGAATTAATATTGCATTTTGTTAAATGCTTTTCTGCATCTATTGACATGATTATGTAATTTTTTAATTTATTCACACTAAACTGTAGTTTAGTTACATTATATCAACAGATATGATAGATTACATTAATCAATTTTTGAATGTTGAACTGGCTTTGCATAAAAGGAGTAAATCCCACTTGGTAGTGGTGTATAAGTCTTTTTATACATGTTGGATTAAACTTACTAATATTTTGTTGAAGATTTTGCATCAATGTTTAAAGTAGATATTAGTCTATTAGTTTTCATTTCTTGTAATGTCTTTGATTTTGATATTAGAGCCTCCTAAAATGAGTTAGGAAGTATTTCCTCTACTTCAATTTTTAAAGAGCTTGTAAGAAATTGGTATAATTTCTTCCTAACATGTTTGGTAGAATTCACAATGGAACCCAAATTAGCCTCGTGCTTTCTGTTTTTACATGTTCTTATTTATTGGTTCAGTGTCTGATATAGTTGGGATGTTGTCCCTGACCAAATTTCATGTTGGAATGTAATCTCCAGTGTTAGAAGTGGAGCCTGGTGGGAGGTGATTGGCTCATGGGAGCAAATTTCTCATGAATTGTTTCAGTACCATCCACTTGGAACTGTACTTGAGATAGTGATTGAGTTCTAATGAGATCTGTTTGTTTAAAAGTGTGAGGCTACTTTCCTGTTTGTCTGTTTGTTTTTCAGCCTTTTTTCCCTTTGCTTTTCAATATTGATGGTTTCTACTGAGACGTCTCCAAGCTCAGAAATTCATTCTTCAGCCATTCCCAGTTTACCACTAAACCCACCAAAAACATTCTTCATTTTTCTTACTGTGTTTTTGATCTCTAAAATTTATTTTTGTTATTTCTAAGAATTTTAATTTCTATGTACAATGTCCATCTAGTATTGCATGCTGGGTCCTTTATCCATTATAGCTCTTGGCATCTTAATTATAGTTATTTTAAATTCCTGTCTGAAAATTCCAACATTTCTGCTACATTTAGTTCTGGTTCTCATGTTTGCTCTATCTCTTCAATGTAATATTTTTAATTTGTCTTGTAATCTTTTTCTTGATGGCTAGATAAAATGTACTAGGTAAAAGAAAGGCTATGAATGGGCATTCAGTGATCTGCTGGTAAGGCCTGGGAGAGCGGAAGCGTTCTATTATTCTTTAAGTTGGTCTGTCTTTTATTGAGCTTGTACCTCTAGGCTGTGAGCTTCACATGTGTTTCTCAGGGCTGTTCCCCACTTTGGTAGGGCACAATCACTAGAGTGTTTCCTTTTTTTTTTTCCTCCATATGGAAGGCTAAAGCTGACTAGAGCTGAGTAATTTTCATTCTCCAAGGTTAGACTTTAATAAAACCCCAGCAGGTTAGGCTCTGGTTACTTTTTTCTGAGAGCGGAGCTTGTTAAGAACAGAATGCTCTGGCATATTTTTAAATGGTTCCTTTACCCCTCTCCCTCTAGAGGCAAAAAAGGTTTTGTTATTTGTTTGCCATCAATATTCATTGTGACAACCTGGTCCAGCTCTTAGAGGTAAAAATCACAAAAATATTGCAGCTCCTGATGACTGTGTCTCTCTAGAGATTTTCTTTCAGGATTGTGGATGCTGAACCTCCAGTAACTCAGTAGTTACAATTCCACTTCTCCTGCCTCAACACTGGTTCCTGCAGATGGTGGTGCTATCAGTCTTTTCAATTTGGGAGCAGTCGTTTTCCCTGTGACTACACCTCTCTGATAGAGCTAAAAGTAGTTGATTTTTCAGTTTGTTCAGTTTTCACCTGTTTTTAGAATGCAGAAACAACTAACAGCTTCTTACATGACAAACCAGAAAAAATGTGGGTGTGAGTTTAAATTATTATTATTTTTTAGTTATTTGGGACATCACATACACTTGTTATTTTATTTATTACTCTGAATTTAATGCTTTGCAATAGAGCTTTATGCCATACAGAAATATTCTAGGGTTGTGCTGTCCAGTGAGGTAGTCACTTGCCACATATGGCAATTGAGCACTTGAAGTGTGGCTAGTGTGACTTTTTAATTAAAGTTTAATTAATCTTCATTTAAATGTAAATAGTGACTAAACTATTTAAAAGAATAGCGTCGAAACTATAACCTGAATCCTTGACATATCATAATCTAGTGCAATTTTGTTTTTTTATCTCATTCACTTATGATATTTAGTCCTTCAGAAACTTTAAATTATTTACTACCTTTCTACTAAATTAAATACATTCATATATTTACATAAACACCCCCACATATGCAAACATAAATACGTGTGTTTATGAGATAGTACTTTTGTATTTTCAATAGTGTGTATATAAACAAAAATGTCGGTAAAACATATATATGTATAGACACATACACAGATAGGTATGTACATGTATTATGTGTGTACATGTGTATTTGCAATTTCATTGCTGTTGATTTCATTCTTCATCCCTGGAATTTCATTTGGTGTCATTTTCCTTCCGCTTAAAGTACTTTTTATTATTTCTTTTAATGAAGTTTTTCTTGTGGCAAAGTCCTGTTAACTTTTGTGTGTCACCTTTGCTCCGGAGGGCTATTTTTCCTAAATATACAAATCCTGGGTTGGCAATCATTTTCTTCCAGCACATTGTAGATTTATGTTTTATTTTCTCGGTTACAAAGACTAAATATTTCTCCTTTGAAGACAGTCAACGTTTTTTCCTTTTCTTAGATGTTCTACAAATTTTTGGTGATGTGTTTTTGCTTGTAATTTCTTTTTATTTGTTGCCTTGAGGGGTTTTTTGTTTTGCTTTGTTTTTATTTTTGTTTGATTTATTCAATATGTGCTTAGATTTCTTTAACTCATTTTGAAAACTTCAGATGTTACTTCTTCATATATTACTTCTTTTCCGTTCTCTCTTCTCATTTTAGCATTTTGCATAATTAGATGCTTGACCTTCCTATTGTACACCTTATCCTTGGAACATCTCTCTACTTCGTGCATTTATTTCTTTCAGCTTTATTTTGGATATTTTCCCCTGACTTACATTCGGGTTCACTAATCCTTCTTCAAAGATATCTACTGTTTTCAATCAAGTTTTATTCTTAACTGTGGTTATTATTTTGTTTGTTGTTCTAGAAATCTTATGTGGTTCTTTAAAAGATGTGTTAAGCATTCAAAAAATAGTTTTCAGCTCCCTAAAAACTACTTTAATTTTTTATTTTATTTTGCAAACATAAGTATAGTTTTTCCAAATTTTGTGTAGTATAGTTCTAATTTCTAGCTACCTATAGTTATCATGTATTGTATATAATGATTCTTATTCATGTTGCCTTGCCTCTCTGTGTCTCTAGTTATTTTTGGTTAAGTTCAAAAAATTGTGACAAAAAATCATGTGACCTACGATATTGCTTATTGAGAACTTGTTTTTGTTTTTGTTTTTTTAGATGGAGTCTCTCACTGTCGCCTGGGCTGGATTGCAATGGCGGGATCTCGGCTCACTGCAACCTCCGCTTCCCGGATTCTCCTGCCTCAGCCTCCCGAGTAGCTGGGATGGATTACAGTCACCTGCCACCATGCCCGGCTAACTTTTTGTATTTTTTGTAGAGACAGGGTTTCACTATGTTGGCCAGGCTGGGCTTGAACCACTGACCTCATGATCCACCCACCTCAGCCTCCAAAGGTGCTGGGATTACAGGCGTGAATCACTGCGCTCAGCCTATTGAGAACTTTTATTTGCTCCTTTTTGGTGCCCCGGTATGCTAAAATCTTACAGAATGCCTTAACCCAGTTTTGAAGATTGAACTATTTCTATGGTGCCCTAGAAACAAGTTACTCAATATTAAGCTGAAGCTTGCACAAGTGCCTGCTTATTGCTATTTAATTCTTGTCTCAATGATGTAATAGTTTGCATCTCTACTCAAGATATGAGGGTTTTACTAAAACACCACACAGGTGTGTCTTGAATGGCACCATTTATACTCCAAGCAGATGACGTTGTAAAAATCCAATCTCTCAGTTCCACTTCTGCATTGGCAAACAGCAAAGAGCAATAGTAGCCACAAAAATCATGGATTACTAATCTGCGTGTTTCTCTTCTGCCTTCTGCTTAATCGTGGGCTGATAACTTTGGAAACTAAAGCAAGCAAACACATGAACAAATAAAACCTTACACACTGTTCTACAAAACCCTGTGTATGCTGAAGTCTGTACCTAGAACACAAATTCAATGGAGTTATGCTGACTGATGGGATACTAGCATAATCTCTGGAGCTGGGAAAAAGACAAACTACCAAAGATCCCACACTTTCCATTTTTTTTCACGGTAATGATAATCTAATGGCTATCAAACATATGACCTGCAAGATGAATAAAATATCTTAGTGGCTTACTTCAGATAGATTTCACTACTTGTTACATCTCCGTTTATTTCTTCAGAAGATAATGAGTCATGGAAGAGACATTCCAGCAATCTAACATTGCCACTGCGATTTTGACACAAGAATCTTTACGTAACTTTATTATAATTATTTTCTGAATGGAAAGTAGACTTTTATTTTAAAATTATCTGCTAAATCAAAATGTTCTTTCTTATTCAGACAAAAGACTTCTACAATTTATGTCAGATACTTGTGTTTGTCTGATGTCTCCTATACTATTTTATTTTAAAAACATTTATATTCTAAATATAAAACAAAATTTGTGTATATACATATGTACATGTGTGTGTGTATATATATATGGAAATATTTTCTGTGCATTGAACGCATAGGAATATTTAAACCAAACCATTTAGGAAATTACATTTTCAAAGACACAAATTGTAAAATTAATGATAAATCTTCCCTCTACTTTTTGTTGAACTCATTCCAAAGCAGAGACTTGAATGATTTTAATTGGACAAAATAGCCCACATAGTAAGAAATTATTATGTACAAAATTCAAGTGTGTAATGAATTAAGAATTACGAAAATAAAACCAGAAAAATAAAACAACCTTCTCCTGTGGAAGGACATCATATTGAAGTCTTTAAAAACCCTGCAGTGTTGCATACCAGGCTTGCTCCACTAAAATGTAGAGTTGCGATTAGATAATCAAAGCTTTCAAGACACTATTCTGCCAAGTGAGAGACCTTAGTAGTATAATGAAATAATTGATTTTCATTAATTATTTAAAGGTTGGTCAAAAAAGGCAAGATTATGCAATGAGGTTTGAATTTTCTGAATGAAAGCAGCCTATGACACGTATCCTCAGCAAAGCAACACGCGTCAAAGGCATCCTGGGCTAGCCTGTCTGGTATTTAGTCAGTAAACTATGAAAAAGAGGCCTTTGTGACAAAGGCTGGTAAGCAGAGTCAAAAAAGCCCTATTTGCTATGCTTAAGGAGTTCCTACTTAAATTTCATGAAAGAAAAAATTTAATGAATGTTTGCAATAACGTGAATTATATAATAGTGTGGATTATATCATATGCAGTCCTAGAATGAAATGCAAAGACAATAGCCAGCCTCATGTATTCCAAAGTGTTGACATAGGTGGTAATTATAGCATTTATTGTGTAAAGCTATTAATGCTGCTTAACTCCTTTAATCTTTAACATAGCTCTCCTATGAGTTAGAAAATGCTCTTCCTTTATTCTTATATAAAAATGAAAAACACAGAAGCTTAATACAATTGTCTAGTGTCCTAAAGTTAGCAAATACAAGAGCCAAAATTGGGATCTACCTAATCTGGCTTCAGAGTCAGCTGTTTTAAAACTGCATTTAAGTTATTTTTAAGGAATAAGGAAATGTGCAACAAAAGATCAAAAGAAAGCCACCCAGGCTTTCTTGAGATGAGACATCTAGGGTCATGAAAAAGTAAGATTCCTGAGAGTGGGGTCAGAATTCACTGGGCACCATCAGGAAAACATCGATGCTGCTTGAAGAAGGAACATGCAGTCTCCAGCTCTGTGAAGTTTTTCCTGAAGACGAGTAGTAGTCGAGGATATGGGCGGACTTGGAGAAGAAAGGAACAGCATGAATATCCAATTGACTTTCTAGCTCTCTGACTAGGAAGCATACTTTGGATTTTTAACATCATTCGGGAGGTTAATAAGGAGCAAGTTGCTAATGGAAACAACCAATTTCTTTGAGCTCAACTTCACATAAATAAAACCTGATGCAGACGCAGTGCTACATTTCAGTACAGTCCCAGTGCACCTCCAGGACTCTTCAGCTCATTTGGTTATAGCACAAACTCTGGGAGAACACAGTTTATCAGTCAAAATAGCACGTTACGCTGAGGTAAGTACATGAACACAACAGAAATATATTTCTAACACATACACTCACATCTGACTTGGATGAGCTGGGGGTTTTGCTCATCATAATTACTCTGGAATCTAGAATATTAGAGGCTTCATTTTTAAATATGTTTCCAAGACTGTTGAAACAGGATAGATTAAGGAGAATTACATACTAGCTGAAAAGCTTCCATTCAGGAAGGAGATCCACAATTTTTTTTGGCCGAAGGAAGTAATACGGTCATGCCTACTTTCCAAGGGGGCAGGGAAGTGAAGTGCCCTAATGCTTGGAAATAAATGGTCATTGATACAAATGTATGCCACACACAGAGTAAATAGGATACAAAAGCCCTGGAGATTCTATGGGCTTTCCTCAGCCAACCAGGCATTAAAAGTGGGTCAGAAAGTGAGTATATTCTAGGTGGTATAACTTAATGGGTTTTCTTTCAGAAATAATATAATATAATGTATTGAGGATCTTGAATCACTCAATTCAAACAGATGGCAGAGATTTCCATACTGGAATAATAATGAATCTTTTGTCTCCTTTATGCAGACAGTTAAGATTGTTAATTGAATGATTCACCATTTTTTATTGAAACAACTAACAGTGGCTCTTTGATGAAAGAAACCAGAGCTGAGAAGAAACCAAACTTACAACATCTGCCAGGACCAGTGATCTACAAAGGCTTGAGATTTGAGCAATTTCTTCAATAACTCAGCCAGGCATGAGCAAGAACACTTTAGGGCAGTGAGCTGTTCAACTACTGATGTATTACAGTTGGCACCTATGGAGAGACACCTGAGGTGAGAAATGAGATGCAATTTCCAACACATAAATAAGTTCTGCCTGCAAACTCTTTACTCAGAGAAGAATGCACAAAATAACCTTATGAAGCTATGTTCCTTTCCTTTGTCAAAATGATTTTGTCATCCAAAAATAGTCATGATATTTTCTTTTCACACAGTAAGTTAAAACTTCAATTAGAGCCTCTTTTAATTACTTAAATATATACTTCCATATATAGTGAATGGACAAGAGAAAGTAAATAAATTTCATATCCTGTTTTCACTTAATTGAAGTAAGTAAAATATAATATTTAAAAGAAATTATTATCTTATGACCCTTTAGGAGGATTATTCAACTAGATAGATAATTTTAATACTTTAAGAGTGGTTGGAATTTGGAATGTTCATTCCACAAACTCAAAAATCCCTGATGGCTACAAGTAGCAAATTTAAAGACATTCATGTCATACATATTTCTTCTGTATGTCCTTTGGAGACATTTTTTCTTAGCATAAAGTGAGTTACTTTTATTATAAAGACAAGAAATCTGAAATTATGCAGCTCAAAATATAACCATTTGATTATACATGGAAAATATCTTTTAAAGATTTTTAAATACATCATTCCATTTTTAGAAAACAAAGGTATTACATGTCTTAGGAAAGTAACAGGAAAAAATATTTAAACAAACTAAAGTCAATATTCCTTAAATTTGCATTTCCCAGATACAGACATAGGAGATCTGAGTCCAAATCCTAACTCTGCCACTTACTGCCCATGGAACTTTTGCCAAGTTATTTAATTTCTTAGAGCTGCATATTTCACATACTATTTTAATGAATATTTGACATATATTTTTACAAATTTGTACTGTGAAGTTTGACCATAGACCTAAGTAAGAGACATTCTAGTATGCTCTATTATTTTATAGGCAATACATTAATATTTGAGGCCATAGCAAAAATTTAGTAGTGCATAGAGACGCAACTGGCAAAGTGATAGGGGAAAATCATGGCAAAAATTAAGAAAAATGAAAAGTTCTAGATGCACCATAGGTTTCATTTATTAATAACTGGTTGTAAATATTGATTGTATTAGTGTAAGACAAGTTGTTTTAATGTGGTAGTTTTTAAAAGAGAAAAAAGAGATCTTCCCCCTTCTCACTTTTTGAACCTTACTGATTCAGGGGTTGTTATTGTTACACACACACAATCAGAAACATACATATTAAAGCTGTTGTGTTATTGTTACACACACACACAAACTCACAGACATACATATTAAAGCTATCAGTTCATCTGTTTTCCAGTAGTTAATTGATTTCTAGCAATAGTGACATTATATTAGACAACCTGAGAAACTAGATGCATAAAAATTGCCAAGAAACTACATTTGCCGTTTTCTAAGTAATACAGCATTGCTAGACTAAAGAAGGACTGATAATCTTTGCCTTTGACATGCAACACGCAACTTTTATCTTCATGAGAAATGCCATGAAATTATAACAGGCTTGAACTGTGATTGAGAAACAAAAGACCATCTTCTTCATTTCAAAATAAATCTGAGGTCACTGTGGAATAATTTCATTTAACCATGTGAGGGCATGTGTTACCTTTAAGGAGGATAATAGTTGCCTTTGTCTCCTGTCTCAAGCCTGAGCAAACATAAAATCAGTAATATACGTGCATCTCTATCACAGACAATACGTTGTTCACTGATAATCAGTTTTGCTCTATTTCAGGGCATAAAACGAAAGGTACCTCCCTACCAGCTTCAAGTTAGGTAGAATCATATGACTTGCTCTAATAGTAAAATGTGAGTGGATATGGAGTGATATTCCAGTTCTAAGTATTTAATGCAAGGGCTCCTGGGATTGTAAACGCCTAGGCTCCTGAGGAGGTGGAATGCAGCACTTTTCCAAGCAGGAAAGTTGTTCTGGACAGTAAGTATGTACAGAATGTAAGCCTTTGTTCTTTGAATCATTGAGATTTGGAAGCTCATTTGTTTACATGGTACAGGCAATCCAGTCCTGACTTATATAAGCACTTTCTCCACCAGCTTCCAGAGAATCCTCCTGCCTATCCGTTTTTTTGTTTTTTCCAAGAAAGGTGATCAATGACTCATCCTTTCAAACTAAGTGCATCCAGCTATTCTTTTTTCTTATATATGCTACAGTTCCAAAATAGCTGATTCATGAGAAGATAAATGAAAGGCAAGATATTGTTTAAAAATACAAAATAAGACAACTTTCAAACAGAAGTTTAATTTGATGTCATCTTTTCAGAAAAGAAATTAACTGAAACCTCAGTTTTTCTTAGGCAGAATTCTCCTTGATTACTCCTAAAATGAGCCTAACAAGCTCTTTCCTTAAATCTGGGCATATTTGCTGTTAGGTAGCTCTATATACAAGAAGGCATCATGGATTATTTCAGTAGTATTCCCTGAAATGGTTTTGCTACTCTCTCACCTCTATCACCAGCATTTATGACATTACTATCTATTTCTATTGCTTTTCTGTTTTAAAAACATAAAATTTCTACAGTTGCTCCTCCAGAAATAAATTATTCAGCAATTTATTGAATTCTTAGTAAGTATTAGACCTGGGATTAGGCATCAATTTGAGAAGGTATTTGCTGCTATTGTATAGATCTTAACAGGATGTAATCCGTCTCTTCAATAGTTTACAATCTACTCAGACAGCAAAGCTGTATGTAATAAATGCCCCCCGTCCACAGAAAAAATAGCCAAACAAAAAACAGCAATCAGTATATCTAACCGTGTCAAACCCATAACATCGCCAAATAAGAAACTGCATGGAATGCTGTTTCTCTGAACTGGCATTTATATTTCTAAGGCAATAAATGAGTCACTTATTCACTCTTGATGTCTTAGGCTCCATGTCTATAAAACGAGAGATTGGACCAAATAATATCCAAGGTTCCCACAAACTCTGCAAAACTGTAATTCAGAATTATAAAGCACATGATAGTACTGATATTTCTATCTTTAGAATTTATTCATTCTATCCACAGAAATGATGTTTCTGAGTCTTAATTCCTCCATTGTAGGATGCAGTATATCCAAGTATTAGCTCTGAGTCTGCCTAGATTTAGCATATGGTTTTATACATCAAAGGTAAATGTACATTCACTCAGAGCCTTCCAGCATGATGTCACGCTTAAACAGGATTACTATTCAATGTCTGGATGTTGAGAAACACCTAGATAGAAAGCGCCCTGTGCTTACAGGCAACCCAAGGCACAGGAGACAGCAATGAGGCTTTCCAGACTGATGAAGACTTGATTCACTGAATTTATTAATGGCATGTTAAAAATGATAGAGAAAGAAAATTCTTTGTTCTGAAAATTAGAAAAGCCCAGTATATAAATCACCGAAAATATCATTCCTTTTCACTGACAGCTTTGGAATCCTATCAATGTCCTTTCTTCCCTATATTAATGTATTATAACTAAAATATTTCTGTCAAAAAGGCAACCTCTAATCGATTGCCTAACTAAAGATTTTTTTAATTACTTATCAGCCAATTAAGACTTGAATCATTGTATTTCCCCCATTATGAAGTATGTCTCCATTTCTCCAGTTTATATTTTAAATATTTATTCTAATATTCAGTTGAGGGAAAAGTTATATTGAATTTTAGTAAAACAGAAATGACTGCACAACCATAATTTGTGTTGGATTTTAATGAGTACTTTAGTTGATTTATTATCTTATCTGCTGGAAATATTTAAATCTTTTTTTGTGTGTGAGATACAGAATCTCACTCTGCTGCCTAAGCTGGAGTCACTTATAACTCACTGTAGTCTCAACCTCCCAAGCTCAGGCAATCCTTCTGCCTCAGTCTCCCAAGTAGCTAGGACTACAAGTGAATATCACCATGCCTGGCTAATTTTTAAAATTTTTTGTACAGACAAGTTCTTTCTATGTTGCCCAAGCTGGCCTCAAACTCCTGACCTCAAATGATCATCCTCCCTTGGCTTCCTAAAGTGCTGGGATTACAGGCAGCACTTTACAGCCTGACCTTAATTCTTGAATAGACATTTTTACTGTTTGCTGGGGAAAACCATGATAAACTTTGAAAAAAGATGATAAAGCAAGGAGAGATTTTAAAAGTAAAGTGTGATTAAAATATTTTTAAAGGAATCAACAAAAGGTAAAAAGGAGAAAAACATTGGTAGAAATAAAACAGTATAAATAAACTATACTGCAAATAATGAGCAAAAGAAGCTGAAAATTTTAATGGAAATACAATAACACACCATTCTATAGAATCTACTATATTCCAGAGAATGTTAAAAAGAATTTACAAATATTAATATATTTAGTTTTCACAATATCTTCATGAGAGATTTGGCACTATAAATACAAATTAACAAATAATGAAGAGACACAGAAAGTCTTTGTGTTTTGCACATAGTCATGTACCTGCTAGTAAGTGGCAGATTCAGAATTCTGAACTTCTATATTCTGACTGCCTTTATTAACTAATAATGTAATTAGACTAAAATCTTAGTTTAAAAGATAAGAAGAGCAGGCTAGATTCTAAAAATACAGTTTTATGCTATCAGCTGGAATCAACCTAAGACATGAAAAAAAGAGAGAAATACTAAGAAAGATAATAAAAAGGATTTATTAGGCAAATACTAACTTAACAGAGTTGGTATCATTAAATGAATAGTTATTAATAGCAAGTAAAATATAATTTATTTTATTTAACTAAAATAAATTATTTTAATAAAGAACAATTATTTTAATAAAGAATATTATTTTAATAAAGAATGTTACTTCACAATATTAAAAGCTTCCAATTTTCTCAATTATTAAAAACAATGAATCTAAACTCATCTACACAAAGAACGATATATCAAAATACTTTGGACACAAACTGATGGAACTATAAGGAGAAACTGATAAATGTTTTAGCTCTTTTCCTAATTAATAAATTTAATGAACAAGAATACAAAAAGAAATTTAGAATATTTAAACAATGATTTTAACCTACCTAGTGGATGAATATAAATATAGCAACCAACAATTGTAGAATTCATAAACTTTGTTAAAAATCTACTGTGTGCTAGGTATACAAGTCTGACAAATTTCAACGGTTTCAAAGTCTACATATCAGAAGTTCAACAACAATGTATTTTGCTTAATAATTACAAAAATTAAATTATGGTTAGCAATTTAAAAACAATTCTAAATAAGTCATGAATTAAATAATTATAATGGATATGAAAAATATTTGTAATGGGATAAGAAAATTAGTATAGTTACAACTTAGGGATAATGCTAAGGTAGCAATTAAATGAAATTTATAGTCTTAAGTATATGCATTCAAAATGATGAAAAATTCAAATGATTGAACTAAGTAACCGATTTCAAATGTGAAAAGGAGAAAATTTGGAATCATTTCAAAGAAGTTAAAAAAGGGAGAAAGGAAGAAAGAAAATAATAAGTTTATACGATTCATTGAAATAAAAATCAAATGAGGAACAATACATTCAAAAGTTTCCATCAAAAATAATAGTAAAATGAACAGCAGTCAGCTAGATTGAGGCATAAACACAATATTAGCAATTTTTAAAACCATAAAATACTATAAAAAGCCTTATGCTGATTCATTTGAAAATCTAGATAAAATCCATAAATTCTGAGAAAAACACAACTTATTGCTACTGACACAAGAAGAAAACAAACATGCTCAGAAAAATATTCTTACAAATCAACTACAGGGCCTAGTTGTTTTATAATTAAGTTTATATATTCGAAGGTAATCCCAATTTTAAACAAAATCATATACAGAATAGGAAAAAAATGAAATGAAAAAAGAAGTACTACTCAATGTATGAAAAAGAGAAGAATGAAATAAATGAAGAGAGAAGTAATACTACTAGTCAAATAAATGTATGTTAAGATGCTTGTAAAGTGTTGACACAAAAACCATTGATAGTACAAGGAAAAAAATCCATCCATACGGAAGAAAAATCTTAAGTAAAATTAGGCAACTATACGTAGCAATATATAAAAGAAATAATACATTATAATTTTTATTTCTGTAATGCATATGTAAGAAAATTATACAAGAAAAATATAAATTACCTGAAATACTTTATCAAAATACATATTTATGTCACATTTTAGGGTTGAAATTTCTGAAAAGGGAGGAATAAAATGGACAGATCTGAGCAAGCATACAGGGGTTTCATTATTATATATCAAACTGGCCTCTGCATTTACTATTCCATTGGGTAAAGATAATCGGAAACAATACGTGATGAATCACGAATTGTGAGTCAGGTAACCAGACTTCCAGGATGTGTCTGTAACTGCAGGACATTAGGCACATCTTTCATTTATTAAACATGTTTATCTAGGATGTGAAAATGTTTACTTAGGAGTGACCAAAGAAAATTATTATGATAGGTGGAATGGAATCAAGGGAGGAAGAGGAATCCATGCCCTGGTGTCTAAAATACATTTTTGCTGCTTTCATGAAAAAGAAAATTTAAGATATCTTTCTACTGTGTTTGTTTATAACTGCAGCTTTTACTATGAAAAATGAGGTGGCATTTTAAAAATACCATTTGATTCTCTCACTAGCCATTTACAAAACATTTCTTTAACTTTCATTGTTAAAGGATAAGATCCATACACTCTTGAGTTGAAACCTCAATAATATTGTTCTAATCAATTTTTCAGGTTTTTCCCATTATTATTTTCTATGAATACTGCTCTGTTCAGGTTGACTTAGTGTTTCCCAAATGCTTCGTTCATTTTCCTGTATCACTGTTTTGCTGATACATTTCTAATGCAGAAGGCATTTTGGTCATGTCCCTGCTTTGAAATACTACTAATTCTTCAAGACCCAGCTGAAACAATTCTGATTACAGAGATTCACTCAGTTGTACTTTTCCTGAATATATTTCTTCTTTCCCTGAAGTACTAGATAGCAGCAGGGTGTGTGTACAAAGTAAAGAAGTAGACTTAATGAAGTGGGAAAAAACCCTCTATTTTATTTAGTATCTAATGAAACTAGAAACATTAAATATGTAGACTAATTACAGTAGCAAAAGTATACAATCTGTAAACTAATATATATTTATGAGGATAAGTTAATTTTTACTTGTAGGGGAGTATGATTAACATATAATAGCCAAGTACTTAACCCCCTTGATAAAGTCAGTTTCCAATCTAAACTTTATCTCAGTTAAAAGGTAGTAATAATTAATAGTACTTACATCTTAGGGTTAATATGGATATTAAATGAGTTATACAGCAAGTTTTAGGAAAATGTAAAGGTACTAAAACAGCATTTGACCCATGGTAAATATTTTATGGGCTAGTTATTTTTACTACTGCCATTTTTTCAAGTCGATGTCTATTTTAATGAAAAACTGTCCACCTGCACTTCAGGAAGTAATTTCTATAGCCAAATGTTTATTCCCTAAGCAAAGACTGTCTGTCAAACAATGAGAAGCAAAAGAATAACACAACAAAACAAGCTTTTGCCTGACTTCCCCACTGTACATACCCACACACATTTCTTACACTCTTTCCCTTCCTTTTCAGTTTTGATATAGCAAATGTGTTATATATATTATTATGCATTTTCTTTCTTATTTATGAGGGCAGGAAATTTGGTCTATTAATGTTCACAGTTGTATCTCCAATGTCTAGAACAGAGCCTAGCATAGGAAAAACAAAACAAAACAAGTAAATATAGTTTAATCTATGAGATAAACAACAGCAACACAATATTACTTTCTATATAAATTTAATAACCTGTCTCTTATACCAAGTGAGTAAGTCTTATAGTAAAATCTTGTATATTCTGGAATTTGTGGAAACACACATCTTGATTAGCTTTTCCTTTTTCAACTACAAAAATGTAATTTGTCAAGTTATTTCCTACTCTATCTTTGCATCATCTTACATACAATGAATAATTAGCAAATATTTGAGTATAATCTGATATTTGAAAGAAAAAGACCAAGAAAAATAAACTTCCTCAAAAGAAACAGCAAACTGAGGGAGCAAAAGGTCAACTTTTAAAGTTCTGATTTTGTCTTCAGAAAAAGTAGAAAAATATAGACTATTCTTAAAACAAAAATATAATTTTATGAATAAAGTACAAAAAAGTAAGAGTTCTTAGAAATCTGAATACAATTTTCAAAATAGTCATAATTATAACCATAGAAACATGAAAGGTAAACTTGGGGCTACTTCCCAAACTGTGGATCAAATATCAAGGAGAGTGAAAATATAAAACGGATAATAGAAAAGAACATTAATTCCGGATTCACAAAATTGGATTTATGGGTTTCAGAAAGAAAAACAGAAAAAAAAGAAATTTATCAGAGAACCAATGTGAAATTGTTTTCCAAAGTGAAATGGAGATACACATCAAAAATTTGAAAAATATATACTAAGTTTCAAGCAAGACAAATAATAAAAGATCCATATTCCAAATTTAGATATATTTTAAAATTTCTCCATACTGATAAAAATAGAGAATATCTTAAAACATAAAAATAAAATAAAGACAGGGATTAGACATTTAATTGAGTACTTTGGTTGTTAGAATGCAATGAGGGAAATTTCCTTACAATTGTGAGGGTAATGTTTGAATCTACAATCAGATGTGTGAGAGCAATATCATGAAATTTACCAAGATGTAAATTATCATAAAGTCTATCTAACAGATCTGCTTAGTCATAGGAAGTCATTGGAAGAAGAGAGTAAATCAAGAAAATGAATGCAAATGATCCAGGGGAGACTGAATTTAGACACGGAATAATGAAGACCCAGGATGCCACCTGTGCAGCTGGACTTGAGGGCATTACATCCAGGCACATTGAGAGGGACTTCATGAGGAAGGTCTTGGAAGAATAAGGCATGCCATGAGCTACAGCAGGGGTCCTCACCTCCCAGTCCAGACTGGTACTGGTCTATGGCCCCTCAGGAACCTGGCCGCTCAGCAGGAGGTGAGTGGCAGGGAGTGAGTGTTACAACCTGAGCATCGCCTCCTGTTGAATCAGCAATGCCATATATTATCACAGGAGCGCAAACCCTTATGTGAACTGCGCACACAGGGAATCTAGGTTGTGTGCTCCTTGTGAGAATCTAACTAACGCCTGTTTGATGATCTGAGGTGGAACAGTTTCATTCTGAAACCATCCCGACACCCACCACCCACCATCCCTGGGAAAACTGTCTTCCATGAAACCGGTCCCTGGTGCCAAAAATGTTGGGGTCCCCTGAGCTAGAGGATATGTTTGAGCATTTTGAAGAAGTTTGGGTTATAAAGACAGATGCAGGGAAAAAAAAAAAAAAAAAAAAAAAAAAAGGTCAAAAGGTCAATTCGTATGCTAGGAAAAAAAAAATAATTACCCAAGAAAACAATAGGTAATTACAATGTTCTACTTAACTACAGTAAACATTATTCACAGAAGCATAAAAAAAAGATACTAATTATTGACTTTATTCCCTTGAAAGGAAACAATAGATGAAATATAGAGTACTTAGGGTTGCAAACTGAATGTAAGCATAATCAACCTTGATATATGAAAATAAATATTCAGTTTACAGAGGTTGGAAGGTGAAAATGGAGACAGTGAGGAAAGGTCACAAGAATAAAACTTTCTTGTTACGAAAGTATAAAACTTTCTCCCTCTTTTTTTTTTTTTTTTTTCTTTTGAGACAGAGTCTCACTCTCTCACCAGGCTGAAGTAAAACTCTTATCACAAAGGGATTTTTTTTTTTTTTTTCGCTAGGGAAGACAGAAAAATGGATGTTAGGTAGAAAACTAGTTATCCAATCTACAGATTGATATTATAACCAATATAATAAGTACAAATAGGATTTTAGGGCTATTGAGCAAGTAAGATAAATTCTCACCCACCCTTGTAAAAAGTCAATAGTTTATTCAGCATATGAGTCCATTTATAATAGTATAAGCTCATTGTTTAAGGTTGATTATTTTTTAAATATAGAAATTAAAAATGTGAACAGCAATGATTATTTGTAGGGCACAATATTGGAGATAGATGCTTGGAAAAATATGTTGCTTTTCATAAGCTGATTTTTGTATCATTTGACATTAAAATATTTACATTTTAATTAGATTACAAAATAATTATAAGGGGATTATATTATTGATTATTCCTGTGTATCACTAAACTACCCTGCACACAGTAGCATTTTGTAGATGTTATCGTTGATGTTATAAATTAGCTTAAGAGAATAAGCTAATTTGTTATGCCATGCATAACAAAGCTTTTGAATTATAGATTATCACTGAAGAATAAAATGTGATCTTCATTTATTCATCTTTTTCAAATGTCCATAGAAGCATTGTATAACTTATGTACATGCTTTTCTTTTAAAAATTTATCGTAGGCATTTTATACTATTTTTGGTAGTATAAAAGTGACTTTGATCTTATTATATAGGAGCAGTTAAATATATAAAGAAACAACACTAATAGTCATATTAATTTTATAAACAGCCATCTTAGTTGAATCTCTTAGGTTTTCCAAGGATGCATATGTAGTCATAACTAATATCTTTTTACAAAATTTCTTAATTGCCATCGGTAACACTTGCAACATAATGTTAAGTGGTATTAATGACAGTGGATAGTTATATCTTACTTTGGTGGTAATGCTTCTCAACAAAGATAACTTCTCTCTCGTTTTTTTTTTTAACCCATATTAAATATTTTATTTTCAGAAAATGTCCACCCTTACCCCACCCCAACATCTTCCCCATCTCTATCTCCATCTCCATCACTAAAGGCACTACTTTATTTTTCATTAGAAATGACTACTTTTCTTAAGTACTTTTTGTCAGGTATTGAGCTAATATCACTGTGCTTGTGATTTACTAACATGATATATTTTTGTAAAAAAGCAAACTAAGAATTTTAGCAATTGAAAGAGTTTAAATAGCAAGAAAGCGATCTGTTTCTTGAAACTTTAAAATAGTTTAGCCAGCATAGCTGTTTTTGGAAGGTCTTTCTTTGAAAGTTTCATCACAAGCCTTTTGTGTGAATGTCAGGAGACATTTAGTTGTGCCTAGTCAACTTTAAGCAGCCACCCAGCTAGCTGCTGCTTATTCGAATAATTTCCTACCTCTTCTACTCTTGCCTTCTCTGATGACTCTCCTAACTGACTTGCATGGTGGGTGGAGGAAAATGGTCTGATCATGCTGTTCTTCACTCAGTAAAGAGAGACTGAGGGTATCCTCCATGCTAAACGGTTCACAATACCACAGACTGGACTTGCCTACATGAATGCTTTTAAAGATGTTTTAACTTCTTTATTTAATTTTCTTGTATCTGCCAGGTAATATTTTTCAGAGCATATGGTATGCAATAATGGCCATTTTAAAGATGAGTACAGATAGTTTTTTTTGTGTCTTCAACTTTTACTCATTTCAGTGGGCTTCAGAAAGTAAGAAAAATAAAATAATAGAAGTAATTCAGGTCAGGCGCGGTGGCTCAGGACTGTAATCCTAGCACTTTGGGAGGCCGAGGCGGGCGGATCACTTGAGGTCAGGAGTTCAAGACCAGCCTGACCAACAGGGTGAAACTCTGTCTCTACTAAAAATACAAAAATCAGCCAGAAATCACTTGAACCCCGGAAGTGGAGGTTGCAGTAAGCCGAGATTGTGCCACTGCACTCCAGTCTGGGCAACAGAGTGAGACTCCATTTCCAAAAAAAAGAGAGGTAATTCAAAGGGGCTCCTTCCTGAAGTCTCCACATACCTTATTTCTGAACCTTATCTCTCTTTGACCTCCAGAGAGCTTGTGCTTTTATGTCTACCCAATTATGTAGCAGCTCTTCCTAATTCACTGGTTTGCGAATTGTTCTGGAACTTGGTTAATTTCCTTCCCCAGTCTTTTGGTTTCCTTTTGGCTCTTGTCTTAATCTTCTTGTCTGAATTCCCCACATAGCCTTTATGAGTAAAATTTGCATTTAACAGATTGAGTTGGGTGTTCTTGGGGCAGGATATCAGAGGGCGGTCTTGGAATTTCTTTAGTGCAACATTCCCAAAAAATTTACAGAGCTCTGTGCAGAGCAGCTTCCTCATTTATTTTGTATTTTACTCCATGTGATAGTCTCTGGAATAAACTCTGCCATACATAAATATTCCAGAAAAATTCAAGACACCATATGAGTTAGATCAGTTTGTGTCTTTGCTTTGACTTTGAAAGACAAGTTCTGAACAAGGAAAAAGTATGACTTTCCATTTTGCTTTGAATCATGGCAAACAATGTGATGTGTTCCTCTTATTATTCTATATTGTAATATCCCATATTATATGCTTAGGTATTGTATTTTATAAATTGCTATAAATAGTACTGACTATGTTGTGTTAGGTATTCTTGAAATTTCACAGTGGTTTTTGAACCAAAGATGTATTGATTTCACAGGAATAAATTTGAGAGAAAAGTCTCTGATTTTCATTTCTTGCATTTTATTTATACAAGTTGTGGCCATTAGTTTAAGATAATTCATATGATTTTTATACACATTAGAAGTGTGAAGAGAACTGTAGGCATAATTGTTCTAGGGAAGGCTTAGGTTCCAGCTGTCTGTTATTACTCAAGTCCAAAAAACACTGAGATCTGGCTACCTTTGAATGTTCAGGACCAGGACACACTTCTGCAGATCAAAGTCTGAGAGTCTAAATTTTTAAATCAACTTGCTAAGTATGCAGACTAATGAACTCTGCATATTATATTATAGTCCAGAAAAAAAATATATGTGTATATATATGCATACATATATATGTATATTTTATTAAGTATTCAGAAGAACACTCAGTGTAACATTTTGGTAAGTTTGTTTTACACGTGCAGATTTCAAAACGTATTTTTTAACTCATCTTATTATCTAATGTGGGTCTTTTGAACTTCCTCACATGTTTCTGATGTTATTTTTCTAACTGTCTAGTCATGATATACAATAAGCTAGTATGAAAAGGAAAAGGAAAGAGCTCTTCTGGAAAAGGAAATACAATAAACATTTAGGCAGCTCGTGCCCTGCTCATGTCTATTAATGCTGTGTGTTTGTAGTGAAGACATTTGTTCTTGGTGTCTCTTTCTTCAGTAACCTTTTCACTCTTCATTCATTTCCTTAAAGAACATTTTCTCTGTCCCTATGTGTCTGTTAGAATTTTGATTATACAGATGATATTTCTCTTTACTCTAATAGACAATTAGCCAACAAAACAGAGAGACTCAAGAAATAGACATTTAGCTGAATTTTGTCATTGGAAAAGGAAATTTTGAATAGTGTAGCATCCCACTGACACCTGTCAAGTCAACTCAAGAGTAATTTATTGAGCTTGTTCCTTCATTTTTAACTCTGGCTCTATTTCTAACTTTGGTACTCTATGGAATACCAAAATGCACAGAAGAGGAAACTCCTGCTCCAAAACAGTTTGTTTTTTTAATATTGAAAGCATAACATGCATGCAACACATGTTTAAAAAAGAGTGTAAAGGAGATGAACATGCCATATATTCTGGTAGAGACTCCTAGAAAACAGAAATATTAATGTGGAAATATCAAGGAAAGATATAACTAAGCAAATGCTAACAACTTCTCCTATGTGAAAGGAAAGTTCAATTAATAACATTTTATTGAACCTAAACTTTTATTTATTTATTTATTTTTTGAGATGGAGTTTCGATCTTGTTGCCCAGGCTGGAGTGCAATGGGTTGGTCTCAGCTCACTGCAACCTCCGCCTCCCGGGATCAAGCAATTCTCCTGCCTCAGCCTTCTGAGTAGCTGGGATTACAGAAGCACACAACACGACCAGCTTATTTTTGTATTTTTGTCGAGACGGGGCTTCACCATGGTGGCCAGGCCAGTCTCGAACTCCTGACCTCAGGTGATCAGCCCGCCTCGGCCTCCCAAAGTGCTGGGATTACAGGCGTGAACCACAGCGCCCGGCCTGAACCTGGGGTTACAGGCATGAAACACAGTGCCTGGCGTGAACCTAAGCTCTTATCAGTAATAAAGAGAATGGTAATACCAGATATATTGAAGTGTGATAAAGTTTGCATATTAGAATGATGAAATACGATATATTGATATTTGTGCTGGAACTTTTGTAAGTATGCATTTTGGTATACTAATGGATCAGATTAGCCCATGGTCTTAATGTTTAATTTGTATATTCAACATGTCTAAACCACTCCACTTGGATGTATTTTTACCTGCCTTTCTCCCACGTATGATCTCTGCAATCATGATGGCTCATCTTTCAAATGTATCTCAATTTCATCACATTTCATTAACACAGCTACGCTAGCCTAAACCACTAACATCCCTGTCCTGCAGCAGTACACTCCTTATTCTTGTTGGTCTTCAGACATACTAACCTAAAATCCATCTACCAGGAAGTAGCCAAAGTGACTTTCTAAAAGCTTAGAACAAGTAATATTGCTTCTCTACCTAAAAGCCTGCAAGGTTTCTCATTGTGCCCCAAATAAATGCCAAAGACTTACCACAGTATAGTGTATTGCAGTTTCATCTGATATTTCTCTTCTCCTCACCTTTCTCAGCCACACTGAGATGCTTGTCATTCATTGAGTACTGTGACCTTTTATGACTCTGATATCTTTACAACCTTACATAGACTGTTTTTTTCTATCTAGAGACATCTTCTCTCAGCAAGGCAGTGCAGCAGTTAATAATGTGGATGCTGAATCCTGACTTGCTAGGTTAAAGGCCTAGCTTTGACACCAGCTAAGTGCATGACCTTAGAAAATTGCCTAGTGCCTGTGACTCTCAGTCTGTCAGTCAAATGAGGATAATAGTTGCACCTACTTCAGAGAGTTGTGATGGGGATCAAATGATTTTATTTGTGTAAGATGCTTAGAAGGTGGCTAAGTAGAGAAAGTGGCTGAATACTGTCTGTCATTGTTATCTTGTCATGAAATGCTCCCTCCTCAATTGTCAGACCACTTAACTATCACCTCTACAAGGTCTTCTCTGTCCACTGTATAAAAGAGACACCAACCACTCCCTTTATTCTCTTAACTTTTTAATTTTTTGTCATAATAGTCACAAGTAGTAGAACTTACAATATTTTATTGTTTATTATTTATCATATGTTTCACTCTCTAAGATATAAGTTGCATGAGCACAAAGGCTTGGCCTTTCTTGCTCATCATTGTATTGCTAGTTTAAGGAACATTGCCTGGTGCATAATAAGTACATAATAAACACTTGTAAAATGAAAGAGAGAAAATGGAAGTTCCAAAATACAGCTGTAAAAATTGTAGTGATTTTGTTTCCTAGCCAATATTCTACTAAGTGTTGGGTTTGTGAAATATACAAAGAAAATCACAAAAATCCTGTGGCTCAGGTAATATTTTTCCCCCTCTGATCAAATTTCATTTCTTCCAAAGAGTGTGTGAGCAAGTGAAGAATCTGCTTGTTTACATGATGTGATATGAAACATATTGAAATCTGTCTCAACCGTGTTACTTCCAGACTTGAAACACACAGTTTCTACAATACCAATGTCTCCAAAAAGTCTCTATATACCAATGTCCTAATGCAGCTATTGACTGTGGGTGAAGCCCTACTATATTCTTAGAAAGGAGAGTCCTTGGAGCTAAGACTCCAAGCAATATAAGCACAATATTTGAAATGATTAAGGAAAATATAAAATATTATCTGAGGATGGCTTTCAGAGAAATATGGGCTAATCTGGACTTTTAAAATATAACAAATTCAAACTAAAATTATTTGATGATAGTGCCTCAAACAGTTTAATGGTTAAACACCTCTCACTGTGCATAATAATGTCAAACCTGTACCTGGCTGCTTCAATAACAATTTACAGTTTTAATCCAACTTCTTCACAAACAGAATTTTCCAGTATTCATTAATTATAAAAGAAAAACAAAAAAAGTTAACTACTGAGTATGGATTTTGCATTATGTATTCTGTTCATGTTTTCTGACTTCACTTGCTATGCTGGTCATGTTTCTCTGGACTCTCTGCTGTGTATTAGAACATGTAGAATATTTGGAATTGAATCTCTAGTTTGTCAAATATAATTTAGAGTTTGTTTATGGGGTCTCGTTTCAAAAGTCTAATTAAAGATGGTTCTGAAACATAAAATAAGCTGCAGCTAAAGAAAGAATGATTGGTGTCGGAGCAGTACTGCTGTCATTCATGGAGTCTGCTGATGTTTGAGACATCACCCCATCAATAATTTGTGTTTTTTACTTTTAATGTGCCCTTAATTAAAATGACTTTCTCATGCTTACCTGCTTAGATGACCTATAATTTCCCCAAGGTATGGAAAATATCTGAAATAACCTCAAAGTCAGTGAGTTAAATATCTGTATGGATGGACAGCATAGTTATTGGGATAATGAAGCCCATGTGATCCAGTAATCACAAATGCTAGACTATGACCTGGCACAGCCATGGCCTGATCATCTTGCCCTAATCAAACAGATCAAATATGTCTTCTTGATATTCACAGAAATGATGTTAGAGTGAATAGATGGGCGTGTTAATCATAATATCTCTAAATTTTAAAGAGCAATTTACAACATCTATCAGTGGATGTAGAGTCACCTAAGAGACAGGGTATATTATGGGTCCTTTTTACTAAAGGCTCATGATTCTAGGTAGGAGTGTCAAAGAGTAGACAGTGAACATCAAACAGTCTAGGGCATATAAGGGCTCAGAAAACTGATACTCTGTTCCTTTATCTGAAAAAACAAAATGAAGTCATCTAATCCTCAGGAATAATAACAATAAAAAAAAGCATTTAAGAACATCTTAGACAGATACAGCCCTATAGATTCACCTAGTAAGTACTGTGCTTGTGACCAGTTGAGTTACTACTTAGAAAGCAGAGCCAATGGAATCGACTAGCTACATTATTTGGTTCTAATGAACTCTCCTCTCTCATTTGAATGTGAGGTAGTTAACTTAACTCTGTACCACATTATGTGTGTATTCCTCACCCTGGTCAACTATCCTTAACACCTGCCAGAAAAAAATAAAGAAAGAAAGAAGTAAAGGTTAAATGTGGGACAGGATGTTGTCGCCTCGGGTCATAGAACTGATGAGAAGAAAACAAGAGGCAGCATAGAGCTCACAAAGTATGCCATCCATACCATTGCTCAAAAACAGAACTGATCTGGACACAAGAAATGCAAACGGGAAAAAAGAGGAGCTGGGACACACTTTACAGAATTTGCATAGCCTGCGCCAAAATACGAAAAAACGGGCAAGCTCTGAATAGCTGGGGGAAATTTAAACTATGAAGGATAGGATTCTACTAGTCCAAGGTGCTCATAATTACCCGTGGAACTGAGCTGACTAGAAGTCCTAGAACAATGACTCTCAGTAGAGGCAGACATGAGCAGGGTCTCTGTATTTACTCAAGAGCACCCTGAAAGTGAGCCACTCTGTGTGAAGTAATTGTGTCCTATCCTGCTGCTATGTTAAAACCAAAACAAACGACAAAAAAGGAAATGTTAAGAATTGCTAAACAGGAAACAAAGGTTACTTTTGAATTCCAAATTAGCCAGAAAAATAGTGGGTTATCTGATGAAGGCAAATTAAAAAAAAAAAAAAAAAAAAAATCATTAACCTAGTACATTTTACTAGTCAGTAACAGTTAGAGATTTGATTCTCATTGTTTCAGTCAATAATTAGACTGCAGTACTACCTGAACATATTATGATGAAATGAATCCTGCAGTTATTTGCCTTATAAACAGATTTTAGTTATGGAGACATGACTTCAGGGGCAAATAACAATTAGTCTTGTGGTTATGTCAAGTTTATGCCTCTTACTACCCACTTACAGTACAGCGCCTCAAGTTGCTAATATCATTTCGTCTCTAGCATACTTTAGTTTTTTTCTTATTAATTTTGCCTGTTTGCCGTTAAAGATGACCAAAATACCCTTACTCACTCCCATATTCCCACCTCAGTCACAAAAAACAAACAAACAAACAAAAAAACACCCTGAGCAATAAAAGTAGTCGTTCATGAAGACAGAAACCTACTTTGCAGTTTTAATCTAGGCTAACCCATGCAAGCTAGTCAGCCACTGTATTAAACTGAGAGCTGATAACAACAAGAAATAACATTTTGGATGCATAAAAGAGGTAAAAATAAGTTAGCAAAGGAAGGGAAAATGACAGAAGCTTTAAAAGAATTTTGAATTTCTCAGATGAAGTCAGGTTAACCTAAAAGAGACTATTTCAGGGTCTTATTTGCATTTGGTGGCAAGAAACAGTTAATGATTATTCTAGAAGTAAATTCCTAGAGGAAGTCCCCTTGTCTGGAAGTGGTACTTCAAAGTATATACTTTAAATGGTCTTTGTCCTGCATTTGAATAGGGTACTCCAGGTACTGAGTTAGTTTGAATTTCACTCTTATTTTCAGTTTCCCTTCCTCAATTGACCACCTTCACCAGTTTTCTCATTTCTCTGTTAGATCTGCTCTCCCTATCATTTTCATACCTACAGTTAACAATGATCTATGCACTGGGTAACTTTTCAATACCTTCTATTAATAAGGGGAAAGACTAACCTGCTGTAAATAAGTACCCCACAATACTGTTAGCAAATTTAAAAAGAAAAACAATTTATTCCCTTCTCACAAACAATCTCAAGGTTGGTCCTGATCCTAATTGTCATCCTGGGACTCAGTTTCTATGAATTTACAAATTCTGTGATCCCCTAGTATGTTGCATCTTATGGGAAAGAAAAGAGAAGTCCAGGCCACATTCAAAACTTTAAAGTTAAAGATGAGTCAGAAGTTTTATACGTATATATATATATATATATATATATATATATATATATATATCTCGACTTATATCCCATTGGCCGACATTTAGTCAAATACCAAATCTAAATGCAAGGGAAGTCAAAGAAATACTGTATTTTTCTGAGAAGGCCTTGGCTTAGTCAGTTCAGGCAGCTATAACAAAGTACCATAGACTGAGTGGCTTATAAAAAATACAAATTTATTTCTTACCATTCTGGAGGCTAAAAGTCTTGAGCAGGGTGCCAGCATGGTTGAGTTCTGGTGAAAGTCCTCTTTTGGGTTGCAGGCTGCTGATTCCTCATTGGATCTTTACTTGCGGTAAGAGGATGACAGAGCTCTCTGGTGTCTCCTTTAAGGGTGTTAATATCATTCATGAGGGTACCACCTATATGATCTAATTAACTCTCAAAGACCTCACCCTCTATTATCACCATATGAGGGTTAAGATTTGAACACAGAACTTGGAGGAGGGGCACAAACATTTAGTCCATGGCAGTTATGTTTCGGGCTACAAATTTATTGCTATAGGTTAAGGTAGAAAGCATTCCTTGGCCAATAAGTAGTCCTTACAATATGTTTATTTATGTAGAGAGTGATATCTTAATGAGTTCTTCAAACCCATCATGCCTATGTAGTAGTCATCTATGACTGCAGTTAAAAAGACACTCTGGGACATGATGGCTTATAAAAACAAAGTTTGTTAACTAGCAATTTCGAGCATTAGGCATTCAGAGACTGGATGGTTCTGACTCCAGGCTTCTCATGAGGTTGCTAAAACCTTTACTCAGGTAGCATATGCTTCCAGGTTGACACACTTGCATGGCAGTTGGCTGGAGTTCTCAGTTCATTACTGGCTGTGGCTAGAAATCTCAGTTCCTGTCAACATGAGCCTCTCCACAGAGATTCCTGAGTGTCCTCAACACATGGAAGCTGGTTTCCTTAGAGTGAATGTGTGAAGGGGAGAGGGATAGATAGGAGAAGAAGAAGACAAAGAACAAAGAAAAAAAGAAGAAGAAGAAGCAGAAAGAAAAAAGAGGAGAAGCAGTGAAGGAAGAGGAGAAACAGCCTAAGATAAAAGCCATGGTCTTTTATAACCTAATCTCAGAAGAATCTTCACTTCTGCCATATGCTATCGGTCACAGAGGCTAACCTTGTGGGGTACAAGTTGGAAGAGGACTATACAAGATTAGAGAAAGAGGTGGGGCACAGTGTAATCCCAGCACTTTGGGAGGCCGAGGCAGGCGGATCACAAGGTCAGGAGGTCCAGATCAGCCTGGTCAGTATGGTAAAATGCCATCTCGATGAAAAATACAAAAAAATTAGCCAGGCATGGTGGCGTGTGCCTGTAGTCCCAGCTACTTAGGAGGCTGGGGCAGGAGAATTGCTTGAACCCAGCAGGCAGAGGTTGCAGTGAGCTGAGATTGCCCCATTGCACTCCAGCCTGGGCAACAAGAGTGAGACTCCGTTTCAAAAAAAAGGTTAGAGAAAGCAGAAGATAGCATTATTGGGGGCCATCTCGGAGGCTGACTACTACAACTCCCAACATTATGATCTTTCTCTTCAGAGGCTAAGATTAAGGATTCATGAAATAATTTTTAAATGCAAGATATTCAAGATATTAATGTTACTAGAAAACAAGAATATTGGTGTTTAGTTAAATTTAAAACATGGGGGGAAATCAGAATATTGAGTCTATTTATCACATAGGTAGAACTGTCACAGTCCTTTGTCACCAGTGAAATATTTGTTCTTCTTCAACAATGTTTCATATTCTTTGTCTTTTCTTGATTCCACTCCTCCAAATGCTAAATCTCATCTCCTTAGTCTTCTTTGGAGCCAATGACTGAGATGCAATAAATTAATTTTTTCGAAGTCATTAATGGGTTCCTTTTCTAGGAAAAAAAAGTGCTTTCCCTTGAACGGGCTATTTTGAAGTAGTTATTTAAAATTAAACAAAAATCCAAGCAGGGCAAGTTATTTTTTAAAGTTTATTTTATAATTTATTTCATTTCATTGATGGATCTTTTAGCACCACTTATTTCACAGCAGTCTAAGCAGATTATTGTAAGCTTTGTCATGTTAGAGGATCACTTTGGAGCATGACTTACACTTTTCTAATCAGGACACAGGAGGTAGTATTGTTTCTAAGAAAACAGAACTGAATATCAGCAGATTCGAGTTCTACTCCTAACTGTACCATGAACCAACTCTGATTAGATTGCAATTAAGTCATTTAACCTTTTGGGGCCTCAGTTTCCTCATCTCTAACTGATGACTAAAGTACAGCTATGCCTTAGGATGACTTATGCACCTGAATTTCTCTTAATTGATTTAGGTTTTGGCCACCGAACAACTATTTCATCAATGTCAAAATGTGCTAAGAGATAGATTTCTGTTATATGAATGAACACAATGCAGAATGCCAACAAATCAAGTCATACCAAAATCATGTCTAAGTCCAAGATTATTTAAAACCCTTATACTCTGTAACCTTTTCCTGACCAGCTTGATTGCAGAACCTACAGGGAACTAATAAAACTGAATCTGAATAGAATGCAAGTTCTTAATGATTAATAATAAACAGAGTGATCCAGGCCCAGAGGAGCCAGGCCACTCATTACGCTGAAGCAGAGTCAGAGAAATGTATTGCCTATTCTCTGTTTTCTTGAATTTATGACTGTGACTACATTATTCTATCCTCTAACAAACTTGAAGAAAACTATACACAGGTTTTTTTTTTTTTTTTTTTCTACTTAAACTGCCTTCCAAATACTTGATATTAAACTTGATGTTAAAATAGAAAGAGATTAAAACCAGACTGAATTTAGCTCACTGGTTTCGCCTCCCAAGGATATTTCTTGTCTTGTCTGTTTGCTTTGCACTCGCCTCTTTTCCATCTGCCCACAAATGTTCTTCATACTTAGAGTAGCCGCCATTTCCTCTAAAGACTTTGTACTCTGTAATGGCCTCTCTATGACCCTGGGTCCCATCTACCTCTCCAATATGTTTTGAATTCGAACCCTAAAGTCAATTACCTCTGCCTCTTTCATATTGGTTGCTAGCCTTTTAGTTTCTTTATCTCTTCTGCTGTAAATTATTTATGCTTGTAATTCCATTATCTTGAATTGTTAAGGTTCTTCGGGATACTTGTTTATATTAAAGATGCTCTGTCAAATCAAAATGCGTGGCACAGCTTGCCTGTTCAGATGCAAATGCTCTTGTGGAATTGCTTTATGCCCTGCAGCTGAACTGGCATTGTTTCAAGATTGCATTTTGGAGACTGTATAAATTATTCTGAGAAGGAGGATGGACAGGAGAAGCAGGAGATCTGGGTTCTAGTCCAAGCTTTTCTATCACAGAACACTTTAGTGTAGTTTTTCATCTCAAATTCACTTAAACACTTACTAAATACATATCATGAGTCAGTTCCTGTACTTAACTCAGGATAGTAAGATAAACATGAATGGTTCCTTACCCTGGTGAGACACAAATGAAGAAAAAATGGCAATGCTATTCAAAAGGGCAGTGATTCAGTCTTCTACCAAGTGCTAGAGTAGCACAAGGAAAAAACAGACTTACTTATCTGCAGTGAAAAAATTTTCCAAGACTACATCACAAATAAACTGAGATGCTGAAATCAGAAGAAATTTTCCAAAAAAAAAAAAGGAGTCAGATAAGATAGAAGGGCAACATGTGCATGGAATTAGAAAAGCAAGTGACAATTTCTTGTTAAATTGAAATCATATAGGTGGCTCCTCCCACAATCAATTCCAGTAAAACCAAAGAGAAAAAGAGAAGTATGAATTTGAGGAACTATATGAAAGAAAGGAAAAGAAGAAGGAAGGAAGGAAGGAAGGAAGGAAGGAAGGAAGGAAGGAAGGAAGGAAGGAAGGAAGGAAGGAGGAGGGAGGGAGGGAGGGAGGGAGGGAGGGAGGGAGGGAGGGAAGGAAGGAGGGAGGAGAGAGAGAGAGAAAGAAAGAAAGAGAAAGAAAGAGAGAGAGAAAGAAAGAGAGAAAGAAAGAAAGAATGAAAGAAAGAAAAAGAAAGCAAGGAAAGAAAGAGACAGATGGCTGTCTTGAATTTGTATGTATTTTAGAGATGAGGTGGGTAGTGGGTGGCTGCAGGTGAGGTCTGAAGGAAACAGTAGAGGGCTTTGGAGGTGTTATTAAGTTCAGCTTTTACCACTTCCCAGGGATACCTTAAAAGAACCAGTGCAGGCCCTTCTTCCACACAGAGGTCATTAGCAAAATCCCGGGTTTGGAGTGGGTAGAATTAGGGCTTTGCAAAGGCCTACTGAGAAATCAGTGTCAGCCACTCATGGTGTCGCCCTTTCCACTCCCTCCCGTCCAAACACAGCCTGTATCAAGAAAGCTTTCAGGTTTTAAGGAGGTCAGGTAGATTATGACCTATTTACCTCCTGCCAATATTCTGTTTCTAAGGAGTTTAAGGTGAGCCCTTGACCACAGGGTTTCTTCTGCACTGTGCCTATGCTATGCTTTCCTGTAGTTCATTTCCTTCCCTATCTTTCCACTCATCTAGAGGTACCTTAAATTTTTGGCTGAATTTCTGCCCTTCCCTGCCACACCTTAGAAGACACAGGATTGGATGCAGAAAGGGAGTTCATTTATGTAAGATCACAGGCTAGTAAGTAGCAGGGATGGGCAACAGACCAGTGGATCTGATTCCAAGACCTTATGTTATTCTACATGTATGTCACGTATTAATGTGTATACCCATCATGACATGCAGAAAATGACTACATGTACAGCATCTTACACACTTAAGCTAAAGCACAGTCCCAGATAAATGATGGTCTGAGCTGTGTACTGACCATTTGGGCACATTTAAACATGATGGTGTTTGTTCCTGGTTGGCAGAGGGGTGGGGGGACAGGGGCCAATGTGCGGGCTTGTCACTGCAGGCCAGAAGAGGATATGAGTAGCTACACTAGAGCTGAAATCTGGCCTCTGGTCTTGGAAAAAATCAGCATATCTGAAATTCGCAGAGTAGGTATATAAGGAAGAAATTAAGCTTAATGAAGGGTCTAGGCACATAAGTCTATTCCAGAAGCACTGAGAAAGCACTAATTTGAATGTAAGAAAGTGCAGTGTTGCCCATCTCCCCTTTCTAGAAGATAGGGAATTTGGAGTTAGACACTGTAACTCTGGCTAAAATTCTCAGAATGAACCATGGGCTTATATAAAAAGAAAAGGTGATTTGGAGCATGTGATAGACAAAACAATATTCAATTTAACAGTAGGGTAGCCTTGATAAATAGAAAATTATCCATATTGCTGGGTGCTTCTGGACCCAGGGAAGAGAGCACAAGTGGCTACAAAGAAGAGCTGAGATGAAGTAAGAGAGATTGGCAAGTTTTACAACTTGAGGCAATGGATGCAGTAAGAGAAACCATTTTATGGAAACTTTGTTGCTGAACTTGTGGCCATGGAAATGACCATTTTGGTAAAGAATCAGTCCAAACACATACAAATTAATTCTTTTTCTGGCCAGTTTTCTCTATTAATTGACTTCATGAAATCTACTCTTTTGTTTTTTGGAAAATTCTTCTTAGTTTTTTTCAGTGTATACTCTGGCTCTACTTTCACTCAAATGCTTTTGACTTCAGTTATTTGTGATTTTTCTCTTCCACAATGGCACAAATGAAGTCTCTTTTATTAAAATAATTACTTATCTGAATTTAAGATACACTTTACATGATATACCCATGACTTGTCAGGCTATAAAATTCTGAAAAATAAATAAACAGTAGTCTTGTTATTAATTATATCTTATATTTATATAACACTCTACAGCATATAAAATATTTTGTGTATATAATGAATATAAAACTCAATAAAACCTTATTTTTAAGTAAACTTTATGAAATACATTTTATAATTCAGGATATTAAGCTTCCAAGAGTTTTGCAATTTAAGAGGCTAAGCTTCAGAGAGTTTCAGATGGAGGTTACATAAAAATAACATTTTAGTGAACTCATACTAATATCTAACAATCATTCTGTTTCTTATAAGAAGTATGCAATGTAAGCCATCTCAGGGCAGGAGATCTGACTTATTATTTTGTATACCATTGTTGCCTAGAGTATTTTCTGGTACTTAGAGTTAAATATTTGTAGGGTAAATTATTGTTTAATACTATTGTTAGTGCATAGATGAAAACTTACCTTTTGACTATAAATCTGCCTCAGTTCTTCTAAGAAAGCAATGCAGAACAACAAAGTCATCAAAAAACGTATTGACTATAAAGAAAGCAAATTGTCTTACTGTTTTCTACCCACCATGGCCCTTACATAATCAATTAAGCTTCAGATGAGAAAAACTCCAGGATTCACTTAGCCAGGGCCACTTCATAGGGAGCCACCCACCTCAACAAAAGCTAGACAGAACATACTTAAACAGTAATTCTGAAAGAAACTCATTTCCAAACACTTGAGCCCATGCCATAGGATGAAGATAAAGGAAAAAACATGTAGAGTGTAGAAGACAAGTTTCCTTTAGGTGCCAAATGACCCATAGTCATTTCTCTTTATTTTCTTCCATAAATCAGCCACTTGGACTGTTCTCTGTTGCTCAAATATGTACTTCAGTGTTTGTATTTCTATTTATACTCTTCACCCTTCTTGGAATGCTGTTTCTCTGCTATCTTTCCTCTGTTTACCACAACCTTCCCTTTCCTTACTCTTTGTTAAAGTTCGTGACAGATTTTCTCAATGAAAAGAAGCCCATTTTTTCCTGCACACTTTCATGGTTCTTGTATATTACAGAACTTATCAGAGTATATTTTATATTGCAATTGTTTGCATCACTCTCTGCCCTACTAGAAGACAGTGAGTTGAGGGTAGGAGCTATCTCTTTTTATGTTTTTAGACTTTAAGTGGACATCATGGTATCCGATCTCTAGTAAAGGCCTCAACAATTGCTAGATTCAATGAAAATAAATGCCGAGAGACACTCCGGCTCAGGGAAGTCCTTGTGTTTTGTTTTGTTCTTGTTTTTGTTTTCTAAAGTGCAATCCTTGCACAAAGCTAGCCCTTGTTCTCGAGAAAACCTCATGAAAGCTGCAGCTTGGTTAAAGGGGCTGCTCAAGGAGAATGCCGACTTTTAACCTCTACCACATCCATCCTTTCATGGAAGACTGTACTTTTGCAAAGGCAGCAGGCCAAAAGGAGGAATGAGAGACTGTAATTTGTGAGGTATCTGCTTTGTCTTAGGTGTTGTTCTCAGGGTAGTTCAGTAGAGGCATCTTGGAAAAACTTGAACAAAACTTAAGGGGTGGGCTAGGGAAAGAGGCAGGAGCTCACACTTAAAGGGATCACATGTAGCACAAACGACTGGTAGAGCTCCAACACCCGCACGGTGACCAGGGGGAAACCTGTGAATCGGCTCTGAGTTCTCAGGCAAAAAGGAACTAAGAGAAAACAAGGTAAGTTATGCCTGAAGCACGGATTGGGAGTTACTTCTTTTAAGGATTTATGGTGGTGGAGAAGTCTGGGACATAGAAAAATTGGAAATCAGGCAAGACCTTTATAAAAAAATAGGCAATAAGATTCAGGGTTAAACTTAGCAAATAATAACAAATCACAATAAGATACATCTAAGAAATAATTAATTAACAAAAATAGGTCATTAAAATCAACATGAAAAATAACTTAAACAGTTGGGTGCAGTGGCTCGAGCCTGTAATCTCAGCACTTTGGATGGCCAAGGTGGGTGGATCAGTTGAGGCCAGGAATTCACGAACAGCCTGACCAACCTGGCAAAACTCTGTCTCTACTAAAAAATACAAAACAGTTAGCCAGGTGTGGTGGTAGGTGCCTGTAATCCTTTCTCAGGTGGCTGAGGCTCAAGAATGACTTGAACCCAGATGGCAGAGGTTGCAGTGAGCTGAGATCACGCCACTGGACTCCAACCTGGACTCTGTCTCACAATAATAATAATAACTTAAACGTCTGTTTATAGTTAAGATCATAACAGACAACTGTTTTTAACATTTTCAACTGTTGGACATTGAATATTTGAATTTTTTTTTGTTTATTATTGGCTCATTATCCAAGATCTATGTCATCTATGATCAAGCCAGACATAAATCAAATTTTGAATCAGAAAATGTCAAACTTTTGTGTCCCTGTTATTAGGGAGTTTCTTTATTATTTTAATCTCATGCACTTTTTAAAAACAGAATTGTATTAATTTTGACCCCTAGGGAAAGCATCTGTATCTAGTTTCTCTATTGTAGATTATTCCCCCCCAAAATTTATGTATCTTAATTTAACCAGATGCATTCAGTAACGATTCATTATTTTCTTTCACATTTCACATACAATCTATCAGAAAATCTAGCCATATTTATCTAAAAAAAAAATCCCTCACCTTTTTACTACTTCTCAGAATCACCCTGACAGACTGTCTGATCCAAGCTTCCATTGACTCTCACCTGACTTATTAGAAAAGCTTCTAACTCTTCAGCCTAGCTCCATCTCATCCCCAGACCAATGCTGATTATTCTTAAAACCACAGCTAGAGTTAGCCTAGCAAAATGTAGTTAGGTAATGGCACTTATTTTTCCTAAATCTAGACCCTTTCTTAGAGCTATATTCAATTTGCATTTTATTTCTTTTTCTGGCATTTGATTGTCTGTTTAGCAATAGTATGTGTTGGCTTTAGAGGAGAAAATAATTTTCGCTTGTGTACATAAATGGCATATCAACTCATCCTTTATAGATGTGAAGTATATTTTACTTCCAGCATATATAGAGACTGAGAAGTTCTTATTTATGCAAATAAGCTACTTCAAATACATAATACATAAGACACTGACCCCAATTCATCACTGATATGTTTTTAATGTAGAAAACATAGAATCATGCTAATGCTACTTCTTAATTCCTTTTACGAGTCATATTTCTTTCCTGACATTAGCCATATTTATTCACAGTGATGACAGTTTCATTTAATTCAAGCAATCTACAATACCTAAAATAAGAACCTATTTTTAAAACCTCTTCCTAATTTTTTTAAGATTAAATGCTGTTAATATTCTAGAGGCAATAGAAATTATTATGGTGAGTACACAAAATAAATCATCTAGCTTACATCTTTCCCAATTAAAAAAAATAGTAATTCTATTGCATTTTATATGAAGGATAATTATGACATTTTCAGATGTCCTGATGTTGATATCAACAACTTATATTTTCAGATATTTTTAATAGATTTTGTGAAGTTATCCCAATACTAAAGTCAGCCTAAAAGAATGTCATTGAAATTAATAACTGAATTTCACCATAATGAATGCACGAATGTCCTTATGTGAATTTGTGTATCAGATATTTTCCAGCATGGCATCTGAGTAGATTTGTCTGAAGGGAGATTTGTTTCAGACTAATGAGTCCAAGTTCAGAGGCACACTCAAGTTGGAATCCTAGGTCTCAGAGGGCAATCTAAAGCCACTAGACCCCTTCCTGGTCTCAGTCTAAGTCATATCCCTACCTGACATCATTTACTTCCTACCTCCCTCACAGTGGTTATCTTTTCTAATATACAGACTCTACTACTTCTCCACTGTGAAATTCATGCCAATACATCCATCCAGGAGCTCTTCTATATGTCTGTAAGCATTTTGCCACAATTTTTTGTCAGCCCACATTGTGAGCATCATTATTTACCCTGTTTTCACCCTGAGCTCCAGTCACACCCGTTTACCACTTCTCAAGTATGCAATGTGTGTTTTCATATCTTTGTTGATGAGATTTTGTTTGTCTAAAATGCCTTCCTGTGCCTCAAAAATCCTCAATCTGTTTTTTGCATTTTTTAAATGCCATGTTTGTTAATGAAAAATTCAGATCAAGCTGCCTTAAATCTTTTATTTTTTGAACAAGGTGAAATTGTAAATAAATAAAACGCAGAACAGTTGAAACAAGAAAATAAATCATCCATTCCCACCATCTAGATGTGTAAGGAAATGTTAACAGTGGTTGTTGCTTTCATCTTCCCCCTTCTCTGAGTAAATTTGTTCTTCACACAGTTATTACAATATACTGTATATTTTATTTTTGTTTTCTTGTAACATTAGCTTGGGTATTTCTCTGTGCTATCATGAGGACTTTGAAAACATTGTCTTATGATTTCATTTCCTCCACTGAGTGTCCAAACATGCTTACAGAGATCTCGGAGCCTTAAGTGTATTCCCATTTTCCTGTATATTTTCTTCTTCCCATGGGGAGGCTTGCTTATGCTCCCTTGGTATCCTTTAAAGAGAAAATCTGAACTCTAAATTATCTGTGCCCTACAGTTCTTAGCTATAGCCTTGACTGTGGAGCTGTTACAAATAAATTACAAAGGTACAATGAAGAGTGCCCCTATATCCCTCATTCAGTTTCCTTTACTCAACCACTTACATCACAATAGGGTATTTATTTACTTTATTATTTATTAAACTTGGTTAAATGTCCATTCTTTCTTTTTTATATTTTTTAAAAATAATTTTTATTGTGTATAAGGTATACAACATTATGGGATACATATAGATAGTGAAAAAGTTACCATAGTAAAGCAAATTAATATATCCATCATCTTACATTGTTACCCATTTGTGTGTGTGCATGTGTATGTGTGTGTGTGTGTGTGTGTGTGGCAAGAGTAGCTAAGTCTACTCATTTAGCATGAATCCCATATTTACAATCTAATTACCTATAGCCCTCATGTTGTACCTTGGATCTCTAGACTTGTTCATCCTACATATCTGCTACTTTACATTCTCTTATCTACATCTCCAATTCTGCTCTCCCCACCCTCACAGGAGTAACTATTATTTTGTTTTCTATGTATATTTGATTTTTTTTTTTTTTTAGATTTCACATATTAGTGAGATCATGTAACATTTTTCTTTCTGTGTCTGGTTTATTTCACTTAGAATAATGTCCTCCAACCTTATCCATGTTGTGAGAATGGCATGATCTCATTCTTTCTGGGGGCTGTATAATATTTCATTGAATATAGGTACCACAGTTTCTTTATCCATTTGTTTCTCAGTGGACATGTAGGTTGTTTATCTTGGTTATTGTGAATAATGCCACAATGAACATGGGAGTGTGCAGATATCATTACAAAGTGGTGATTTCATTTGCTTTGAGTATATGTGGAGAAGAAAGATTGCTGGGTCATATGATAATTCTGTTTTTAATCTCTTTAGAAACCTCCATACTATTTTCATAATGGGTGTACCAATCTACATTCCTACCAACACAGTACAAGAGTTCTCTTTTCTCCACAACCTAGTCAACATTTGTTATCTTTTGACTTTTTTTTCTTCTCCTTCTTTCCCCTCTCACTCTTGACTTCTTGATATTAGCCATCCTAACAGGTGTGAGGTAGCGTCTCATATGCATTAGATTTGTAATGTCCATTCTTTCTATCAATGTTTTTTTGTTGTTGCTATTTGTTTGTTTCAAAATGGAATCCAGGATCTCACATGAATTCAGTGGTCCTGTCTCTGTAGTTTCCTCCCATTTGTAACAATTCATCACTCTTTCTTCTCTTTCATAACATCTTTTCGTGTTTCTTCTTTAATATTTTTCAACTCACTTTTGAAGGGTCAGCTAGTATGCTGAATGTCCTTCAATTTGAAATTGCCTAACATTTTCTTAAGATGAGTTTTAAAGCTATGCATTATTGGGAAGGACACAACAGAACTGATGTGCACTGAGCATCATTTCAGAGGGTACGTGATGTTGTGTTTTACTGGCAATATGAACCCCAAGCAGTTGACTAAGGTGAAGGCTGCCAGGGTTCTCCACCCTAAACTACTTTTTACCTTTGTAATTACTAAATATTTTGGGGAACATACTTTGAGGTTATGCAAACATTCTGTTTCTGCTGAAACTTTCACCTACTTATCTTAGCATTTATTGGTGGATCTTGTCCAGGAATTTATTACTGTGATGTATTAATGGTGATTTTCTATTTCCCTCACTATTTATATATTTATTAATTGAAATTTATTGCAAGAAACACTTAGCACATCTCCCTGTCCACTTTTTTTTTTTTTTTTTTTTTTTGAGTCAGAGTCTCACTGTGTCACCCAGGCTAGGGTGCAGTGACATGATCTCAGCTCACTGCACTCTCTGCCTCCCAGGTTTCACCAATTCTCCTGCCTCAGTCTCCTGAGTAGCTGAGATTACAGGCATCTGCCACCACAGCTGGCTAATTTTTCTCTTTTTAGTGGAGACAGAGCTTCACCATGTTGGCCAGGCTGGTCTTGAACTCCTGACCTCAGGTAATCCACTTACCTTGACCTCCCAAAGTGCTGGGATTATAGGCATGAGCCACTGCACCCAGTCTACCCTGTCTACTTTTATTTATTTGTTTATTAAATATTTATTCATATAAGTATGAACTTATGGATTTTTTTTTTTTTTTTTTTTTAGTACATTCTTACTTTCTGGCACTGCCAGAAGCTCCAGGCTTGTCTTTATTTTCCCTGCCCAAGCCCCAGAATCAGCCAGTTTACTAAGGAGCTCTGATTCATTGTTGTTGAGGATGGTATTAGAAGCCAAGATCTAGGTGCTGGCTGTGCTCATTGCTAATGGATGTCACTGCTTCTAGTCACTGTCAGTGGATAGCGCTACATTTTTGAAGCACAGGAAGGCATTTTAGAGAAACAGAAATGCTTCCACAAAGACTTTCATATGTATGTATATGCACACGTAAACTCATGCATATACACGTTTACATTTATTATCTGTATCTCTTTATCTTTCTGTGTGTGTATGTTTTCATGCAGTCTATACTGATACCTTAAGCTCCAGTCTAAAAACACAGGTTTTATTCTAGTTCCTACTTTTTCCTTCATTGTAGATGCTTTCTCCAGCAGTGAGAAACATTACTTTCATTATTTACAATTTATTTATTCAACACCAGTATATGAATAAAATGGTTCTGGAATTCCTAACTCATATCCCTGTGAGAAAACAATGTATCAACTAGGACACGATGTTTATGGTCAGTTCTCTTTGTTTTAGCCTCACAGTATCCTTCCTGATTCATGTTTGCAACTCATGGCTCACATCCTCTGTGAGACCTCCTCCCATCAATGACTCCTCTACCTGGGTTTCCATGGAGATGAGACCACAATTTTATGAGGTTCCTGTTGACCCCTGGGATATAGAGAGACGAAAGACCCATCTCTGCCCTCAAGGAGTTTGTTGCCTCAAAACTGGTGTTGTCTTTCTGTTTGCTCACAATACTGGATCATGTGGTCATAACATGGTATCTAGAATTAGAATGATTTTCACAAATATTATGTCAATAAGTAAATGAGTGAATGTATATTCTTCATCTTTTTTTTTTTTTTTTTTTTGAGAGAGAGTCTCGCTCTGTCACCCAGGCTGAAGTACAGTGGCACAATCTCGGCTCACTGCAAGCTCCACCTCCAGGGTTCATGCCATTCTTCTGCCTTAGCCGCCCGAGTAGCTGGAACTACAGGCACCCACCACCACGCCCGGCTAATTTTTTGTATTTTTAGTAGAGATGGGGTTTCACTGTGTTAGCCAGGATGGTCTCGATCTCCTGACCTTGTGATCTGCCCGTCTTGGCTTCCCAAAGTGCTAGGATTACAGGCGTGAGCCACTGCACCCGGCCCGAGTGAATATATATTCTATGTAAACAAGAGAAAGAAAGGGGTCTGGAAAGTCATATAGGGGCTGAAGACACAGAATCATTCGATGGTTAGGAGTCCTGACTTTGGAGTTGCAAATACCCAGGTTTGAATTCCAGTTCTGCCATGTACTGCTAGCTGTGAGAACTTAGCTGCATGTGATTATTAGAAAGAATTACAAGTATAAGATAGCACTGAAAAGAATACATTGGTGCAATCAAATTGCACAGTATGTTTTAGAAAACCCAGCAAATGCTAGTGCTAGCAAAATCTATGACAATCTAGTGGTTATATGGGAGATTAAGATATTCCCATCATTCAGAGATACAAACACAATGTTAAAATAATTTAGGTCTATACACACAGACATTTAGGTTTAATTCACTTGGTATCATTAAATTTGAGTATTGTTCATGAGCTTGTTTTTTCCTTAAGAAGATAAAGTAGAATTATTTAAATTCCTTTTCCCATTCTAGCCAACCTTCAACCCCACAGTGATTTTAGACTGTTGCTGGTTATGGCTGATATGCAAATTACATTTGTGAAGGGGCAATTAGCAGAGCCCCTTAGAAGACACCAATTATTGTGCTCTCTTTTATTTTGTATTTCTCTCTCCCTGTACTTGGGCTTAAACTTGCAAACCCTTCTCTGAGTAGATAAAAAGCACCTGCTTCAGCTACAGGTATTTTCAAGTTTTAGTGATTCGTCTGAGTAGACATCAATGAAATATTCCATGAGGTGTTCTAACTTGATAAAACTTGACTAACCAGATAAAACTTGATGGTGCTATATGTTTCTTCTTATATGATTATGATGCTTGCTGAAGATGAACTTTGCAGAATTAGGAATAATAATACAAAGGCTATGAGTTCTTTCCTCAATATGGATCTATTTCCACAGCTCTCTGTTTTTTCCATCATTCCTAATCATAGTGTCATAAACCTTGACTTGCTAGATATAGTCAGACAGAACAAAAACTATAGATTCTCCAGTAGTGTCTATTCCACAGAAGCAAGCACACTGAGGACATACTTGAAGTCTATGAATCCCATGAGGCCCTGCACAACTAACCATCCTTTTCATTCTGAGGTGAGGGTTAGCTGTGAATACATTTCGTTGAAGGAAACTTTAAGAATCTATAATGATGAAGCTCTGATTTTCATAATTGCACAGTAATCTAAATAAATAAAGGAAAATTATTTACAGAGAGGACATATGCAAAACGGTGAACAAATATAAGAGGACTCCTTGTGACGGTGCAGAGACCAACAGCTAGTAGCACCAATAAACTGGGGGAAAAATATTCTGTTTTGCTTATTGCTGTAGCCTTTGTGGTTAGTATATGGTAAATGTACAATAAATAATAGCTGAATTAGTTAGTAAATACATGAAATAATGAATAATTGAGTAACAGTGTATACATATTTTACCTCCTTAGTTTTTTCCTCATTGATCTTACCAATTTTTAAAATTCCTTCTTCTATTCCTACATCTCATCTTTGCCCTCCTCCTTTCTCTCCCCTGTTCTTTCTCTTCTATTTCCTTCTCCTTCTCCTCCTTCTATTTCTCATCTGTCTTCTCCTTCATAGAAATATCTTGTATGTTCAGGTACCCTTGGAGTTTCACCCTAAAACACTTACCATTTTTTTTTTTTTTTTTTAGAAGGAGTCTCACTTTGTCGCCAGGCTGGAGTGCAGTAGCGCAATCTCGGCTCACTGCAACCTCCGCCTCTCGGATTCAAGCAATTCTCCTGCCTCGGCCTCCTGAGTAGCTGGGACTACAGGCATACGCCACCATGCCCAGCTAATTTTTGTATTTTTGGTAGAGATGGGGTTTCACCATGTTGGCCTGGATGGTCTCGATCTCTTGACTTCGTGATCTGCCTGCCTTGGTCTTCCAAAGATTTTCCTAATTTTTGTTTAATTCAGGGCTTCCTCTAAATAGAATTCTTATGGAGTCAATTTTTTATATCTCTTACACAGCAATTATTTATTGAGCGCCAGCTCTATTAGTGCTGTACTAGCAAACATTGATAGCAGGAGGCCTGTAGCAGACATAATTGCTATTCAATATGGTGGGAAAAGGAGATATTAATCAAATTATAAATTATGCATTTGGATCATTATTAGAAGCAGAGATTAGTACAATGACGAAAAGTGATAAGAAACCATGAAAGCATACTACAGAAGGAAAGATGTAGTCTAGAGATTCACAGAGGGCTTTCCTCGGCAGTGAATCTGAGTAAAGAAATGAAGAAATATAAGAAGTTTATGAAGCCAAGAGAGACTGAAAGTCTGCTTGAAGTAAAGGAAACAGCACATGCAAGGTGTTGATTTAGAAGGAAACATGGCAGACTGTAAAAATTAAAATACTGGTGGTAACTGAAGTACTGTGAACAAGTTAGACAAGGGTAAGGTCATACACAATTATAAAATCATGTAAAATCAGATTACATATTTTAACTTTCTTATCAGTAAAACAGAAAGCCATGTAAAAGTCTTGACTGTTGACTTTTAAATTAAACTATCCCTTCAGCTGCAATGCGGTGTAGAGAACAGATTAGAAGGCACCATAAATAGGTATATAGAGACCAAGTAAGAAACTTTTGCAGTTATACAGGTGAAAAACAATGGCAGGCTGATGACTGCAGAGATCAAAAGAATGGACAGATTTCAGCAATCATTCAGAAGAGAAATAAACATGACTAAATGAGAATTGTACTTCTAGGATGGCTGTTTTCTGGGCACTGTGTTATTCAGAGAACATAGAGTTGTTTAGAGTAGCTGCCCTGAAGGAGTAGTGATCTTCAGCTGAAGGACGTGCCTCCTCAAAAGTGCAATACAATCCCTGGTATCCCATAAATAGTACAGTGTTTCTCTGTTTTTCCAGCATAATATAAGCCACTATTTAAAATGTATAAAATATGTAAAATTAATACAGTGACTAAGCTCAGACTAAGAGTTAAAATACTGTAAAAAAAAAAAAAGAAAAAGGAGAACATGCTAGAGCATTTCATTACAAAAATAAAAAAACAATTTATTTTTTCCATGCTACTAGGGAGAAGCTTTTAGATTTTTTGGTTTTTCTTTTAAAAACAATGTGGGTATGAACATTTATTTCTATATCTCCCAACATGCTTATGTGAGGGTTTCTTAATATTTACACTTCAGCAGTACAAAGGAGTGCTTTACATCTTCCCCTAACGTTGGAATTGGCATAAGTTGAAAAAAAAAGCAAACTGTAAATCTAATAAAAATAAAATTGTGTTCCATGTAATATTTTATTTTTATGAATAATTTGATTATTTTGCATTACCATCATTACTGTTAAAGTTCTGAATCTTGACAACTGTTTATTAGTCAATCACGTTTCTTCCATAAATTGCTTGTTTGTATCTTTTGTGTACTTTCTATTGGGTTGTATGTGTGTGTTTGTGAGTCTGATTGATTGGTAGACTGTATTATATATAGCCTGAATTTTGTCTTTCTCGTACCAGTAAGTGGTAAATATTTTCTCCCTGTTCTGGTTGTCTTTTCATATTTTCTGTTATATTTGGGTTTTTTTTTTTAATTAACATTAAATGTGATCAGTTTTATTTTATACTAAGTGCCTTTCATCTCTTTTGTGAGAAATTCTTTCATTTCCCAAATATATATTGATATTCTCTCATATTTTGAAGTTTATTTTTGTATTTATTAATTAATGCACTTGGAATTTTCTTTATATGTTGAGGACGACTTAATTTTTTTTTATGTGGAAGCCAATTATATTAGCAGTGCTTGTTAAACAATCTTCTTTCTCTGGTCTTCTACATTGCCACCTAATTTACACATTAAGATTTAGGCGTGCAAAATGTTTCTGGATTTGACTTTGTTACATGGGTTTGTATCTGTCATTTTCCTTCATTTTAATTTCTATCATTTAATGATACATCTTGATCTCAAAGTAGGACACACACACCTTGCTCTTATTCAAAATCACTTTATTATTGGCACTTTAATTATCTACATGTCACTTAGAACTAGGTTTTCAGTTTTCTTTGGTTGTAATAGTATTATATTTATAGAGAATTTAGAAATAATTGACATTTCTAAAATATAATCACCCTCCTCATGAATGTAGGGCATTGTTCTTTTATCTTAATCCTTTTTCAGTAGTATTAATTTTCTTCATAATTCCATTCAGGTTTATGTTAGTTTCACATTTATTTTAACTTTAGATCTTTTAAAATATAATTTTACTTTCTAATTACATGTTTAATATGGGTAAAGTCTCTTATTGGTTTAAACGTAGAAGAAATAATTATCATGCTTACAGATAGTAATATTAGACTTCCTATTTTTCTAATCTTCATATATTTCATTCATTTTTCGTGCTTCAGTTCACTTAAGGAACATCTAGGAAAGTACAAGTTAAAAAGAACATTAATATTGGCAATTATTATCTTATTCCTGATTCTTAACATAAAGTCTTTAAGATTTTACCATAAAGATAAAAATTGCTGGTTCATTTTGTATTTCATCAGGCTGAGTATATTTTCTTCTAATTAAATTTTTAAAGATGTATACATATATATATATATAACTATGCTAAATAAATGATACCCATTTTTCTGCATTTTATAATGATAATATGCTTCTTTTCTACTGTGTGCAAATAAGTTAAAAATATATGGATATATACATATACATGTACAGTCATAGGCCCTCATGGATTTGATTTGATGATTATAAATTTAGGATTTTCTGTGTGTGTGTGTGTGTGTGTATGTGTGTATATATATATAAAACTTTTTATTTTTTTGAGATGGAGTCTCACTTTGTTGCCCAGGCTGGAGTGCAGAAGTGTGATCTCTGTTCACTGCAACCTCTTTCTCCCAGGTTCACGTGAGTCTCATGCCTCAGCCTCCCAAGTAACTGGGATTACAGGCACACCCCACCATGCCCAGCTAAGTTTTGTATTTTTAGTAGAGATAGGCATTTCACCATGTTGGCCAGGAAACTCCTGACCTCAAGTTGATCCTCCTGCCTCAGCCTCCCAAAGTGTTGGGATTACAGGTGTCAGCCACTGTGCCCAGCAGCTACATGTATATTTATAAGTAATATTGTTAACTAATTTTTTGTATATTGTGATGGCTAATTTTATTTGTAAACTTGACTGGGCCACTGGTTGCCTACATAGTTGGTCAACTATTTTCCTGAGTATTTCCATGAGGGTGTGAGGGTGTTTTGGATGTGATTAACATTTAAATCTGGAGACTTAGTAATGCAAATTGCTCTCCCTAATGTGGATGAGCCTCAGTCAGTCAGTTAAAGGCCTGAATAGAACTAAAGGCTCAACCTCTTCTAAGAGAGAATTCCTCCTGCCTGACTGCTTTCAAACTGGGACATTGGCTTTTTCTTACCTTCAGACTTGAATTGAAACATCAATTCAACCTGGGTCTTGAGATTTTGGCCCTCAGGACAGGAACAAAAGTATCTATTCTCTTTGTCCTCAAGCTTTTCAGCTCAACTAGAATTTGCATCATTGGCTTTCCTGGGGATCCAGCTTGTTGACTCACCCTGCAGACACTGGGATTTTCCAGTACTCATAATCATGACAGTGAATTCCTTCTAATACATTTCTTTCCATATATACATCCTGTTGGTTTTATTTATTTAAAAAACCCTGGCTAGTAAATCTACTGTCCTTATCTAATTTGGACGTATGGTTATTCTAGTCTTATAAAACTAGTTGAAAAGAATTTTTACTCTCTTTTCACTCAGTGGAATAGTTTGCATAATATAGGAATTATTTCTTCCTAAAATTTGTGTGACACTGTCAACAGAGCAATTTAGGCCTTGTGCATTCTTTCAAAACCTTTTCACTTTCTTTAGATGCCAATATGGTTAGAAATGGACATTCTGGAAAACACTCTCGCCTTAATTACTGAACACTGCTCAGTGTGTTTTCAAAGATTTTTTTTTTAAATAATATCCTCTTATGTTGCCTAACTCTTCTCTTTTTCTAATGAAATATGACCTTTCTAATAATGATAAATAGGGTTTTTCTCATTTTTCCTGGTCAGTCTTCCAGAGGCTTATCTATGTACTTTTTTCTCTTAAATTATATGCTTACAGCCATTTTCTCCTCTTTACTGTATGTTTTTTATTTAGTTAATATTTACCACTATATTTAATTCTATTTCTTCTTGCAGTTTTTACAATGTTTTTTTCCTTATTCTAACTTCCTAATTTAGATGATTATCCCAATAAGCATTTAAGATAAAATTACCTTGAAGTACTACTTTAGCTGTACCCACGTTACGTTATATAGAATTTTCATTTTTTTCTTTTGATTAAATTTATAAATGTTTTAGTGATATGGTTTGGCTGTGTCCCCACAACCCCCAAGTCTCACCTGGAATTGCAATAATCCCCACATGTTAAGGGTAGGGCCAGATGGAGATAACTGAATCATTGGGCTGGTTTCCCCAATACTGTTCTCAGGGGTAGTAAATGAATCTTAGGAGATGTGATGGTTTTATAAATGGGAGTTCCCCTGCACAAGCTTTCTTGTCTGTCACTATTTAAAACGTTCCTTTACTCTTTGTCTTTTGCCATGATCATGAGGTCTCTCCAGCCATGTGGAACTGTGAGTCCATTAAACCTATTTCCTTTATAAATTACCCAGTCTTGGGTATGACTTTATTAGCAGTGTAAGAATAGACTAATACATTTAGTAAAATATTTATTATTGAATCCAAGACCTATTTAGAAGGAACTTTAATAATTCTCAAATATAAAAGCTTATGTAAAATATCTTTGGTTTCCGAGCATTTAAAGGAGTTATAGAGAGTATGAGCTTATGACATATGGTCCTTCAAATTTATTGAGCATTAATAAAGTACCTCCTGTTCCATTTTAAGAAAAATGTCTCATGTATGAGTTAGAAAAAATTTTAACATCATAAATTTGCAAGTTCTGTGTTCTAGAATGTCTGTTCATAACTTCTGTATATCCTCATTATTTTTTGTATTTAATATTTTTCTTTCTTTCTTAGAAAACTCTTCTCCATTGTGTTGATAAATTCAATAACATGTTCTTGAAATTTCTCCTTTCTATTAGGTATATTTTTGTTTTATATCTTTTGAAGCTATATTATTAGACATAAAAGAGTTTAGAGGGTTTTTATGGCAAATTGTTTATTACTATGCATCAATCACTGTTTTCCTTAATACATCTTTTATTGTTATAAAGTCTATTACTTTGTTATCAATATACCACATTAATGTGGGGGTGGGTAATATATACATCATATTCCTTTGGCTATAGTCTTATTTTCAAACCTTGTATACTTTATATTTTATGTTTAGCTATTTTAAAAAGCATAAAATATCAAAATTCAAATTCAGAGAATTCAGATATTAATTTTAAGAAATATAGATTACAACAAAAGTATATATTAATATATTTGCAGAAACAAAAGCAGAATTGTATAGTTCCCCTGGACATTTAAACTGATGTTTTCATCTTGAAAGTTTCTTCTTTTTATACAATCTTTAACCTTCTGGTTATTTTCTTTAGATGTACAGAAGACCACCTGGTTTGTGTGTATGCCCTGAATTACAGTTCTTTCCTCCCAAATGCAACATTTAATTTCAATGATTAATCTCTATATTTTATTTGAGTTTGATACTACCTCACTTCTACTAAATGTAGGCAACTTTGCCAAACATTGGACATATAAACATTGGAATATACTCTCTACTTTTGAGGGCCTTTGGCCTAGTTGTCTAGGCCATTTATGCCTGTGAAAATATAAATAACAATAAAAGCACTGCTGTATTTACTATACACAAAGTGACAAATGAATGGTCCACATAGCTAACTGCTAAGAACGTTCATTATCAGCCTCTTCTTCAAGCAGACAGATACTTAATTTTTATATCCCTCAGGGTTCATTGTTTGCAGTTTTCCTTTCTATTCAGCACAACTGTGGCAGCTGGAGTAATGTTTAATTTGAAGAAAACAGATCATCAATGTCATCCTGCCATCAGCTGGATCATCTGTTAGAAGTGCTTAAAAGTTGCAATTTTATGGATGTGTGGGTGTATTAAATTCCAAACAAGTTCAGGTCAAAACATTTCTCTAAGTAGGAAAACAAATTAAAATTCCATCACCTAGAAAACTTAAAAAAATACAAGAATCTGAAGCAATAGTTATTTTTTAAATTAACATTCACTTTGACATTTTCAGTAGAATTGGGTTGCTTTCCTCTGATATGTATTAGTAACTATAAAGAAGAAAATGGATATTAGTCAATGGATAGCAAGAGCAAAGTCTAATCCTTTCTAATTCGCAATCCACAGAACAGTTTCTGAAATAACAGACATACTATTTAGTATGAAATAAATTACAGCCCCTACTCTAAAAGGTAACTTACTACAAAAATAATTAACTTTTCATAATCTACTAAATTATTTCAATTTCTGTCCAGATACAGATGTTTAGGGATGCATTCTATAAATCCTTGTTTTTACTTTACCACAGAATTGCTTGTTTTTCTTCCGAGTTATCAGTATTCTGGCAATTGTCTCTCAAACTGTCTCATCCTGCTTATTTTTAATTTTCTCTAATGTCTTTGAAAAATCGGCCTTTAGTTTAGACATAACAATTTTCTTCTGCTTTTCATCATGCAATTTATTAATGCTCAGCCATAGGCTTTGCACAGTTAATTTAGTGTATGGAATTGGTTTATTTTTGTTTCATTTCTCAATTCACCCCTTTCTGTCACTGAGGTCCAAACAAAGGGCAACTGATCTGTCATTCTGTGATTCTAGAAAATTCTTTTCCTCTCATTCCAGTGTCCACTGATATTTATCACATGCAAAACACTGAGGGGAGGTTTAAGTACATCTGCTTGTGGCCTCCCATTACTTTTACATTTGAACTGTTCCCTGATTCACTCAGTTTTGAATTTGTTTAAAGAAAAAGTAATCTCATGTTCCTGTTTCTCTAAGAAAAGATATATTAATTTGAAGAAACATATTGATTTGAAGAGCTTTAGAAAACGTTGTTTTATTTGTAACCCCTCTTCTTTTTATGACTCCACAGTGATTCTGTATCTGCTATTGACAGGGTGGTCATATGGTGAAAGACCTACAGTTCCACGGCCCTGATGTGGTCTTATTTCTTTGTTCAGAAAAAGTTTAAAACATTTGCAGAACAGCAAAGCTCTGATTCAAACTGGCAACTGACTACCAATCCCAGCATAGAATACAATTGCCTGTCTAAATTTCACATATCATAGGATTGAATTTGGGAAAGGGATATATCTATGATCTAACTGCTGCTAGAATCTGAAGTGAGCATAGAAACTGAAATAAGTAAGACTAAAGATGATTACACACCAAACAAACAAAAAGGCAAAAGCAAAAGTAGTTTTGAATATGTGCCATTATATGGAAATGGTGATGAGAATTCTGTGTAATAAAAAGTTTTGTGTAATGAAACATAAGTACTATAATATTATCCTGGAAAATATTAAAATTTTAAAAGTACTTTTCTAAAAAATATTGAAACATTTATCTGATTCTGAACAGAATATACACTCTTTTTTCTCATTAGACTTCCTATTGTCTCATAAATGTAAAGTGAATGTTTTATTTTCTAAATCTTCAATTTATACACTTAGTAAAATGGTCTGAATTAACACAAACACACACAGACATACACACACACAAGAGTTTTTACATCCTTGGATAAATCTTACATTCTTGTTCTGTGTTTCTTACTGAATTGTCTCCCTAATATTTGGACAGAAAGCAAATAAAATCTACTGTTAGGTTAAAGACCATATCCACTGAGATATGTTTTACTCAAATATTTTTTGCAATGTTAATGGGCAGGTATGATGTGTACATGAGTAATTGGGGGAAAGGGGCCTCAGTATTTTCTTTTTTTTTTTTTTTTTTTTGAGATGGAGTTTCACTCTCTTTGCACAGGCTGGAGTGCAATGGTGTGTTCTTGGCTCACCGCAGCCTCCGCGTCCCAGGTTCAAGTGATTCTCCTGCCTCAGACTCCTGGGGCAGTAGCAGCTGGGATTACAGGCATGTGCCACCACGCCCGGCTAATTTTGTATTTTTGGTAGAGAAGGGGTTTCTCCATGTTGGTTAGGCTGGTTTCGAACTCCCGACCTCAGGTGATCTGCCCACCTCGGCCTCCCAAAGTGCTGGGATTACAAGCATGAGCTACCGCACCTGGCCAGGGCCTCAGTATTTTAAACGGCTTTGACAGGTACACATGTATACCCCCACATATGCACATTAAAGGCCAACACTTGATCAAAGAAACATTGCAATCTGAATTCTGAAAACAGGAAGTCCAGGGGGATATGATTAACTGGATAAAATTAAGAAAGAGAGAAAAAAAGATATAGCATAAGCTTGATTATAAAAATCCCAGGATACCAGAATGATTTTTAAATTAGGCCAAATAAATCACAAATTTTACACAGTAAAAAGCAAAATTAAGATGTTTGCTACTCCCAAGAGGTTAAAGAGCCTAGAGAGAAAAATATCTGCAAAAAGAGTTTAGAAAAAATTATGGATAAAAAGTTACAATGAGTTTTAATTTGAAAACATTTTTTGTTTCAATTGTGGTTTACCAGAGAGCTTTATAAAACATGAGTTACTTTACAGTATTAGATATCTACACCAGGAATTATATGGTATTTATTAAATGAGTTTATTTCTACAGGCTCAGAATTACATATGAACATCAAATATCTTTGATAATTCAAAAATTACCAATTAATTTGATTATTAATTTAATTAATATGATAATTGGTTGAATATTCTGAAAATACTTGTGTATATTTGATTGAGATGGGGGCAGACTTCAGATCACGGAAGACGTGTAGTGGTGAGAGGGTTGATGCTGGGGTCAGCCTACCTGTTTGGAACCCTGGCTATACAACTTAGTTGCTGTGATTGATGTTGAGTTTAAATACTTCTTAATCTCTAAACTTAGTTTCCTCATCTATAAATTTGAGGATAAGATTACTCCTCTTACATTTATCGTTTAGCATAATAATAATCTACAGCTATTTTGTGCTCACTAATACTAGCACACAATAAAAGTTGGCTCTTTCAGTGAAGCTACTTATACCCCATCCCCTTATTTTCTCTGTTGGTTAAATATCAACTCAAAGGCGAGAAAATCTTGCTGTTTTCTCTAATTAGTTAGAGGCTAGTGAATAAAAATAACACACAGATTCCTTCTTATGACAGTGTTGTGCTAACCTTTCTTCACCTACCTTCTACACTAAGTATGTACATACAGCATTAAATAAACTTATTCTGTTCTAAATCACTATGCATATATAATTATTATGACAAAAGTTGGGGAAGAGTTGTGATCTAATATTCTAAAACGTAGTTAGATAGGTAAATTGTCTCAATTCTTCTATACACAATTTTCTTGCTGCCAGAATTCACAGGGCTCTTGAAAGATAAACCAGAATTTTAATGGAAATCAGCTGGTATAGTCAACATAGTTGGATTGGACCTCACTCTCAGTTGCTGTTGCTACTTTGAATGTTCTCCTGTTTTGATTCACTTTGATGTGTTCTTTCCAGCTTTTAATTTTAACTCTGCAGTCTATTCTCAAATTGTGTTCCTCATCTGGTACTTTCTAATGGCTTCCCAGACCACTTAAGACAAAGGCTGGCCAGGCACGGTGGCTCACGCCTGTAATCCCAGAACTTTGGGAGGCCAAGGCTGGTGGATCACTAGATCAGGAGATCAAGACCATCCTGGCTAACACAGTGAAACCCCATCTCTACTAAAAATACAAAAATTTAGCCAGGCGTGGTGGCGGGCACCTGTGGTCCCAGCTACTTGGGAGGCTGAGGCAGGAGAATGGCATGAACCCGGGAGGCGGAGCTTGCAGTGAGCCAAGATTGTGCCACTGCACTCCAGCCTGGGCAACAGAGCAATACTCCGTCTCAACAACAACAATAACAACAAAGATAAAGGCCTACAGGGAAGGCTCTTCATGACCTCCTTCCACCCACTCCTCCTTTACCTTTCAGAGCCTGTCTCCTGCCATTCTCCCTCTTGCTCCACCTATCCACACTCATGTCCTTGGTGAGCCCTTGATGTATTCCCAACACAGAGATTTTGAATTTGTTGCTCCATTCACTATGTTGTTTTTGACCCAGATCTAGAACACTGGGTTCATTCTAGTAGCAGAGATCATTTTGTTGTATCATATCAAGTGTGGTGGAGAGGACAATGCTCTGCCTCCAAAGTAGTCCACATTCTAAGCCCCAGAGCATGTCAGAACATGTGTCTATGTTGCCTTACATAACAAGAGACTTTGCAGAGTGATTAAAGATCTGGAGGTGGGGATAGTATCTTGAATCATCCAGGAGTGCCTAATATAATCACAAGTATCCTAGTAAGAGAAAGGCAAGAGGCTCACAGTTGGAGAAAAGGCAATGCAATGATGAAAGCAGAAGGAGAAGAGACAAGGTCAAATGGAGCCATAATCCAAGGAATGAGGACAGCTCTAGAAGTTGGAAAAGGCAATACAATAAGTTGTCCCTCAGAGCCTCTGGAAAAAGCACAGCTGCCAACACCCATTTTAGAATGTCTGATCTTCAGAGCTGTACTACGATGAATTTGTCTTCCTTCAAGCCTCTAAGTTTGTGGTAATTTGTTAAAGCAGCCAGAGGAAACTAATACATCAAGTTTTCCTTGATAGCCCCTTTGTGTAGGATTGAGTCATGTGATTAGTTCTGATTACCAGTCTGTGAGCAGAAGGAATATGTAGGGCTTTGAGACTGAAGCATGTATAGTAAAAACTGATGTGTGACTCTCTAGTCTCTCTCCCACAGTACAGAGACATCCAGAGCCATATGTTCCTGTGCAGTCCAAATAAGATGGAGGTGCCACCTGCGTTGGTGCCTCACTGATTATGGGGAGCAGAGCACCTCACCAACGCTTGCTGAACATGCAACAAATGCAAGAAATCATCTTTAGTTACATTATCCCGCTGATATTGCAGAGTTAATTTGTTACTAGAGCATAGACTATCACTGTGAATTATATGCTTTTCCTTAAGTTCTTTGGCCAAGTGTCACCTCAGAAAGAACTTCCCTGACCACATTTAATTTTTTAAAAAGAAATCTAAAAGCCACATCTTTCTCTGGTAGTAAATTTCCCTCTGCCTTGGTTTATTTTATTTTTTTTATTTATTTATTTTTTCCAATGGCGATCTTCACCAAACAGTGCTCTACATTTTATACTTATTTATTTTTTATCATCAGTCTCTCCAACAAGAAAGCTCCAACAGAGCCAAGATTTTTATCTGCTTATCACTGTTTTTTTTCCAGCACCAGAATAATGCCTAACATGTGATAAGAGCTCAGTAAATGATCACAGAAAGAATAAATGGGCTTGTGAGGTGACTATCCATTCATTTTTGACCATTTTGTTGATGATTAGAGTTGTTTTAACTCATTTCCTGACTTTGACTTCTGCCCCAGGCTGAATAAGCCCACTGCTTTATTTCTGAGCCATTTCTTCAATTCTTCTGATCTACAAATTTCACTTTGCCAAGTGTGGTAAGAGCTCTTCCAATTCTTTTGTCTCCCCTGCACTTTGATAGAAACAAAAACATGAAGTACAGAACAAGGAATGAGAATATTTGGACCAAAAACAAACCACATGCTAAAACTTGGGGTACAGAAATAAAGGTAGCCAATCTTGAAGGAGCTCTTAATCATGAGAGAGATGGTATGCAATCAGGACAAAGTTACAACCAATGACTACAAACATTCATTATCGGTTACCAAAATACTGAGTGTAAGGCCCAGAATCTAAACATAATTTTCTGGATGATGTTACGTTAAAGTTGGGTAATTTGTCATTTATTCAGAAAATTTATTTACTGACTACTCACTATTTAGCAGTCACTCTAATAAGTGCTGGAAATATAATAGGAAGCCCAATACATACGATGATTGCCCTCATACAGCCTAGTGACCTATGGAATTAGTAGAGACTTGGGAAGAAAGAAGAGTGACATTATTTTCAGCAAAAATAGCAAGAGAAATTGCATGTTGGCGATAATAAATTGCAGATGATCTGAAATGTCTAAGTTACAGGTACATGTGGGAGAAGGAGCAGCACATAGAGAAAACCAGTAGAGGCCTTGTAGTAACAATATGTCAAAGGCTATAGAAGTTTTTCATGAAGAAAATTTGGGGTCACTAAAATGATTTAGAAGAATAGTGTAATCATGTATACAATTTAGAAAAATTGTTCTGTAAAAAATGCAGTAGATAGATGGGAAGAGAACAAAACTATGAGTAGGTATCCTATTAGAATTTCATTATAACAATCCTGGTCAGGTGTGGTAGCTCATGCCTGTAATCCCAGCACTTAGGGAGGCCGAGGCAGGCAGATCATCTGAGGTCAGGAGTTCAAGACCATCCTGGCCAATATGATGAAACCCGTCTCTACTAAAAACACAAAAATTAGCTGGGTGTGGTGGCACATGCCTATAGTTCCAGCTACTTGGGAGGCTGAGGTGGAAGAATCTCTTGAACCCAGGAGGAAGAGGTTGCAGTGAACAGAGATAGTGCCATTGCACTCCAGCCTGGCAACAGAGCAAGACTCCGTCTCAAAAAGTAAATAAATAAATAAATAATAAATAAATACAAAAATGATGTGGGCATGGTGGTGGGTGCCTGTAATCCCAGCTACTCAGGAGGCTGAGGCAGCAGAATTGCTTGAACCTGGGAGGCGGAGGTTGCAGTGAGCCAAGATCCAGCACTCCAGCCTGGGTGACAAGAGCAAAACTCTGTCTCAAAAAAAAAAAAAAAAAAAAAGAATTTTTGATAACAATCCTAAAAATAAATTTTAAATTTCTTTGAAGATAGGCATGGATGTGAGTATAGAGATTAGCTGCATGATATAGTGAAAGTTAAGGTTTCAAACCTTAAAGAAAAAGATTGGTTTAGAAATAAAGTCAATCAGGATATTGGATGCAGACCTTTTATTGTGAAATATCCTGATTGAGACTAGGCAGGTGGTAACCTTAATTTAATTGGTATTTTCTATATACTCTGGTAATGATTTTCTCCCTCCTGGATCTCAAGCCATATGCTAAGTTTTAAGTGGCTTTTTTTTTTTTTTTTTTGAGACCTTCTTAGATAATGCCTGTTAATTTCAGAAAGATATTTAGTTTATCACAAATCCAAATGTTTCAGCCTAAATTGAACTTAAGAAAAAAAAAACTGTGACAATTGTAATTTGAGGCAATGATGATGTCTGCTTTGATTTTATGTTTGGAACATAATTACTTCCAGTGATGGAGGAACTTAGAAAGTTCTTAATCCACTATCATTGATATTGCTCAGTGACAATTTTTTGTTTCAATCTGTTGATCATAAAAAGTTGGAACTATATCCTGGTAAGTTTTCAAAAATATGAATCTGTATTGAAACACACAATAATCACACCCAATTTTAAAAGGGTCCTAAGAGAGAATGAAAAGTAATCTTCTGATGACATATAATGCTGAGAACTTTGGCTTAAACCAAAATCTGTGACCTAGAAGAAGCACAGAGTAGTTTAGTAAGTTGTATAAAGGCTCTATGATTCTTGTAACATCTTTTTGAAGCTCTACAAAGAGTTTTGCCTATATACCAGGATGAGTTATTCCGTCGTCCTTTTCATCTTACCCATCCATGCTTTTCTTGGTCTTAGATGAAAGAGAAGAATATAAAAAAAGAACACAGGGAACATTCCACCAAAGGAAAAACCAAAAGGCTGTCTCTCTCTCTCTCTCTCTCTCATGTATAGACATGAGCTCAGTCACTCCTAAGCCTGGTACTCTCCCAGTTAGGAGAAAGCCTCTATCTTATAAGACAATACCAACTATGAGGAGGAACCAACATTCAAAAGGAGTATTTGCAAAAGCAGAGGAAATATTCACAGAAACACTAAAACCTGTAAATGGATGCTGTTGTTTCTTTTTATGATGATGATGATTATTATTATTATCATACTTTAAGTTCTAGGGTACGTGTGCACAACGTGCAGGTTTGTTACATATGTATACTTGTGCCATGTTGGTGTGCTGCACCCATCAACTCGTCAGCACCCATCAACTCGTCATTTACATCAGTTATAACTCCCTATGCCATGCCTCCCCCCTCCCCATAATAGGCCCCGGTGTGTGATGTTCCCCTTCCCATGTCCAAGTGATCTCATTGTTCAATCCCCACCTATGAGTGAGAACATGCGGTGTTTGGTTTTCTGTTCTTGTGATAGTTTGCTGAGAATGACGGTTTCCAGCTGCACCCATGTCCCTACAAAGGACACGAACTCATCCTTTTTTATGGCTGCATAGTATTCCATGGTGTATATGTGCCACATTTTCTTAATCCAGTCTGTCACTGATGGACATCCAACTGTTTGCTATTGTGAATAGTGAGACAATAAACATACTTGTGCATGTGTCTTTATAGCAGCATGATTTATAATCCTTTGGGTATATACCCAGTAATGCAATGGCTGGGTCACATGGTATTTCTAGTTCTAGATCCTTGAGGAATCGCCATACTGTTTTCCACAATGGCTGAACTAGTTTACAATCCCACCAACAGTGTAAAAGTGTTTCTATTTCTCCACATCCTCTCCAGCACCTGCTGATTCCTGACTTTTTAATGATTGCCATTCTAACTGGTGTGAGATGGTATCTCATTGTGGTTTTGATTTGCATTTCTCTGATGGCCAGTGATGACGAGCATTTTTGCATGTATCTGTTGGCTGTATGCAGGTCTTCTTTTGAGAAATGTCTGTTCATATACTTTGCCCACTTTTTGATGGGGTTGTTTTTTTCTTGTAAAGTTCTTTGTAGGTTCCGGATATTAGCCCTTTGTTTGATGAGTAGATTGTACAAATTTTCTCCCAGGAACAGGTTGCCTGTTCACTCTGATGGTAGTTTCTTTTGCTGTGGAGAAGCTCTTTAGTTTAATTAGATCCCATTTGTCAATTTTGGCTTTTGTTGCCATTGCTTTTGGTGTTTTAGACATGAAGTCCTTACCCATGCCTATGTCCTGAATGGTATTACCTAGGTTTTCTTCTAGGGTTTTTATGGTATCAGGTCTAACATTTAAGTCTCTGAATTAATTTTCATATAAGGAGTAAGGAAAGGATCCAGTTTCAGCTTTCTGCTTATGGCTAGACAATTTTCCCAGCACCATTTATTAAATAGGGAATCCTTCCCCGATTTCTTGTTTTTCTCAGGTTTGTCAAATATCAGATGGCTGTAGGTGTGTGGCATTATTTCTGAGGGCTCTGTTCTGTTCCATTGGTCTATATCTCTGTTTTGGTTACTGTAGCCTCATACTATAGTTTGAAGTCAGGTAGAGTGATGCCTCCAGCTTTGTTCCTTTGTCTTAGGATTGTCTTGGCAATGTGGGCTCTTTTTTGGTTCCATATGAACTTTAAAGCAGTTTTTTCCAGTTCTGTAAAGAAAGTCACTGGTAACTAGATGGGGATGGCATTGAATCTATAAATTACCTTGTTCAGTATGGCCATTTTTACAATATTGATTCTTCTTATCCATGAGCATGGAATGTTCTTCCATTTGTGTCCTCTTTTATTTCACTGAGCAGTGGTTTATAGTTCTCCTTGAAGAGGTCCTTCACATTCCTTGTAAGTTGGATTCCTAGCTATTTTATTCTTTTTGAAGCAATTGTGAATGGAAGTTCATTCATGATTTGGCTCTCTGTTTGTCTGTTACTGGTGTATAAGAATGCTTGCGATTTTTGCACATTAATTTTGTATCCTGAGACTTTGCTGAAGTTGCTTATCAGCTTAAGGAGATTTTCGGCTGAGATGATGGGATTTTCTAAATATACAATCATGTCATCTGCAAACAGGGACAATTTGATTTCTTCTTTTCCTAACTGAAAACCATTTATTTCTTTCTCTTGCCTGATTGCCCTAGCCAGAACTTCCAACACTATGTTGAATAGGAGTGGTAAGAGAGGGCATCTCTGTCTTGTGCCAGTTTTCAAAGGGAATGCTTCCAGTTTTTGCCCATTCAGCATGATATTGACTGTGGGTTTGTCATAAATAGCTCTTATTATTTTGAGATACATTCCATCAATACCGAATTTATTGAGCATTTTTAGCATGAAGGGCTGTTGAATTTTGTTAAAGGCCTTTTCTACATCTATTGAGATAATAATGTGGTTTTTGTCTTTGGTTCTGTTTATATGCTGGATTACATTTATTGATTTGCGTATGTCGAACCAGCCTTGCATCCCAGGGATGAAGCCCACTTGATCATGGTGGATAAGTTTTTTGATGTGCTACTGGATTTGGTTTGCCAGTATTTTATTGAGGATTTTTGCATCAATGTTCATCAGGGATATTGGTCTAAAATTCTATTTTTTTGTTGTGTCTCTGCCAGGTTTTGGTATCAGGATGATGATGGCCTCATAAAATGAGTTAGGGAGGATTTCCTCTTTTTCTATTGATTGGAGTAGTTTCAGAAGGAATGGAAGCAGCTCCTCCTTGAACCTCTGGTAGAATTTGGCTGTGAATCCGTCTGGTCCTGGACTTTTTTTGGTTGGTAGGCTATTAACTATTGCCTGAATTTCAGAGCCTGCTATTGGTGTATTCAGGGATTCAACTTCTTCCTAGTTTAGTCTTGGGAGAGTGTAAGTGTCCAGGAAATTATCCATTTCTTCTAGGTTTTCTAGTTTATTTGCGTAGAGGTGTTTATAGTATTCTCTGATGGTAGTTTGTATTTCTATGGGGTCGGTGGTGATATCCCCTTTATCATTTTTTATTGCGTGTATTTGATTCTTCTCTTTTCTTCTTTATTAGTCTTGCTAGCAGTCTATCAATTTTGTTGATCTTTTCAAAAAACCAACTCCTGGATTCATTGATTTTTTGGAGGGTTTTTTGTCTCTATCTCCTTCAGTTCTGCTCTGATATTAGTTATTTCTTGCCTTCTGCTAGCTTTTGAATGTGTTTGCTCTTGCTTCTCTAGTTCTTTTAATTGTGATGTTAGGGTGTCAATTTTAGATCTTTCCAGCTTTCTCTTGTGGGCATTTAGTGCTATAAATTTCCCTCTACACACTGCTTTAAATGTGTCCCAGAGATTCTGGTATGTTGTATCTTTGTTCTCACTGGTTTCAAAGAACATCGTGATTTCTACCTTCATTTCTTTATGTACCCAGTAGTCATTCAGGAGCAGGTTGTTCAGTTTCCATGTAGTTGAGCGGTTTTGAGTGAGTTTCTTAGTCCTGAGTTCTACTTGGATTGCACTGTGGTCTGAGAGACAGTTTATTATAATTTCTGTTATTTTACATTTGCTGAGGAGTGCTTTACTTGCAACTATGTGGTCAATTTTGAAATAAGTGTGATGTGGTGCTGAGAAGAATGTATATTCTGTTGATTTGGGGTGGAGAGTTCTGTAGATGTCTATTAGGTCCACTTAGTGCTGAGTTAAGTTCAATTCTTGGATACTGTTGTTAACTTTCTGTCTCATTGATCTGTCTAATGTTGACAGTGGGTTGTTGAAGTCTCCCATTATTATTGTATGGGAGTCTAAGTCTCTGTAAGTCTCTAAGGACTTCCTTTAAGAATCTGGGTGCTCCTATATTGGGTGCATATATACTTAGGATAGTTAGCTCTTCCTGTTGAATTGATCCCTTTACCATTATGTAATGGCCTTGTCTCTTTTGATCTTTGATGGTTTAGAGTCTGTTTTATCAGAGACTAGGATTGCAACCCCTGCTTTTTTTTTTTTGTTTTCCATTTGCTTGGTAGATCTTCCTCCATCCCTCTATTTTGAGCCTATGTGTGTCTCTGCATGTGAGATGGGTCTCCTGAATACAGCAAACTGGTGGGTCTTGACTTTTTATCCAGTTTGCCAGTCTGTGTCTTTTAATTAGACCATTTAGTCCATTTACATTTAAGGTTAATATTGTTATGTGTGAACTTGATCCTGTCATTGTGATATTAGCTGTTTATTTTGCTCGTTAGTTGATGCAGTTTCTTCCTAGCATCGATTGTCTTTACATTTTGGCATGTTTTTGCAATGGCTGGTACCTGTTGTTCCTTTCCATGTTTAGTGCTTCCTTCAGGAGCTCTTGAGGGCAGGTCTGGTCGTGACAAATCTCTAAGCATTTGCTTGCCTGTAAAGGATTTTATTTCTCCTTCACTAATGAAACTTAGTTTGGTGGGATATGAAATTCTGGGTTAAAAATTCTTTTCTTTAAGAATGTTGAATATTAGCCCCCACTCTCTTCTGGCTTGGAGAGCTTCTCCTGAGAGATCTGCTGTTAGTCTGATGGGCTTCCTTTTGTGGGTAACTCGACCTTTCTCTCTGGCTGTCCTTAACATTTTTTCCCTCATTTCAACTTTGGTGAATCTGACAATTATGTGTCTTGGAGTTGCTCTTCTCGAGGAATATCTTTGTAGCATTCTCTGTATTTCCTGAATTTGAATGTTGGCCTGCCTTACTAGGTTGGGGAAGTTCTCCTGGATGATATCCTGAAGTGTGTTTTCCAACTCGGTTCCATTATCCCCCTCACTTTCAGGCACACCAATCAGACGTCGATTTGATCTTTTCACATAATTCCATATTTCTTGGAGGCTTTGTTCATTTCTTTTTCCTCTTTTTTGTCTAAACTTCTCTTCTCGCTTCGTTTCATTCATTTGATCTTCAATCATGGATAGTCTTTCTTCCAGTTGATCGAGTCAGTTACTGAAGCTTGTGCATTTGTCACGTATTTCTCGTGTCATGGTTTTTATCTCTGTCAGTTCGTTTATGACCTTCTCTGCATTGATTATTCTAGTTATCCATTCTTCCATTCTTTTTTCAATATTTTTAGTTTCTTTGCGCTGGTTACGTAGTTCCTCCTTTAGCTCTGAGAAGTTTGATCGACTGATGCCTTTTTCTCTCAACTCGTCAAAGTCATTCTCCGTCCAGCTTTGATCCATTGCTGGCGATGAGCTGCGTTCCTTTGGAGGGGGAGATGCGCTCTAATTTTTTGAATTTCCAGCTTTTCTGCCCTGCTTTTTTCCCATCTTTATGGTTTCATCTGCCTTTGGTCTTTGATGATGGTGATGAACTGATGGGGTTTTGGTATGGGTGTCCTTTCTGTTTGTTAGTTTTCCTTCTAACAATCAGGACCCTCAGCTGTAGGTCTGTTGGAGATTGCTTGAGGTCCACTCCAGACCCTGTTTGCCTGGGTATCAGCAGCAGAGGCTGCAGAAGATAGAATATTGCTGAACAGCAAGTGCTGCTGTCTGATTCTTGCTCTGGAAGCTTTGTCTCAGGGATGTACCCCACCGTGTGAGGTGTGAGGTGTTGGTCTGCACCTAGTGGGGGATGTCTCCCAGTTAGGCTACTCAGGGGTCAGGGACCCACTTGAGCAGGCAGTCTGTCTGTTCTCAGATTCTCAACCTCTGTGCTGGGAGATCCACTGCTCTCTTTAAAGCTGTCAGACAGGGTCATTTACCTCTGCCGAGGTTTTGGCTGCTTTTTATTTAGCTATGCCCTGTCCCCAGCGATGGAGTCTACAGAGACAGGCAGGCCCCCTTGAGCTGCGGTGGGCTCCACCCAGTTCAAGATTCCTAGCGGCTTTGTTTACCTACTTAAGCCTCAGCAATGGTGGGCGCCCCTCCCCCAGCCTCGCTGCTGCCTTGCAGTTAGATCTCAGACTGCTGTGCTAGCAAGGAGGGAGGCCCTGTGGGTCTGGAACCCTCCCGTCCAGGTGTGGGATATAATCTCCTGGTGTGCCATTTGCTAAGACCCTTGGTAAAGCGCAGTATTAGCGTGAGAGTTACCCAATTTTCCAGGTATTGTGTGTCTCAGTTTCCCTTGGCTAGGAAAAGGGAGTCCCTTCCCCCTTGCACTTCCCAGGTGAGGGGATGGCTCACCCTGCTTCAGTTCTCGCTGGTCAGGCTGCACCAGCTGACCAGCACCGATTGTCTGGCACTCCCCAGTGAGATGAAACCGCTGCCTCAGTTGAAAATGCAGAAATCACCCGTCCTCTGTGTCGTTCACGCTGGGAGCTGGAGGCTGGAGCTGCTCCTATTCGTCATCTTGCTCCGGAAACGATGCTGTTGATTCTTAATCATAATAACAGCTTTGACTTAATGAGTGCTCATTTGTACTGAGCCTGAGATAAGCTCTTTATATACATTTTCTCACTCAGTCTTAACAATAGCCATATACACAGCTATGTCTGTATTAACAAAGAGGAAAATGAAGCTCACACAACCTAAATCATGTTATTTGTTGAGAAAGTAGGAGAGCAAGATTTGAATTTATAGCTTTCTGGTTTCTTCACTCATTTCCAAACCATTGTATTAGGATACTCTAGCCTAGGTTTTAACCACATAATGATCCAGGGTAGTAGCTCTTAATGATCCAGGGTATTAGCTCTTCTCTTGCTCGCTATAAAGGACTTTGAGGGTTCCCAAGTGGATTGAGTAGATCATTAAATTATTAACATCCCAAACAGTCAATCAGCTGGTTTTTCAGACTAGGATTCCAACAAGTGACAAAATTTAACTAATTTTCCCAGAAGTCGGGATGAGTGTGAAGGTGGTAGATATGATGAGCATTCTCACCAAAGGCTAAGAAATGTAAAATAGCAAGGAAGTGCATGTTTTTGAGACTCAACTCTGTTTTTACGTCATATCTGTGGTCACTGTGTTCCTACCAGCTCCTGGACAGGAGAGCAACAACCAGCATTACAGACAGGTGCCTGAATATATGCTGATGCATTTAAGGAGGAAGGAGCAGGATAGTTGGACCCATATTATACCTGCATGGGCAGGGATTATGCCTTCTCTATGGCATGGTAGGAGAACGACTGCAAGTGAATAATTTTTAACTATCCATAATCTAGAATACACTGGACTCTGATTGAAGCTGGACAGCTGGAAAAAATAAATAAAAGCAGGAAGTAAACAAGCCCATATGGTGGTGCCAAGTGGCATCTAGTCCACAGCAATAGCAAAAGATAAGCCAATTATAAAAAAGAAAAAAACTCAAGAATTACAACTCCTAGTAGAAACAGCCAGGAATAAGGAGAAAAAAATAATCAATGAATTTGATGTACCCTGGGAGTATTTTCTTCGTTTAATTGAAAATAGTATGTCATCTTATGACTTCATTAAAATTGATGACCATTCATGAAAGTGGTGACCCTCGACCACCACTGTCCCCACATTTGGAGCAATATTATCTTCACTGAAACTCATGCATATTGCAATCTAGATGCTACGGGTTCTTTTGTTTGTTTTCATAGTTTCCTGAAATCTCTGCCTTCATTTTTATTTCTCTATCATTGACTGAATTATTTGATATGATGCTCCTCTGAGTCTCATTATTATGACATCCATTCTAAATAGCTGCTTTTTGGATGAGCCCCATGCTCTTTCTGATTATTGAAATATTTTCCTAGCAATTTCATTTAAAGAACCTCTTCAGATTTACTCATTATGGCAATTGTGACTGCTGAGGTAAACCACTGTGTGATCTTAAGAGGTGAATGTAGTCACTGGTTGAATTAAACAATTCTGGTAAAATATATAACAAGAAGAAACAGCCAACTAAGACAGGTTCGATTTCATTTTGGCCCAAATGAATACTATGAGACTTCCAGAAGGAACTATAACTGACATACACTGTAAGAGATGCTGAGAAGTCAGCTGTTTTAACAGGAGTTTTCTTTGCATGAGCATTTAATGATTCTTTTAGGAAAACTGTCAAAGAATCATATCAGGAATGTGGAGTGAGTCTCTGGACAGTCTCTCCCAAGTGAAACCTGGTGCACACATCTCTTTCCAGTATTCAGAAATAGTGCCCTTAAAGTGCATCCTGAAGAAGAAAAGAGTTGAAGGGTCTCGACAATGGACTGAGAAATGGATTGATAATAACAAGATAAAACAGTGTTTCTTTGAAACATTTTATGGTATCAATTTAGTGTTCTCTGCCATGTTGACATACATATGTATGTATGTAGCCAGTAAGGTAGACCCAAAAGTGAGGGACCAAGCTTAATATATTATTTGTAACCCTGGAGCATCCATAAGAAAAAAGAGAAGGACGTCTACAGCCATACCACCCTGTACGTGCCCAAGCTTGTCTGATCTCAGAAGCTAAGCAGGGTGGGGCCTGGTTAGTACTTGGATGGGAGAAAAGAGAGAAGGGCTTTGTTGAATCCTTATGAAAGGAACCAAGAAACATAGAACACTCTTGCACTTCTGTGGGTCTGGCTGAAGTTCTGATAGAGCTACTATTAAAATGAACAACATTAACAGAGGCAGAAGGAGTGATGGAAACAAAGGTAAGCATACATATTAAAAACGTAACCAGCAGGGTTCATTCAAAAGTGAGGGATGAAGCTTAATATATTAATTGTAACCCTGGAGCATCCATAAGAAAAGAGAAAGAGAAGGGCTTTGTTGAATCCTAATGAAAGGACTCAAGAAGAACACTCTTGCACTTTTGTGAGCCTTGCTGCAGCTCTGAAGGAGCTGGTATTCAAATGGACAACATTAGCAGAGATATAAGGAGTGATGGCAGCAAAGGTAAATATTAAGACAAGGTGTAACTCTGGTAAGATTTGAACCAGGAAGCAGGAATAACATTAGCAGTCACTTGGTAGGGAGACATTATAAGGCATGGGTAGTGACAACTAGTGAAATTATGTGGTTCTGCAACAGAATCATCCAAGTTGAGAAAAACAAGCCTGCACCAAGTGGATAGCAACCACAAGGAGGAGAGGTGAGCTCCATTACAAACAGGAGATAGAATTGAAATGGAAGAGTCATGGTTCCACAGTGACACCATGGAGAGCTGACAGAGAGGCAAAGCACATTCATTCTCCTTAACTATTTCACCTAAATTTCCTTTTTGTTCCCCTGACTGAGATGAGCAGGGGAAACAAGAGTTAGACTAATAAGGGCAGCAGAAAACATAACCTCAGTATTTATCTTTGGTATTTAGTCAGAGCACTCCAGGGTGCCCCTGCAAAAGAACCTGAAGAATTCATTTGTGTGTACGTGTGTGTGCAGTTGAACTTTAGCAACAGAATTATACAAAGTAGATTCATGGATGCTTCATTAACAGTAGAGCATTGGGCAATAGTAATTAAACATTCTGATTTTATTTTGCTAGAATTTAAAAATTAGTGATATTCATACATAACTTGCAGGGGCATTCTGGGGATTAAAGTAGATATGTGTGGCAATATTTAGCATAATATTTTATTCATCATAAATATTTTTAAAATTATAGTTTCTCCTCTTCCTTCCCCTTCCCTACTTTAAAACAAAGACTAGATGATGAGATTTTGGTTAACAGGGAGTACATGATAGAATATTTGACTTGGTGATTTGGTTTCTGGAACTGATTCTGTTATTAAATAAATCAAGAATAATTACAGATTATTCTTAGTCTACAATTAAATTTAGTACTGCTATATAAGAGACTATGAGTAACGTAACCTCTCCAGGTTTCAGTAAGTCAACCAGATGAATTCTGAGGTCTTTGTTGGCACTAACACTGGGACTCTCTGGTATAGAGTAATTGTACAACAGGATTGATGTTCCACCTCTGCCTATGAGGGTGGTTCAGTATGTTGTTAAGTTAAAGATGAAGAAAAGATAAATTCCTTCACCAAGCTAAAATTGCCACATATTTTACAGATATATTTAAAATACATATAAATGCAAGTATCCTGCCAATAGTGTTAAATTCACCATAAAGTATTAGCAGTTTCAAGGTTCTATAGAGAAAATTGGTTGGCCAGTTGGAGTCAGTCATTGTCTTGAATAACAATGGCACATACTTATAGTCAATGGGACAAAAACCACTGTGCGAGAAATACCTGGCCTTATGCTTCAGAGCTTTAACAGATTGCTGGCTGGGGTGAGAAGATATTTATTCTTTTTACATCTCGCTGTGAAATTAGTCTAAAGCATTCTGGGAACTCACTCATTTCTTTACAACATCTGGAAAGGAGACTGAATATTGATCTCTTTGGACTACTATGTTTTGTCAAAGGTGACAGTTTCTATATTCAAGGGAAAGGTTATTTGAGAATAATGAAGACATTTCACATAGCAAACCCCAATACACATCCAGATAAAAAGCTGAATTCTTATCCTCAGATTGTGCAATTTAATACAAAAGGTAGAAGTAAAAATGGAGAGATCACTGCTGCTCTGTTGCCAATTCATTACAGAAAATGTCTCTCAAGGCTGCTGGCTGGTGTCATCTGCAGCATTGTCATTTGCTTAGGGAGGGGCACACAGGTTAAAGCTGACAGAAAGGTAGGCTGAGCTTTCCTATGCTGTCCTTTTTATGCCATTTTAATTCCATTGCCTGGAATTGTGTCAACTTTTTCTTAACACTACATATTCATTTCTTACAATACATGGTTATAACAACAGTGAATACACAGCCTCTGTGCTGCCATGTTCCCATTAATTAATCAGTTATGATTGACATTCAAGATACATACAAATGTAACACTAGGATTGCTCTAAATACAACACTGTAAGCATTCATTATTGATCTCTTGCAATTTGTGTTCAGTTATGAATTTGTTTAAATCTATAGCTTTACGTATTACTAAATTACTGATAAGACCTGTGATATGGTTTGGCTCTGTGTCTCCACCCAAATCCCATCTTGAATTGTAATCCCTACATGTCAAGGGAGGGACCTGTAATCCCAACATGTCGAAGGAGGGAGGTGATTGGGTCATGGGGACCATTTTCCCCATACTGTTCTGGTGATGAGTTCTCATAAGAACTGATGGTTTTATAAGTGTCTGGAAGTTCTTCTTTGGCTCTCCTCTTTCCTGCCACCTTGTGAAGAAAGGTGCCTGCTTCCCTTCTCCCCATGATTGTAAGTTTCCTGAGGCATCCCCAGTCATGCAGAACGGTGAGTCAATTAACCCTCTTTCCTTTATAAATTACCCAGTCTCAGGTAATATCTTTATAGCACTGTGAGAATGGATTAATACAACTTGACTACTCTGACGAAACAGGGTCTCTTCTCTCCCTGGGCCCGATATGACCAAATACCTGAACATTATTTTCCTTTTGCTTTCATTTTCCTATAAAAGTTATGATCTCTTCAATAATGTTTGCTGATGATTTTCATGAACTACATTTTTACAATATTTTTCAAAATCTATCAAGACAGGTAATCAAGTCCCTTTAACATAAGAGGCTTAATGAACGTAAAGTTACTATTAAAAAGAAGATGTTCATGAATTCCAAGAATACAAACTTCTAGAGGTAAAATGTCACTCATAAGAATCATTGTAGATAACTTATTTTTGCTCTTATTTTTTGCAGATGCAGTACATGAAAGCCTTAGAGTTGAGGTCATGGGGCAATTGCCTACCCTGTCTCATGTAAGTTTGGTCTCTATTAAAATTACACAATGTATATCAAGAAAAAATATAATTATGTCATCTAATATACTACACAATATCCCATTGAACTGAGTAGCAGTTATATTTGCTTATTCATTTATTTAACAAAGATGCTTTGTTATACTATAAAATTTCTAAAATAATAACCTGAGATCTGCTTTTAGGATCCCAGTTGCATCCTCATAACAGATCCAAGAAATTGAGTAAAACCGGTCAAGTGACCCAACTTTGCTTCACTTGAGAGGTGGTAGGGATTATATAAAACAGACATCATTAATTCTAAATCAGCCAGCCACATCACCATGTAATTAGCTTTCAGATTTATAAAATTAAACATCTCAAATGCGCCAGAACTTACTGAGTGACCAGAGTCTAAAGCATTGTGATAAGGAGGCCAATGAAGGCCACAAAGAGGAGTATCTCTATTCAGACAAAAGAAAATGTCTATGAATACTGTATGTACTTCCAGTTGGTCACTCGAATCTCCAGTTGGTCACTCCAATCTCTACCTCCCACCCTAAACCCTCTTTATCACTCCTATTAAAGTAACTAGGGGGCACTAATCTTAAACAATGTGTGTTCGCAGAGCATTCTCTCCTTTATCATTCATCATGTCTCAGTCCTTATTCAGGCCATAAATGCACTTTCTGACCCTAAAAGGTTCACATCCCCCTAAAATATTTAAATTGAAAATGTCACAATATTTAGGCCTCCATGTCCTGGAAATTCCTTTTCCCTCATTTTATTTAACTTCTCTTTACATGATACCTTCCCATAGAAAGTAGTTTTGAATTCTAACAATGATCTTACAAGGCCCAATGGGAGGTGACATCTTTCAGGCTAAGTAGCACCATCTGGTTAACTCAAGGAAGGTGGTCACTTAGTCTGCGTTTTTACAGAGCCCACTCTGGCAGAGACAGGAGTGACCTTGGGTTATAGGTAATCTCTCTTGCTCTGCTCTGATTGTTTCTGAATGTGCAGGTGCTGAAAAATCAATAAACAAATTACATGTGTATGTATATATGTGTTCATCATTTATATATACATATATGCATTTTTTTAAATAAAAGGAGGGTTGGAGGATGAGATTACTATATAATCAAAGTCTGTGGAACCACAATATTCCTCGAAAACACAATAGTAAATAGAAGTAATTCTATTGCATCTGATATAACAGAATCAAAAGTCTTTTTAAAATTTATTGCTTTGAAAATTGTATGATTTTTTCCATTTTGAAATGGAAATTTCATCACTTTGCTGTCAGCCATTAAGACACTAAGAAATATACAGGGAATTGGGAGAAGGAAAGAATAAATAGAAGTTATACCTAATTGCTTTAAACAGAGTATGAAAATAAAAATTCATTAACATATGCTTTGACCAAAGTGAAGGAAAATAGCTGGATTTTCTGAGTCATAAACTAGAATACCAAAAATCATAGTGAGGCCAGTCTATGGGAAATAATTAAAATACAAGCAAATGATTATTTTGTGTAAGGTGCTCTGCTAAATACATAAAATGCATGATAGGTTTAATCCTCACAACAATCCTGCCAGGCAAGTGTTTTCATATCTCTACTTTAGAATAAGCAAAAGACCAGTGAAGTTAGAAATCTGCCCCAAGTCACACAACTACAAATGATAGAGTGAATTTAGAATGTAGATCTCTCCAATTCTAAAGCCCAGCACCTAAAACAGTGCAAAATATAAAGCAAGTTCCTAACAAATATTATCAGGGTTATTTAAATACTACATGGTACTGTTTTCTGCCTGGCTAAGCAGGCCGTGCACATAGGTAGACCTGACTGCCACACAGCTATTGTAATTTGTGGGTTCTGCAGGCTCCATTCAAATGAATAATATACTCATCCTCAGAAAAATTTTATATCCCATTCCTGGCTTATACCCCTTTAACCCAATTACTTTATTTACAGAAAAGTCCAAATTATCTTGGGGAGCATAACCCTTAAAGAAGCAGCTTATTGAGACTATATTGAAATTAGGTGGAAGAGGAACCAGCATGAACATTATAACAAGGCACAGAACTTACTTTGTAGATAAATTCCAATGCTATTCCCAACCCCATACCCACTGAGGACCAATAGTAATGCCTTCAGAGTGACTTTCCCTCTTTGAGAGACTAGGACAGACTTCACAAAAATAACAGTGTTTTCAGGATTTCTATACACCTTGTTTATTCAAAAGTAAGATTACAGACAAAACGCAGTTGGTAGTTGACATAAAAGAGGCTAGGGAAATTAGAGATTGGGCAGTTGATCGAGTAGGAAAGGAAGTTATTTTCCTTCTCTCCAACTTGAGAGGTTAGCTTCTACGTAGCTAGGTAATTATCTAGGACTAATCTAGATACAATAATAAATGGGGCTATGACTCACATGGCTTTCTTTGCCACATAATGAAATGTTCTAATGCAATATGGCAAAAATGAACATCAACTTTAAAAGGTATAGAAAAAAGAGAGTTTACAGGGTATTGGGGTGGCTGCCCATCAGTATTACCTATGGATGCAAACTCCCTGGCTTCCTTTTCCTACAATCCATAGCTAAGGTGATTTTGATTCTAAATTGTGAACCTTACATCTGCACTTGCAGCTGTTAGTAATTTCCAAATTAAAGAATTTGAGTCAAAGACAAATGAGAGGAGCTATACAAATTGTCTATCAAGCTATCATTTTACATGAGAAATTCTACAAACCACTAATGTGTTGTTCTTTATTTTTCAATTATTTGTGATAGTAAATTAATATAATACATACTCATAAAAATGCAAATAATTTTTCAACTATGTAGTGTGAAAATTCATTTATTTCTGCCCTAATATCTTTTATAATTTTCAGAGTTTTAGCCCTCAATATACTTTACAAATGCACGCAGATTATGTATGTATATTCTGTAAAAACAGGAATATACTGTCCATATTATTTCATAAGTTGTTTTAAGTTTCTCTTATTTTTTAATTGCAGAAAAATACATAAAACATAAAACTTACCATCTTAATCACTTTAAATATGCAGTTCAGTAATGTAAAGTACATTCACATTGTTGGGCATCCAACTTCCAATACTGGTTTCAACTTGTGATACTGAAACTCTATACCCATTACAAAGCTCCTTCTCATTCCCCTCTCTCCTGCCCCGGCCTCTAGCAACCATCATCCTACTTTCTCTCTCTATGAATTTGATTACTCTTTAAGTACCTCATATAGTACTTGATTTTTTTGTGTGGCTGGCATATTTCACTTGGCATATCATCAGGGTTCATCCATGTTGCAGAATTTGTAAAATTTTGCTCCTTTTTAAAAATTGAACAATGTCCCATTGTGTGTGTATATCCCATTTTGTTTATCCACAATTTTTATGGCTGCATAGTATTCCATGGTGTATATGTGCCACATTTTCTTTATCCAGTCTATCATTGATGGGCATTTGGGTTGGTTTCAAGTCTTTGCTATTGTGAATAGTGCTGCAATAAACATATGTGTTCATGTGTCTTTATAGTAGTTCAAAATGAGAGATGGAATAGACATTTCTTCAGAGGAGGCATACAAATGGCCAATAAGCACATGAGAAGATGCTCAATATCACTAATCTTTAGGGGAACACAAAACAATACCACAATGAGATACTATAATATGTCACAGTGCAAAAATCACAGCATTCCTCTACACCAATAACAGACAAACAGAGAGCCAAATCATGAGAACTCCCATTCACAATTGCTACAAAGAGAATAAAATACCTAGGAATACAACTTAAAAGGGATGTGGAGGACTGCTTCAAGGAGAAATACAAACCACTGTGCTCAAGGAAGTAAGAGAAAACACAAATAAATGGAAAAATATTCCATGCTCATGGATAGGAAGAATCAGTATTGTGAAAATGGGCATACCACCCAGAGTAATTTATAGATTCATTACTATCCCCTCCCATCAAGCTACCATTGACTTTCTTCACAGAATTGGAAAAACCTACTTTATATTTCATATGGAACTAAAAAAGAGGCTGCATAGCCAAAACAATCCTAAACAAAAGGAACAATGCTGGAGGCATCATGCTACCTGACTTCAAACTATACTACAAGGCTACAGTAACCAAAACAGCATAGTATTGGTACCAAAACCGAGATATGGACCAATGGGACAGAACAGAGGCCTCAGAAATAACATCACACATCTACAACCATCTGATCTTTGACAAACCTGACAAAAACAAGAAATGAGGAAAGATTCCCTATTTAATAAATAGTATTGGGAAAACTGGCTAGCCATATGCAGAAAACTGAAACTGGACCCCTTCCTTACACCTTATTCAAAAATTAACTCAAGATGGATTAAAGACTTAAATGTAAGACCTAAAACCATAAAAACCCTAGAAGAAAACCTAGGTAATACTATTCAGGACATAGGCATGGGTTTCATGACTAAAACACTAAAAGCAATGCAACAAAAGCCACAGTTGACAAATGGGATCTAATTAAACTAAAGAGCTTCTGCACAACAAAAGAAACTACCATCAGAGTGAACAGGCAACCTACAGAATGGGAGAAAATTTTTGCAATCTACTCTTCTGAGAAAGGGCTAATATCCAGAATCTACAAAGGACTTAAAAAAATTTACAAGAATAAAACAACCACATCAAAAAGTGAGCAAAGGATATGAACAGATACTTTTCAAAAGAAGACATTTATGTAGCCAACAAACATGAAAAAACCCTCATCATCCCTGGTCATTAGAAAAATGCAAATCAAAACGATAGTGAAATACCATCTTACGCCAGTCAGAATGGTGATCCTTAAAAAGTCAGGAAACAACAGTTGCTGGATAGGATGTGGAGAAATAGGAATACATTTACGCTGTTGGTGGGACTATAAATTAGTTCAACCATTGTGGAAGACAGTGTGGCAATTCCTCAAAGAGTCTAGAACTAGAAATACCATCTGACCCAGCAATCTCATTACTGGGTATATACACGATAGATTATAAATCATTCTACTATAAAGACACATGAACACATATGTTTATTGCAGCACTATTCACAATAGCAAAGACTTGAAACCAACCCAAATGCCCATCAATGATAGACTGGATAAAGAAAATGTGGCACATATACACCATGGAATACTATGCAGCCATAAAAATTGTGGATAAACAAAATGGGATATACACACACAATGGGACATTGTTCAATTTTTAAAAAGGAGCAAAATTTT